>NC_047110.1:84291703-84601703 GCF_902500255.1 Thalassophryne amazonica
ACTACACTACAGCAATGCATAAAATTTCAAATTAAGGCATTGATAATACAGATAAAGGGTGCAGCTTACATTCCAGTATGGCCAGTGGTGGGCACACCTAACCAAAAAGTTAGTTTCAATAGCTGGTAATCAGCTAACTGAAAAGTTATCTTTTTAACGCTAAACCGATAAACTGCCTAAAAACTTATCAGAAGCTACAGATAACCGATAACTTTCAATTCACTCTCAGCTACTAAGAAGGTGATTTTGAGTTTAAACAGCGGCAAAGCTTCTAATAGAATCAAAAGCGATCACAAACCCAAACAGCAAATGAGCCAGCACTTGTCTTTGTGCGCTCTGCCCCCTGCTGTAGGAAAGCATCATTTACTCTGACAGGATACAGTGGTCCAGCGATGAGGCAGAGGTCTTGAAATGGAAAGCAGGTTTGAATTATGGTTTTGCTTTAAAATTAAAATTATTCTGGATAGAATTACTACATTAATGTAAACTCTTAAAATGTACAAAGTGATATATAACACATATCTTTTAATTTTAAAATAATGCACTAATTCTGAAGATTTGAACATTAACACACAGATGCCCAAAAGGATTATGTGTAACTAAGCCTCCGCTCATACTTATTGGTTGATTTCATTCATTCTATGTAAAAACCAACACAAGTGAATCAATGTAACGTGTTGGTGTTTACAAATAAATGTACTTTTGTAAAATGTCTTTTTTTTATTATTATTATTATTTGTATAAAAAAAATAAAAATTTTCAAGATCCCACTAGGCAGCACATAAGCGCACACGTGATGACATCACAACTGTATCTGGTTAGGGAGACGAGGTTTCTTTCAATAACAAGAACTGTCAAAAATCTTTCTCGTGTGGTTAGAGTTGTGTGGCGATAGGAATCACCTTTTGAATGCTTGAATAACGATGTTAGTCGCACAAAGAAAAATAATAGTGAAAACATGTTCATTGCGCCCAGAATGTTGGTATTTTGGTCGTTGCACTTTGCGGTGCACTGTCAGTAATGCATCAATCAGTTGCTCCGTGCGGCGTCATAACACAGTGAATCAATCAGTCGCTCCGTGTGGTGTCATAACATCCAATCGGTTAGCGGCTCCGTACAGCATCATAACAACGAATCAATCAATCATTCGCTCCGTGAGGCATCATAACATCAAGCCTGGTTCCCATGGCAAGATAATTAGGCCGATATCGGACCCGATCTTCCCCTTCCGACAATCTTAAGGACACCCGACAATCGTGATGACGGTAAATATAATCTTATCAGATACGAGGTCTATTAGATAATAAACCGACCCTTTTATTTATTTTTTTTAACTATATGGATTTGAATGACGTGCGATTACACCAATCATGCTTGAACCCTCGTGCGCATGCGTGAGTTTTTTCACGCGTGTCGGTGACGTCATTTCCCTGTGGGCAGGCCTTGAGTGAGATGTGGTCCCGCCCTCTCGGCTGAATTCCTTTGTTTCACATGCTGCTCGAGATGGCACGCGTTGCTTTATCAAAATTTTTTCTGGACCTGTGAGGAATATCCGAGTGGACACTATTGGAGAAATTAAGCTGGTTTTCGGTGAAAAGTTTTGAAAAAAATAATAAGGTCGGATACTTTTCTAATAGACCTCGTATTCCTGCCGTGTGTGGTTTGTAAGAGCGCTCTGATCTGCTCAGAAGGACGTGATGAGCTAAATGTGACATGCAGCCAATCAGAAAGTGAGGTGTTTGACCTGGGAATGTGCGTGTGTGAAATCTGTTTTGTGTGTGTGTCTGATTTTTTTTTTTTTTTTTTCTTTTAACTCCACGTGTGTGGTCTCTGGTTTTGGAAACCTACAGATAATTTTAAAATCCTGCAGTCAACAACATTGTGATATAACCGGTTGCCAGTAGATGGCGGTGTTCTATGCATTTTGACGCCAGTTATATCACATGGCATGAATCACAATTTAACAGACTTTTTGGCTTTTGGAAAAGCAATCTGGGCTTCTTCTGGCATTTTTACATGAAACAAACACAATAACAATGTCTAGAAACCCAGAGAATATATTCACGAGAGTTTTAGGCACAATATACAAAGAGTTTAATGCTGTTGTCTGTGTGGAGCCTGATCAGAGCGTCTCAAATTTATTTATCCTGTTGTGACTGTACCCATAATGCACTGGGCAGAGCATGTCCACACTAAAACCTTCAAAATTAGTGCAGTACTTTAAAACTAAAACATATATCTGATATTTTCACTTTATAAAACTTCAAACGTGACATTAATTTAAATAACTTGTCCGAAATTAGTTTGGTTAAAATTTTAACCATAAGTTAAAGCTGTATGCCTCTGGATGACTTGGGACCAAAAAACCAAAAAATTATCGGACCAAAACTTATCGGAAGATAATTGGTCCGATGATGGTTTTCAGAGTTATCTGAAAAGCTAATCCGATAATGAAGACATTATCTTTGATAATTAGTAGTTAGCGGATTAGCAGAACTGTGCCCACCACTGAGTATGGCTTATACTCAGGTAAATAAGCTAGGTCAACAAACAGACAGGATGAGATAGCATTGTCTTCAGTGATCCGACCTTGCTGGACAATTATGGAACCTACCTCCATATATGTACCAAGTTTGGGACAAATTTGAGTGAGAAACATAAATGTTTTTACCTTTGACCACAGTGATCGACCTTTGATGAAGTTGATCTTGGCTGGCCAATTTCAGAACCCACTTACATGCATGTTGCAAGTTTGAAGGACATCACAGTGAAAAGAATTTTGTGGAGCTTTGACTCCAGTGACCTTGACCTTCACCCAAAACAAACCATTCAGGGTGATTCTGGAGGTGATTGCCATCTGTATATCGTTTGTTGGAAATTAGCCAATGGACCTCGGATGAGTAGGTCAACAAACAGATAGAAAGACAAACATTGCTCAAATTGTAGTATAACTAGGTAATGGTACTCATGGCTATGATGAAGACAGTAATGACTATGGAAATCTGACACTTAACCCCAGTGAATGACCTTCACTCAAATGATTCACCTCTGACTACCCTTGCCTGTGCAATTCTAGAATCCACTTAAATGTGTACACATTTGGTCCAAATCAGGTTGAAAATTAAATTTCTTGACCTCAGCCAAGATTGATTTTTCATAGCAATTTCTGGGCCAGCCTTCAGTGACATACCAAATTTGACCTCACATGGGCAATTCCAGAATCTAAACCATAAATGTGTCCGGTTTAGTGCAAACTGGAGTCAAAAACCTAAAGTTCAACTTTGAGCCCAAATTTAACCTTGCCTGGGTAATTACATAACTGACATCCTTGTGTGTGCCACATTTGGTGTAAATTGGAGTGAAAGTATTCAGTTTTGACATTTCACCCCAATGACCTTCACCTTGATGTTTTGATGTTTGACCCTGTTGACCTTGGCTTTTGTAAAAACAAGCCCTTTAAGGGCAAGTTTGAGGTTGACTGTCATCCACATATTAAGCTTGGTGGAAATCAGAACCTCGGAAGAGCAGGGGGGCGAAAGGGCTGGTAAAACAAAATATTGACCTTTGACACCACCTTGACATGGACACAGCAAGTTTGGTGGAATTGGCTAAAGCACCTCAGAGGAGCAGTGGAACAAGCAAACAATACACAAGCGCTTCTCAAATTGTTTTATGATTACAATTAAAATTGCAATATGGTTTATCAGCTGCTCACCTGCCCTTCTACCCTACCTGTGTGTTCCTTCACTCTCCTCTTCATGTGGTTCTGTAGATGTTCTACACATGCCAAAGTCATGCATCAACTCTGGCACCATCTCCCTTCTGCTCCTGTAGCACCTCCACAGTAAGCTGTGACTGAGTGTTATGAGGTCTGATAGTGGCAAGCAATGGAGTGGACAAGTTATTACAGGACAGGCAAATAGAGGTTTGATGAAGCATGAAAAGCTTCCTACCCCAAAGCCCCACTCACACGCACGCACGCACACACACATACACACACACACACACACACACACACACACACACACACACACACACACAAACGGGCAGAGGGAATGGTGATATACTGTAGTGTTTTCTGACCGAAAACAAACAACAAAGACAAAAGTTTTTACAGGAAAAAAAAAAATCATAAAATCAGTTGACATATACTCCAAACGCATGCACAGACAGGCTGTCTATTAATTCTGTCTTTCTCTGGGGGATGCTAAAAAGAACAGATATATAGAACATGACAGGCCACAGCAATAGGAGCAGAGTGACAGCAGGGAACATGAATGCTAATACGGGGCGCCAAAGGGATCTGGAACAGTCCTGTCACAGAGCAGTTAAAATTTACTTTGCCGCATTGCTTGACATCATGCCTTTCAGTCAATCAATCCTTCACGTTTGAGCAGGAGCAGATTCAGGGATTTGCGGGCCGAAGACAAACACAGGCTTGAGGGCCTCCACATCTGTTGACCCCCACCCGCCCCTTAAATCCTAATTTATCCAAGAAATACAGGCATTGATTTTACTTATTCCTAGCGGATACTAGGAAGGTAGTGTTGTAAGCTTTAAACTATGACTGAGTAATGTCATAGTTGACTGAGAAACTATGAGTAATACTGTGAGAAATCTTGGAGTCATTTTTGATCAGGATATGTCATTCAATGCGCATATTAAACAAATATGTAGGACTGCTTTTTTGCATTTGCGCAATATCTCTAAAATTAGAAAGGTCTTGTCTCAGAGTGATGCTGAAAAACGAATTCATGCATTTATTTCCTCTAGGCTGGACTATTGTAATTCATTATTATCAGGTTGTCCTAAAAGTTCCCTGAAAAGCCTTCAGTTAATTCAAAATGCTGCAACTAGAGTACTGACAGGGACTAGAAGGAGAGAGCATATCTCACCCATATTGGCCTCTCTTCATTGGCTTCCTGTTAATTCTAGAATAGAATTTAAAATTCTTCTTCTTACTTATAAGGTTTTGAATAATCAGGTCCCATCTTATCTTAGGGACCTCATAGTACCATATCACCCCAATAGAGCGCTTCGCTCTCAGACTGCAGGCTTACTTGTAGTTCCTAGGGTTTGTAAGAGTAGAATGGGAGGCAGAGCCTTCAGCTTTCAGGCTCCTCTCCTCTGGAACCAGCTTCCAATTCAGATCAGGGAGACAGACACCCTCTCTACTTTTAAGATTAGGCTTAAAACTTTCCTTTTTGCTAAAGCTTATAGTTAGGGCTGGATCAGGTGACCCTGAACCATCCCTTAGTTATGCAGCTATAGATTTAGACTGCTGGGGGGTTCCCATGATGCACTGAGTGTTTCTTTCTCTTTTTGCTCTGTATGCACCACTCTGCATTTAATCATTAGTGATTGATCTCTGCTCCCCTCCACAGCATGTCTTTTTTCCTGGTTCTCTCCCTCAGCCCCAACCAGTCCCAGCAGAAGACTGCCCCTCCCTGAGCCTGGTTCTGCTGGAGGTTTCTTCCTGTTAAAAGGGAGTTTTTCCTTCCCACTGTCGCCAAGTGCTTGCTCACAAGGGGTCGTTTTGACCATTGGGGTTTTTCCGTAATTATTGTATGGCCTTGCCTTACAATATAAAGCGCCTTGGGGCAACTGTTTGTTGTGATTTGGCGCTATATAAATAAAATTGATTTGATTTGATTTGATTTGATGACCAATATATCACGGTAGGCTTCATGTCATGTAGATGTCACTCTTCTTACCAAGAAAGTTAATTGAATGCCAAATTAGCACAATGAATCAACAAGTGCAACACACTACGTGATGCTGATTTCCACTTAAGGTACAGACTAGTACAAATCTAAACACACCAATAAACAGACACTTCCAACAGGCATTGTGCACCCCTCTTGATTTTTTACTGTTTAATTCTGTCCTCAACCTGAACCATATGTCAGACAGCTGGTTCAGCTTTGGGTCATCTTCAAGTGTAAGAAATTGATGGAATGACCGACTGCATGTTGTCTGCAGTTGCTGTACAAACACTTTGTCTACATTGCATACATACACTTTGGGTGTAAGAATGCTGCAGTAAAACAACTTAAAATCATTACAGAGATTGTCATGTTTTTACTGATTTTTTTAAAAACCTGTCTGTATAATCCTGTATGGGATATTATGATTTTGCAAAAATTAATTATGAACTAATTATTAAAAAGCCCATAATGAAAGGACATTAATGACAGATGCATGTTTTTCAACCAAGAAAAATTAGGAAAAAAAATCTAAATGTATGTTTTATTTGCCAGCCCAAAACCTGCGTAACCTCAGTTTATTTCATTTTATATCGCGCCAAATCACAACAAAGGTAGTCTAATCTAGAAGAAACAAATGCGTGAATCAGGGTCTCAACATCAGCCATAGACAGGATGGGATGAATCTTCACTATATTTCGCAGGTGGAAGAAAGAAGTCCTCATAATATCACTTTGTCAGTTTGATGTATGACACACGAGCCTAGGCTAAGCGTTAGCTGGTCAAATTGATGCCGATGTCTCACTGGACCAACAACCATCATTTCAGTCTTATCAGAGTTTAAAAGTAGGAAATTGCTGGACATCCAGCTTTTTACTGATGCAGGGCAATCTTTTAAGGATTTTATGTGGATGAGATTACCAGCAGTTATTGGCATGTATAACTGAGTATAATCAGCATAGCAGTGAAAGGTAATTCCAACACGCTGCAGTATGTGCCCAAGGGGTGCTATATAAAGGGAGAAAAGCAGGGGGCCTAAGACGGACCCCTGTGGAACCCCAAATTTCACGTCACTAGGTTAGAGGTAGTATTATTGTACAAAGCACAGTGAGAATGACTGGCCAGGTATGATGTCAACCATGCAAGGGCACACGCAGTAATCCGAAAATGATTCTCCAGTTTATCAAGTAGAATATGATGATCTATGGTATCAAACGCAGCACTAAGATCTAACAGCACCAGAACCATAGTGGTGTCCGAATCCATTGCAAGCAGAAGATCATTCACCACTTTAGTGAGAGCTGTCTCTGTGGAATGATATTTTCTAAAAGCACACTGCAGTGGCTCAGAAAGATTATTCTCAGTAAGGTGGTCCACGAGCTACTGTGAAACCACCTTTTCCAGAATTTTAGAGCAAAATCATAGATTTGATATCGGCCTATAGTTTTTCAATATACTAGGGTCAAGTTTAGATTTATTATGTAATGGTTTAATCATTGCAGATTTGAAACATTTAGGAACAGATCCAGGGGCTAATGAGAGATTAATAATTTCCAGCACAGTTGGCCCAAGAATGGGCCACGGGTCTTTTAACAGTTTTGTTGGTACAGTATAGGATCAAATAAACAGGTTGTGCTTTTTGTAGATGTTAAGAGTTTCATCAGCACGCCTAGTGAGAAACTATCAAATTCTGTAAATCTAGCAGCATGTAGTGGCTGGGTTAAGGCATGCTGGGATATGATTAACCTAACGTTATCTGTTTTCTTCTCAAACTAATCCAAGAAATATTATGCTGTAAAAGGAGAGCGACTTACAGGTGGCTGTCCATGAATAAGTGTTGCCACCGTGTGGAACAAGAACTTTGAGTCATGCTTGTTTTTGTTGATCAAATCAGAGTAGTAAGTCCGCTTTGTAGCCAGTAGTGCATGCCTATAGTCAGCATCATGCCACGTGAGGTGAAATACTTCTAATTTTGAACTATGCCATTTTTGTTCTAGACCTCTAGCCTTATGCTTGAGGTCATGCAAGTAATCATTGAACCAAGGTGACTGTGATTTTAATATAGGTGGCGCAATCATGTCGAGTGTAGTTTTGAGTGCTGAGTTTAAACTATCCACAAGACTGTCTACTGATTGGGCATTTTCCAAATGTGAAGCTAAGATATCAGGCAGTCTAGCTTCGAGTTCAGTTGTCGTTGATGTGTTGCCACATTGATAAATAAGGTTGTTGTTCCACTAAACACGGCAGCAAAACTGTAAACCTAATAAGTGAATGATCAGAGACCACTGATGCAAGAGGCATGATGTCAATATTTGTGACAGCAAATTCATATTTGCTGCTTCACTTGGCATTCATCATGTTTTGTGATTGGTTGTTAGTCCATCCTGATACATACAGAGATATTTTGGTCTCCATTAGATGGTAACATGCCTTGAAAATCGAAGATCAACTGAGAGTTTCCAGACTAATGTCTAGCTCGGGTACAGCAGGGGTGCCAAATCTTTTTTGAACCAAGATCTGCTCTCAAGCTCAACACAGTCATTGCGCTGACGCTTAAGTTCTGTGTCCACCTGATGTCTTTGTGCAGCAGCAGGTCTGTTTGTTCTGCATGTGTATCTCCTCCAGCTGCACATGGAATAATCCTGGCCCAACCAGAACATGCAGTCTTGTTTGCCACATCCATCACTTCTTCCATATTTATTTTTCATTGTGTTGCTAGCCGATTTTTCAGTTCCTGGACTTTTCTGGCATACAGAGGTAACTTAGCCGGGAAGTTTGCATCATACCTCTTGTGGGTCGTCTGGAAATGCCGCTTCAAATTCAGTTTCTTTAGTAAAGCCACATTTGCATTTCAGATAAGACAGATTTTCCATTTGAATAAACAAAAAATAATCCTCCTCCCACTCTGAATGAAAATGATTATTTTGATTATTTTAGCCTCCGCCACTGTAGCATTCCTTCACTCTTCTTCTTCTGCGGCGTTTAATGGCAGCCAGCATCCTTATTGGTGCATTGCTGCCACCATTTTCATCAGTCCATTATAGCAGCACTAAATCCTCTTGATGAGTCTAGTGACAGATTTTGTTTTTTGCGATCAACTGGAACTCAGCCCACGGTTGACTGGTCAACTACAATCGACTGGTTGGACATGCTGTTTTATACTTATATTGGTTTTGGTATTGCAGTTGAAGCATGGGCGTCCCCTTGTCCTTGTTCAGCCACTGAGGTCCTCAACACTCAGGACAGATGCACACCACATGGCCAAAATGTCAAAGCTGACAATCTCTCGGAGAGTCCAAAGCACAATAACAAAGATTGTGTCACTGTTCAAATACTATTGATCTGAGTGTACTACATATTCTGCTCTGAGATTTTGGGCCCTGATAGGTCTTGGCGAGGACCATTGAACCTCCAGTTTTGGGCCATGATAGTCTCTTTTAACATGCACATTGATTGCAACATAAAATAAAGAGTCAGTCTTACCAATTTCCTTTTGAAGCCTGATTGCTATTTGCAGGGTTCTGGTGCCCACTATGGTCAGTGGTGCTTGTTGTGTCAAACAGCCACATGACAAAAGTAATCTTTTGTCCTCAGAGAGAGTACATTCAGTCTGTACAGAATGGTCAGTCATGATGAGAACACCACGTGCTTCCAGGTCACTGCAACATAAAACCTAAGATTTGCAGCATCTAAGCCAGTGTGCCTGTATCAAAAGCAGTTTATCAGTGTTGCCTGCAAGAAAATGTGTCATCTACAGAACACAGTGCAAACACAAATGTCTCTGCAAGAGGTAAAATCAGGGGTTCTGGTACTGAGAGGCGACACACTGGCCTGGTATTATACGTGCAGTTAATCTGCAATCTGTATTTGGAGTTTTAACTTCGATCATTATGTTCACAACCCTACCAAGAATGCTCGTCAATCAGTCAAAAGCACCTGCAGAGAGGATCTGGATTGTAGTGCATTCGATAGTTTTCACAGGTGGGGTAAAAATATAATCAGTGTGAGTTTTACAGTTTGCCTGCCAAAATAAATGCTGTTCTCACTTTCAAAGTCAGCAAAAAAACAAGAATTCTCAACAGCTGCAAAGCACATTTGTTGTAAAACCAACTTCATCATCTCAGATGTCTCACTCCAGAAAAAAGAAACACAGGGTGCCGAGTAACCTCAGCTCACACGCAGTGTTTTTGTTGACAGTAGATGGGGCTTCATTCTATATTCTCACCTGCTTTGCATAATATACATAATGAAAGCCATCACAGGGCTAATGTATCCCTGCAGGCTCTGCACACTAAAATATAAGTTTATATTATAAAAAGAGAGCCCAGCAAACAAACTTTTGAGTTGTGAGGTTATTTGATATCTTTCTAATGAATGTGTATTGACTTAATTTGTCAAAATAATAGCAAATTGCGTGCTGATTAATATAAACTTCGGATCATCTCTGTAGGTACACAGGTTGCAGAGATATAAGAAAATGGTTTTGTTTGACTGTATGACTTCATGTTATGACTTCATCATGAAGTCACTTTCAGCAGTTGATAAATATTTTACTGGTCGGTATGAGCTTTTGATCAAATCTCGAGCCACAATAGGAACAAATGATATTACGGTAAAATTTTGAAACCAGAGACTTGGGTACTTTTGTCAGCGAGGAAAAGTTTACTGACCTTGACTTTGTGGATGATGGTGTGATCTTTGCGGAATCATTGGATAATCTGATTGCAGCACTTGACAAGCTGAGTGTCTGGGTTTGAGATTGTCCTAGGTCAAGACTAAGATTCAGGCTTTTAATGGTTTCCTGGACTCAGCTATCAGAAGTGTATTTGTATTCGCTCTGTTGATGTTTCAAATCCCACAAAACTTCGGCGAGTTTGCCACGCTGCGAAATCTCAGTAACATTGAGAACTGTACTGAGACACTCTGATCGGGCTTCACTTGAACCGCTGCACACAGACAACACCATTAACATCGCAACATAAAACTATTTTTATATTGTGCCTAAAACTCTCATGAATATATTCTCTGGGTTTATAGACGTTGTTGTTGTGTTTGTTTTATGTAAACGTGAGAATCACAGGCTGTCTCTCCGTTATTTTCAGTGGGAGCTGCTGTGAGCTACGCTTGCTTCCTGATCATGTTGTTCTGGGGGAAAGTGAAGTTTGCTCTTTAACGTCTTGATTATTGTTCTTTTCAACACTGTTTGTCGTCTTTGTTCCAGACTAATATATATGATATGTCTGAAATTTGGTTTGCGTTTATTAAATTCCAAGCAGATTAAACGTAGCAGACACGGATTATTTGTTATAATTGTTTTAGCAAGTTGTCAGGCTATCATGCATGTAGTCTCTTATTAACGTGATGAAAAGCATAAAAAATTACATTTTTGTAGTATAATATTCATTTACAATTGTCATGTGGATTCTCTATATGTTGTTTGACTGCAGCGACTCTCTGGCACGCAAGGGATTATGGGATACGTCAATAGGGCGAATGTGGTGAAAATGTTGAACTTGTACAAATATTCACTTATCTCAGCAGTGGAATACATGTCTCTGGGTCCTCAGCCTTTGAGATTGAGAGGCGCCTGGGAAGAGCTCATGGACTCATGTGGTTGCTGGACAGAGATGTTTGGCGATGCAGATATCTCTGCAGATGAACAAATCTTTAGGGCCCTGATCATCCACCCAATAAACTAGCTGATTATGATTAGTGCAGTTCCTCAAGAAGTTAAATGAGCTAATCAGTGAAATCACCTGTTTTACGCTTAGATACACAGCAAGAAGCAAAGTAGGACTTTAACTCTTTGAATGCAGGGTTACCCATCTCTGGTCCTGATGCTGTCTGTCTTTGCTGTATGGTTATGAGATCTGTATGCAAACCAGTGACCTAAGGTGACGACTAGATGTCTTTGGTACTATGTGTTATCCTTGGGTACTGCTGGAATGACTTTGTATCAAATGAGCGGTTAGTAAGAGAGACTAGGATGAGGAGTATCACTTACATTGTGGGACAGCATTAGCTTCAACATTTTGGCCATGTGGCCCGTCTGTGCATGATTCAGCACCTGCCTGAGTGGTGAGGACTCCAGTAGCTGGAGAAGGCCATGTTTATTTGATGTTTATTTTAGAGATATGGGACCCAATCCTGGATAAGCGGGTGAAGATGAGTGAGTGGGAATGGACTGGTTGTCTGTCTGGGTAGTTACCATCCAGAACACAAGGCGTTTATATTTCTCATGGATGTGGCAAAGCGTAGCAGTAGTGCATGCTCCCAGACGTGACTTGCTAATCACTTCATTTATACGACATGATTCCAATCAATGATCAATTTGATCAACATCTGATCAGTATGAGCTTTAGATCAGTGGTTCCCAAAGTCCATTTTCTTCCGCTTCATCCGAGGTCGGGTTACGGGGGCAGCAGCTCAAGCACAGCCGCCCAGACCTCCTGATCCACACACACCTCCCCCAGCTTCTCTGGGGGAACTCCGAGGCGTTCCTAAGCCAGCTGCGAGACGTAGTCCCTCCAGTGTGTCCTGGGTCTTCCCTGGGGCCTCCTCCCGAAGGGACGTGCCTGGAACACCTCTCCAGCGAGGCATCCAGGGGGCATTTGAAAAGATGCCCGAGCCACCTCAGCTGGCTCCTTTCAACATGGAGGAGCAGCGGCTCGACTCCGAGCTCCTCACCCTATCTCTAAGGGAGCGCCCAGCCACCCTGCGGAGGAAACTCATCTCGACCACTTATACTCGCGACCTTGTTCTTTCGGTCATGAGCCAAATCTCGTGACCATAGGTGAGGGTTGGAACGTAGATCGATCGGTAAATTGAGAGCTTTGCCCCCCTGCTCAGCTCTCTCTTCACCACGACGGTCCAATACAGCGACCACATCACTACAGATGCTGCACCGATCTGTCTGTCAATCTCATGCTCCATCCATCCCTTTCTCGTGAACAAGACCCCGAGATACTTAAACTCCTCCACTTGAGGCAAGGACACTCCACCAACCTGAAGAGGGCAAAGCACCTTTTTCCGGTCGAGAACCATGGCCTCGGATTTGGAGGTGCTGATTTTCATCCCAGACGATTCACACTCAGCTGCAAACCGCTCCAGTGCACGCTGGAGGTCCTGATTTGCCAAAGCCAACAGAACCACATCATCCGCAAACAGCAGAGACGAGATTCTGTGGTTCCCAAACCGGACTCCCTGTACACCCTGACTGCGCCAAAAAATTCTGTCCATAAAGGTAATGAACAGAACCGGTGACAAAGGGCAGCCCTGGCGGAGGCCGACGTGCACTGGAAACAGGCTTGACTTACTACCGGAAGCTCCTGCTGCGGTCTTACAGGGACCGGATAGCCCTTAGCAAAGGCCCCCGGACCCCATACTCCCGGAGCACCCCCCACAGGGTGCCTCGAGGGACACACAACAGTGCATACCACAAAGCCACTGTGCTGCCCAAAAGTTTAAAAGTACCTAAAATATTTATATTAATGTAATTAATTATATGTAATTAATTTCATTAAATATAATTATGTTTTCAACATATTGCATTTTATTTATTAATTACCTTCATTTTCTTTTAAATGTAATCAGAAGAAATAAAGCTATGAGATTTAAATTATATTCACTTTGGAATGGAATATACACTGCATCTGGAAAGTATTCATGGCACTTCAACTTTTCCACATTTTGTTGTGTTACAGCCTTATTCCAAAATGGAGTAAATTCATTTTCCCCCTCAAAATTCGACTCACACCACCAAATAATGACAACATGAAAAAACATAAGTATTCACACCATTTGCTCAATACTTTGTTGATGCACCTTTGGCAGCAATTACAGCCTCAAGTATCCTTGAATATACCACAAGCTTGGCACACCTTTTTTTGGGCAGTTTTGCCCATTCCTCTTTGCAACACCTGTCAATTTCCATCAGGTTGGATGGGGAGCATTGGTGCATAGCCATTTTCAGATCTCTCCAGAGATGTTCAATCAGATTCAGGTGTGGGCTCTGACTGGGCCACTCAAGGACATTCACAGAGTTGTCCTGAAGCCACTCCTTTGATATCTTGACTGTACACTTAGGGTCACTGGACATAGATAAACTCTACATTGGTGGATCCTTGATCTCTGGACATAGATAGAAAAAAATCTGTAGTTTTTGTCAAAAGCATTTCCTTTCAGACATTAACGGCATGGATGTCTCTCCATACGTCTGAGCTGAGCTCAGCTGGCTGCTGGAGTCTGCAGGTCTACAGTAATACAGTCTTGGGTTGCTGCACGTCAGCCAGGCCATCTCATTTTGGAAGAAAAAAAACATTTTGATTGATTGCAGTTTGTTTGTATTACAGCGTTTGTAAAGAGGTGTCCTTTGATATAAATGGCACTTCACTTTGAAGTTATTAATTCCGAGTGGAGTCTATCTTGACTTGGTGGCACAGCATTTGGAGCAACGGAACGGAGGATGATTCTTGTTTCTTTCTCCCAGTTAGTCACTTTAATCTGCACAAAAGTGACTTACGATTGACATATTTTAATGGCTTTGAGAGGGGTTAAGAAGCGAAGTTGCCGCTTCTAAAGAGGAGCGAAGCAAAGATCCAATGAAGCAGCAGATTGAAGCACTGCTTCATTGGTTCAATGTTTAAAGGAAATGACTCGTCGATTACTAAATTAGTTGTTGACAGTTTCAATAGTCGACATAGTCTTGATTAGTCGACTAGTCGTGGTAGCCCTACACGCCTGATTGGTGGATTGCTACAGTCCTACTGTAAGGTTTTCTTCGCTCCACAGAGGAATACTGGCACTCTGACAGAGTGCCCATCGGGTTCTTGGTCACCTCCCTGACTAAGGCTCCTCTCCTCCGATTGCTCAGTTTAGGCGTGTGGCCAGCTCTAGGAAGAGTCCTGGTGGATCCAAACATGTTCCATTTATGGATGATGGAGGCCACGGTGCTCATTGGGACCTTCAAAACAGCAGTACCCTGTACCCTTCCCCAGATTTGTCCTGTCTCGTAGGTCTACAGTCTACTTTGACTTCATGCTTGGTTTGTGCTCTGACATGCACTGTCAACTGTGGGACCTTATATGTAGACAGGTGTGTGCCTTTCCACATTGTGTCCAGTTAACTGAATTTACCCCAAGTGGATGCCAATTAAGCTGTAGAAACATCTCAGTGGGGATCAGTGGAAACAGGATGCACCTCAGCTCAATTTTGAGCTTCATGGCAATGGCTCTGAATATTTATGTACATATGATTTCTTCAGTTTTTTAAAATGGAAAAAAAAAAACTTTTTGACATTGTCATTATGGGGTATTATTGTGTGTACAATTTTGAGGGAAAATATTAATTTTATCCATTTTGTAATATGGCTGTAACATAACAAAATGTGAAAAAACTGAAGTGAAGCTTTCTGGTTGTACTGTATGGAAAGACTTCATTTGTGTCTCATGTGTTGACCAAATTGTGATTCAAGATTTGAGTGCCCCCGAAGATTTTCACATTGCAAAGTGGGCCACAGCATTCTCAAGGTACATTGGTTACAGCGATATTGAAAAATGTTTGCTTTTGTTTATTTGCCTGGTTTTTTGTAACTATATTTGACTTCATACATATTATGACCTTATTTGTGACTTCTTGTCAGTTACACACAGGAAATTTTGCTGAGTAAAATTTACTCTGCCGGGACAGCATTTGATCCCAGTCTAAATAGAGTAAAATACACTCTATCATAGAACGAATCAGCTCGACAGACTGAACGGTCCGCCCCCTAAACATTGGTCCGCCCTCCCTCCACTGTGCATGTGTCTTGTTTGCAGCTGCCCATGTGACACAGTCTCTCCACCCAAAGCGATCAAATGGATTAATGGGATTATTAACCATCAGATGACAAGGTAAAACCTCTTGAATCTGCAGTCCGTTTTAAGCAGAAACGAGGCTGTTTTAAGCAGAAATAAGGCTTTAAATGGTGACACATCGAAATGTCCTGACGAGCAGTGAACGCATCAGCTAAAAGCTTGTGCAGCTGCACCGCTTTGATCGCTTCCTCTGTCTGTTTTTATGGAATGATGCTGAATTTATGTGGACAGGATTGTTGTACAAAAGCTTCAGATTTCTGTTGCTGAGATAGATGATGACCGGAGTGCATTTTGAAGCAGAAACAAGGTGATTATCAGTGAACTGCGGCTGATGATGTAAGTGCAGTGAAGGCTGGGCTGACAGAGGACCGTTCGGTCCGCGACACCATCTGTTCAATGCAAATGGCTTTACTCCAAATAAGAGTTGATTTTACACTGTTTTGAGTTGATTTAGCTCTGTGAGTATAATTCACTCTATTTGGACTGGGATCAAATACTATCCCAGCAGAGTAAATTTTACTCAGCAAAATTTCCTGTGTACCAATCAATTACAAGTCTTACTGATCAATACGAGCTTTAGATCAATTCTCCAGCCACATATTATTGTTAAGATGTTTTGTGAACAGTGTTTTGCTTGACCTTGTCCTTTGAGCTTTAGTTCCAAACTTTAATCATCTGCAGACACTGGCTCAAATAAGATTCCCACCAAATTCTGTACACACACACACATACACACATACTTACAGTACCTTGCTCCCGTTTGGCTGGCAGGGTAAAAATGTGACTAAATGTCTTCACAGACAGAGTGCAAACAAGTACCATTATTTGTGCAACAATTGTTTTATTATCCACAGGCAAATTGAAATGAAGCTGCTGTAATTTATTTTTGAAGGAGTGCAAACGTGAGATTGTTTCACTTCTCACCCAAGCCATCACTACCACAGTCAATTTAATTTAATTCAGTAGTTACTTTTCCACATTAGTGGAACAATCTGAAGACACTTAAAGGCCAGAGTAATCCAGAAAACCCAAAAATTGCTTTTGCTACTTTGTAACTTTTCCCTACTTCACCATGTGGTTTGGTTTTGGTTCACATGCAGTGGATTGTGTTTATTTTATTTTATTTTTTATTTGTAATAAGGGTGTTAATAGATGTATTTGAAGTTGTGCTGGTGAATGTATGTGCCTGGCTGGTTGGCATGCTGCATGTGATGACTGTATGTTAATCGCTTATTTGTGCATCTGTTTGTGGATGTGTTTGAAGCCAGATGGCAAGCCCCCCACCATCACCACCACCCCATCCATACCCTCCCCTGCCACCCCATGCATGCTGTCCTCATGCTCTGGATGTCCGCCCAATATTAATGAGGTGTGTTTGTGTGTTGTTTCATGTAGGCAAATTATCATATGAAGTGTCTGCCCCCTAGTGGCTGCATTTTCTTCTCTTACTCCACTTGGTGCCTTCAGCTCGATATTTGCTGATTCATGAGGCTTTTTGTCTGATTCTGCTCCACGTTTTATCACTCTGTCATGGGTGTCGCTGTGCTAACAGCTGTCAAATGAGCCAGCAGCCCCACACCTGTAATTAGCATCAAAGTGATTGTGCAGTGAGGGAAAGTCCTGCAGAGACCAACTCCTATCAGCCCCCAAACAGCTGTGCTCAACACATAGCTGCAAGCCTTTTAATGTCAGAGCCAGAGGTTCATTTTTTTTTTTTTTTTGTTCTTCCCTTTGAATGCCCCCCCCCCCCTTTTTAATATGTCACTTTATGAATATGAAATGAGTCTTCATTGCAAAGGTGATGTGCAGCACATCCATGCAGCTCCTATCTATTCCCTCAGGAATAAGCCAGAGGGAAATAGCTCTATTCCCTTTATTCAGGGGTGTTTAAAATGTGGCATTGAAGAAATGTGGTCTTTTATGATTCCAATTTTTACAGTTTTTTATTCTGCTCACTCATCTTCAGATAAGAGTATATATTCTGACTGTTTAGTGTACGAGGGTAGGCTGAAAAGTTCTAAGGCTGACTATGATGCAGTTGTCGAATTGAACAAATTCAGGGTTATTTTTCTACATAGTCTCCCTGTAACTCCACACACTTCTTCTAGCGGTGCTTGAGTGCTTCGATTCCCTTGGCATAGAAGCTTTCATCTTGAGAGTCAAAATAGTCCTCAACGGCAGCCATCACCTCATCATTGCTCCGATAGTGCTTCCCAGCCAAGTGTTTTTTTCAGGTTTGGGAACAGATGAAAGTCCGAGGGTGCCAAGTCAGGGGAGTATGGTGGGTGATCTACCAGTTCGAATCCACACTCATGGATAGTGGCCATGGCCACTGTTGACTTGTGAGCTGGGGCATTGTCTTGATAGAACAGCACCCCTTTCGTCAGCTTTCCTGGTCGCTTCTTTTTGATAGCCTTGTGTAACTGTCTCAGTAGTTTAGAATAGTACTGTCCATTTATGGTTTGTCCCTTTTCAAGATAGTCCACGAACACAATGCCCTTGGCATCCCAGAAAACTGAAACCATGACCTTCCCCGCAGATGAAATTACATTGGCCGCCTTTGGAGGTGGTGACCTTGGGTGTTTCCACTGCATTGATTGTTTTTTTTGTCTCTGGTTCAAAGTGGTAAACCCAACACTCATCCTGGGTAAGAAAACGTTCCATGTAATTGGCTGGATCCTCTTCAAATTGCACCAAGTTTGCCTTCAACTTGACTAGCCTGGTGCGTTTCTGATCAGGCGTCAGAAGACGTGGCACCCACCGAGCTGACACCTTTGACATTCCAAGTTC
Source organism: Thalassophryne amazonica (assembly GCF_902500255.1). NCBI lineage: Eukaryota > Metazoa > Chordata > Actinopteri > Batrachoidiformes > Batrachoididae > Thalassophryne > Thalassophryne amazonica. The sequence goes on from NC_047110.1 coordinate 84,310,053, forward strand.
TTCATGCAGAATGTTTTCAATTCTCTCACGGGATATGCCCACAGCATCTGCTAGCTGATTAATCGTCGATCGTCTGTCGTCCATCACCATTTCATGAACAAGGTCAATGTTTTTCTGGGTTGTGGCTGTTGCAGGCCGCCCAGACTTTGGGTCGTCTTCAAGGCTCTCTCTGCCCCTCTTAAATTCAGCTGCCCACTTCTGCACTGTAGATATGGAGGGAGCTTCATCCCCTAATGTAGCAACCATATCCACATGAATGTCCTTGGGCTTTAACCCCTTCTTATGCAGGTACTTAATCACACCGCGATGCCAGATTTAGTCCATTTTTGCCGTTTCCCTCTACCACGAACTTTCAAACTTGGCTATGAACCACAAACTACCTCACAACCTGGAAGAAAATAACACAGTCAGTCATCAGAAGAGAACTTAATGCATGCCAAGTTTTATTGAAATGGCATTTCTCCTTCTTGGTGACCCTTAGAACTTTTCAACCTACCCTCGTAAAGTAGCCAATCAGGATGAATCATTTATTGGCCCTTGTAATGATGCATTATGTAATTATTCAACAGAATTAATCCATTTTAACTTCCTTGTATAATAACACCTGCATTTTGTTATAATCTGGCACATTTTGTAATAAATTAGTGCATATTGAAGTGGTTATAACAAAATACAAAAGTTGCACTTTTTTCTGATGAAAATATAATATAGTCCATTATGTATAACCAATCAGAATGGACGTCTTCATCTGTACCATTGTTAACAACAGAATCTAAGTGGTTAATGGACTACATTCATTATTTGTTTAATGCAGTGTAATGGCAGGCTTCACAGGCATCCCCCTGGATGCCAGTCCATTGCAAGTTACTTCCCCAGCCAAGACTGGTACCCATTTATGGCTGGGTGACGGGGATAATGCAGATGAAGTGGCTATTTTGAACATTTTAACATGGGCGTCAGTGGTAACCTGGTCACTTTTAGAGACAGCTTCAAGTGGCCAGTCAAGGAACTGCAACTTTATCTCATTCCAGGTGTGCCTCATTTGGGACCGTCAAAGCTTACGGCTTGGTTAGACCCCATGATAACCTCATTGCAAGCCACCTGTGGTAACCATTTGTCTTTGTTTATTTAAGGAAGAATTCGTTCTTCTTATTTTACATCAATTGAAATATTTTAAAAGATGCTATTTGAAGTTTTCGTACTTCTTGTTCCATATATATTTACCCCATCTGATTATCCCGGTAGCTCTGTTTCACTCAGAAATGAAAAAGAGAAAGAATCGTGCAGAAGGATCCCAGAAAAGACTGCATGTGGTAGTGGAGATGTGCAGCAGGGGGTCTGGAAGACTGTTTCCTCTGATAGATATAGAACTAGCTGGAGCAGCATGTGTGAGGTTTTGTGTTCAGAGACTGATGTAGAAGAGATGAGATGCACATCATGCAATACCTCAACTACATATCTCTGCTCCTCATCTCTTCAGACTTGGTCACATCCATTTCTTTTTCTCTCTATCACTCCCCTTTTCTCTTAATGTCTAATGTTGTGCTGTCTTTGACCTCTGTGTCTCTATAAGTCTCTGCTATCGTGTGGAGGTAATGAGATTGATGCATGTGGAAGAAAATCAAATGCAAAACAAAGAGGGAGAGAATATTAGACAGAAGAATGTCAATGAAAGAAGGATGATGAGAGGGACAGGGCTGTTTCATACTGGCACTTTTTTTTTACACTAACAAAACTAATAGATTTATGGATGAAGTAGAAATGTGGTTCCTTCCCCCTCTCTAGTACCGGCATCAGAAGAATAAGAAATGTGTCTGTGTGTATAGCAGGCAAAGTGTATCCTCTGAATCAGAAAAACCTGTGTAATGGAGTCAGACTTTTGCTCGCCGACATTGCAATGATAACTTTCATTGTGTTACAACTGATGACACAGAATGCAGCGCTCAGCCACATACAGCAGGGGGCAGACACGCATTGGACCTCTCTCCCCTGGTAGAAAACTAGCCTTCTTCACTCTGGCTTTCCTTTTTATTTTTGTCTTTTTATTTTGTGTGTGTGAGTGTGAGTGAGAGAGAGATTTGAAACAGCCTTTCGGACCTTTTTTGCTAATGTACCGAAAAGACTGCCATTGTTAATGTCACAACATTATGACTTCCATTTATGTGCTCGTCTCTTGTCTCCCACAGGACTGCACTGAAACCTGATAGACAGCAAAGGGTGGCAGCGGTGCAATCGTTTTATGTGTGTGTGCTTGTTTTTTATGATGGAAATACTGTACTTGTTCTTTGTCTTGGCTTTTTTCTATCATGAGGTTGGATATTTTTAAATCACAAGGGAGGGGTCGAGGGGGCTTGGTTTTATTGGCTGATGTCTGGTTGAGCCAGCAAGTGGGTGCGGCGTTTGAAGTAGATTAGATTTAATTAAGGCTTGGGGCCCCCTGAAGACACACTGAATATAAATAGGCTGCATAGTGGGGTAGTCGGTGGGATTTTAAGAGTATGTGAACGTACCCAGACAGATACTTCAGGCCTTCAAGGTGTGGTACACAGAGGAAACATGGTGCATAGTGCCTGCAAAACAAAGAAAATGAACTAACATTTTTACATCAATTATGTCATGCAGATTTATTTGATTTGATACAACTTGTCTTGTAATTGCTAAGCATATGCTTGCAATACTCACCCACTACTTTTTTTGTGATCTCTGATTGCTAGTTACCAACCAGGTTGCAGCACTCCTGGATCTCTTTGGTGTTTCTGCAAACACACTTTACCTGAAAGAGACTTAAGGCCCACTGACACTTGCACGACTTTGATTCAAGCACTTGCACAACCTGTGTCATGCAGGAGAGTAAACTTATCTTTAACGGGTGCAGACTGAACTTGAGAGGGGCACCGGCATGTGCAATTGCGCAAAGAGAATTTTGAAATGTTCAAAAACTCTTTCACGCATAAATGTCATGTAGTGTGACACTGCTCGCCAACACTACGTGCTAGGAATGTCCTGATCCGATCACGTGATCGGAAATCGGGCCCAATCACGTGGTTTCAGACTTGATCGAAATCAGACATTGCATCCCGATCAGGAATCTGATATAGATTTTATCCTTATTATTTTGATCAGCGCTATTTCAAGCTCATTATTGCAGATTAATGGGCCTTTCACGCATTGGAAGCATCAGAGGTGTCAAGAATCAGTCTAAAAAGCATTATTTTCAATGAGACACGTTGCTTTTTAGAGGCGTCAGAAGCGTTGCGTCAAAAGCCAAGCTAAAGCGACGCTTCTGACGGGAGTGTGCATTGCTGCTTGTCGGCAGGCTGACACGGTCAAAGTTCAAATCAAATCAAATCAATTTTATTTATATAGCCCAAATCGCAACAAACAGTTGCCCCAAGGCGCTTTATATTGTAAGGCAAGGCCATACAATAATTACGTAAAAACCCCAATGGTCAAAACGACCCCCTGTGAGCAAGCACTTGGCGACAGTGGGAAGGAAAAACTCCCTTTTAACAGGAAGAAACCTCCAGCAGAACCAGGCTCAGGGAGGGGCAGTCTTCTGCTGGGACTGGTTGGGGCTGAGGGAGAGAACCAGGAAAAAGACATGCTGTGGAGGGGAGCAGAGATCAATCACTAATGATTAAATGCAGAGTGGTGCATACAGAGCAAAAAGAGAAAGAAACACTCCGTGCATCATGGGAACCCCCCCAGCAGTCTAAGTCTATAGCAGAATAACTAAGGGATGGTTCAGGGTCACCTGATCCAGCCCTAACTATAAGCTTTAGCAAAAAGGAAAGTTTTAAGCCTAATCTTAAAAGTAGAGAGGATGTATGTCTCCCTGATCTGAATTGGGAGCTGGTTCCACAGGAGAGGAGCCTGAAAGCTGAAGGCTCTGCCTCCCATTCTACTCTTACAAACCCTAGGAACTACAAGTAAGCTTGCAGTCTGAGAGCGAAGCGCTCTATTGGGGTGGTATGGTACTATGAGGTCCCTAAGATAAGATGGGACTTGATTATTCAAAACCTTATAAGTAAGAAGAAGAATTTTAAATTCTATTCTAGAATTAACAGAAAGCCAATGAAGAGAGGCCAATATGGCTGAGATATGCTCTCTCCTTCTAGTCCCTGTCAGTACTCTAGCTGCAGCTGAAGGCTTTTCAGGGAACTTTTAGGACAACCTGATAATAATGAATTACAATAGTCCAGCCTAGAGGAAATAAATGCATGAATTAGTTTTTCAGCATCACTCTGAGACAAGACCTTTCTAATTTTAGAGATATTGCGCAAATGCAAAAAAGCAGTCCTACATATTTGTTTAATATGCGCATTGAATGACATATCCTGATCAAAAATGACTCCAAGATTTCTCACAGTATTATGTCTGTAAGACAATCCTGCAGTTTAGCTAATTGGTGTGTGTCCTCTGGCTTAATGGATAGATAAAGCTGGGTATCATCTGCGTAACAATGAAAATTTAAGCAATGCTGTCTAATAATACTGCCTAAGGGAAACATGTATAAAGTGAATAAAATTGGTCCTAGCACAGAACCTTGTGGAACTCCATCATTAACCTTAGTCTGTGAAGAAGATTCCCCATTTACATGAACAAATTGTAATCTATTAGATAAATAGGATTCAAACCACCGCAGCGCAGTGCCTTTAATACCTATGGCATGCTCTAATCTCTGTAATAAAATTTTATGGTCAGCAGTATCAAAAGCAGCACTGAGGTCTAACAGAACAAGCACAGAGATGAGTCCACTGTCTGAGGCCATAAGAAGATCATTTGTAACCTTCACTAATGCTGTTTCTGTACTATAATGAATTCTAAAACCTGACTGAAACTCTTCAAATAGACCATTCCTCTGCAGATGATCAGTTAGCTGTTTTACAACTACCCTTTCAAGAATTTTTGAGAGAAAAGGAAGGTTGGAGATTGGCCTATAATTAGCTAAGATAGCTGGGTCAAGTGATGGCTTTTTAAGTAATGGTTTAATTACTGCCACCTTAAAAGCCTGTGGTACATAGCCAACTAATAAAGATAGATTGATCATATTTAAGATCGAAGCATTAATTAATGGTAGGGCTTCCTTGAGCAGCCTGGTAGTAATGGGGTTTAATAGACATGTTGATGGTTTGGAGGAAGTAACTAATGAAAATAACTCAGACAGAACAATCGGAGAGAAAGAGTCTAACCAAATACCGGCATCACTGAAAGCAGCCAAAGATAACGATATGTCTTTGGGATGGTTATGAGTAATTTTTTCTCTAATAGTTAAAATTTTATTAGCAAAGAAAGTCATGAAGTCATTACTAGTTAAAGTTAAAGGAATACTCGGCTCAATAGAGCTCTGACTCTTTGTCAGCCTGGCTACAGTGCTGAAAAGAAACCTGGGGTTGTTCTTATTTTCTTCAATTAGTGATGAGTAGTAAGATGTCCTAGCTTTACGGAGGGCTTTTTTATAGAACAACAGACTTTTTCCAGGCTAAGTGAAGATCTTCTAAATTAGTGAGACACCATTTCCTCTCCAGCTTACGGGTTATCTGCTTTAAGCTACGAGTTTGTGAGTTATACCACGGAGTCAGGCACTTCTGATTTAAGGCTCTCTTTTTCAGAGGAGCTACAGCATCCAAAGTTGTCCTCAATGAGGATGTAAAACTATTGACAAGATACTCTATCTCACTCACAGAGGTTAGGTAGCTACTCTGCACTGTGTTGGTATATGGCATTAGAGAACATAAAGAAGGAATCATATCCTTAAACCTAGTTACAGCGCTTTCTGAAAGACTTCTAGTGTAATGAAACTTATTCCCCACTGCTGGGTAGTCCATCAGAGTAAATGTAAATGTTATTAAGAAATGATCAGACAGAAGGGAGTTTTCAGGGAATACTGTTAAGTCTTCAATTTCCATACCATAAGTCAGAACAAGATCTAAGATATGATTAAAGTGGTGGGTGGACTCATTTACATTTTGAGCAAAGCCAACTGAGTCTAATAATAGATTAAATGCAGTGTTGAGGCTATCATTCTCAGCATCTGTGTGGATGTTAAAATCGCCCACTATAATTATCTTATCTGAGCTAAGCACTAAGTCAGGCAAATGGTCTGAAAATTCACAGAGAAACTCACAGTAACGACCAGGTGGACGATAGATAATAACAAATAAAACTGGTTTTTGGGACTTCCAATTTGGATGAACAAGACTAAGAGTCAAGCTTTCAAATGAATTAAAGCTCTGTCTGGGTTTTGGATTAATTAATAAGCTGGAATGGAAGATTGCTGCTAATCCTCCCCCTCAGCCCGTGCTACGAGCGTTCTGGCAGTTAGTGTGACTCGGGGGTGTTGACTCATTTAAACTAACATATTCATCCTGCTGTAACCAGGTTTCTGTAAGGCAGAATAAATCAATATGTTGATCAATTATTATATCATTTACTAACAGGGACTTAGAAGAGAGAGACCTAATGTTTAATAGACCACATTTAACTGTTTTAGTCTGTGGTGCAGTTGAAGGTGCTATATTATTTTTTCTTTTTGAATTTTTATGCTTAAATAGATTTTTACTGGTTATTGGTAGTCTGGGAGCAGGCACTGTCTCTACGGGGATGGGGTAATGAGGGGATGGCAGGGGGAGAGAAGCTGCAGAGAGGTGTGTAAGACTACAACTCTGCTTCCTGGTCCCAACCCTGGATAGTCACGGTTTGGAGGATTTAAAAAAATTGGCCAGATTTCTAGAAATGAGAGCTGCTCCATCCAAAGTGGGATGGATGCCGTCTCTCCTAACAAGACCAGGTTTTCCCCAGAAGCTTTGCCAATTATCTATGAAGCCCACCTCATTTTTTGGACACCACTCAGACAGCCAGCAATTCAAGGAGAACATGCGGCTAAACATGTCACTCCCGGTCCGACTGGGGAGGGGCCCAGAGAAAACTACAGAGTCCGACATTGTTTTTGCAAAGTTACACACCGATTCAATGTTAATTTTAGTGACCTCCGATTGGCGTAACCGGGTGTCATTACTGCCGACATGAATTACAATCTTACCAAATTTACGCTTAGCCTTAGCCAGCAGTTTCAAATTTCCTTCAATGTTGCCTGCTCTGGCCCCGGAAGACAATTGACTATGGTTGCTGGTGTCGCTAACTTCACATTTCTCAAAACAGAGTCGCCAATAACCAGAGTTTGATCCTCAGCGGGTGTGTCGCCAAGTGGGGAAAAATGGTTAGAAATGTGAACGGGTTGGCGGTGAACACGGGGCTTCTGTTTAGGGCTACGCTTCCTCCTCACAGTCACCCAGTCGGCCTGCTTTCCCGGCTGCTCGGGATCTGCTGGAAGGGAACTAACGGCGGCTAAGCTACCTTGGTCCGCACCGACTACAGGGGCCTGGCTAGCTGTAGAATTTTCCACGGTGCGGAGCCAAGTCTCCAATTCGCCCAGCCTGGCCTCCAAAGCTACGAATAAGCTACACTTATTACAAGTGCCATTACTGCTAAAGGAGGCCGAGGAATAACTAAACATTTCACACCCAGAGCAGAAAAGTGCGGGAGAGACAGGAGAAGCTGCCATGCTAAATCGGCTAAGAGCTAGTAGCTGCGCTAAGCTAGCGGATTCCTAAAAACACACAAAGTGAATAATGTGTAAATAATTTAGAGGTAATTCAGCAGAGGGAGTGCTTTAGTTAAGGCACGTGAAGATTACACTGTGAAACAAATCATTATCTAGTTAACTAGATCAATCTAACTGCGCAGATTAAACAGCTAACAGATACAGCAAAACACCGCTGTGCTCCGGAACAGGAAGTGATATAATACCGCAGTGACAGCCAACCACCAGTAGAGGCAAGCAAGAGTCACCCCAACAGTTCAACCCAATCCAACTTTCGACGCTCTGAGCTGTGACGTAGCTTCGCGCTGTCCAATAGGAACGACATGTCGGGCCAAAACACGGAAGACTAGTGGCAGAAACCACTGATCTGTACAAAACAGAAACATGTCACAGGACTGCTCATTTATAGAGCAGTTTTCTGAAGAAAAATCCTTGGAAATGTTTTTTGTTGTTGTTTGTTACATCAAAATTTCTGATTACTGTTAAAAAAGTTGAGAACACTTATAATTAAAATAGCTAAATAAATCAAGAAATTGTTCTTTAGAAACCTTTCATCTGTAAATTAAAACACCTGTTATTTCAGATTAGATAATTTCTTGTTTAACATAAGGAACCTTGGGCATTTATTTTTAGACAAATAAAATAACATGGAAATTTGTACATTTTTTAAGTCTGGTAGATTATTACTTGATTGTTCAAGCTACCTCAAATTACAGAAATAATAATAATTAATAAATAATAATAATAATAATAATAATTGTGGAAATTCAGATATTTAAATCTGGAGTCTGTTGCTATAACCATTATGCTGCAGAGTGATTGTAGCCATGAGTGAAAGTGCAACATTAGTACATTTTTGTTATCTTGGTGGGGTTTTTTTGTTTGTTTGTTTTTTCTTTGTTTGTTTGTTTGTTTTTTACAAATCAGATGCTAGGTCATGTGGGAATTCTCCATGTCTTTGGTACTATGTCTCTTTACAGTATAATAAACCCTAAAATAATTGGGAAAGATTTGAGGGCCAATTACTCATGTGATTCATTTTGTTGGAGGGGGTCTGGACTTAAAACATGTTTTGAAACAAAAACGTACCCTGCTAAAAACATGTAGGATGCATAGCTTTGACACACAAAGACACAAACATTAAGCACACACAAGAAAAACAGTCTGCAATCCAGTACAATTGGCTTTAGAGTTCCTGCCATATAAATAGCATAGACTGACAAACCCTCTGTCAGCTTAAAAAGTGCGGCTCTGGGTGTCGCCATGTTGGCAATTGTTTACTCTGCCGAACTAATGCCCAACCAAACACACCAGATTAACTTATTTTGGGTGTTTTTTTAGAACATGTTTTTTTTGGTGTTTTTTTAGGACAGTCAGTCAGAGCTGCGTGTCGTCAGAGCGAGCTGCAAAAAGTTTGTACCTGAGTTTTCAGAGGTGGTGTTTGTAGTTGCCATCTGCCACGCCGGTGTTTGCCAACCCGGACAGTGGGAATACCACCTCAACCGGCAACTTAGCCCCGCGACTGGACAGCAACAACGTCCGAGGCCCAACGTGGTGAATTCACTGAGGCCGCGCGCTGCGTCATTAGAGCCGCGCGTCACGAGTGCCGCTTCCCCGAGGCCTCGTGCAGCCACCGCGGATCCATCAGCGCGGAAACACCGAGGCTGCGCGGCACCAGCGCAGTGCAGATCCATCCCGGTGACAAACAACGCAGGCTGTTAACATCGGCGATTGACAAGCTGCTCAAAAGCCGACCATGGGGCCTAAGAAGGTTCTGACAGCGGAGGAAGGTGACGATATTAAAAAATCTCTGGACTTTCTATCAGAGGAGATTTCTGTTGTGAAGCAGCAACAGAAATCAATCATGGATCTGGTGGAGGAGGTGAAGGCATTACGGCTCCAGAATGCCGAGAAAGACCGGCATCTGGTGCAGCTGGAAAATAGAGTGGCTGAATTGGAGCAGTACACCAGAATTAACGACGTCATCATCACAGGTCTTCACATCAAACCACGGTCCTACGCACGGGCGGTAACAGATGAGAGCGGAGGGGAGCCCAGTGAACAGGAGGTCAGCTCTGTGGAAAAACAGGTTGCTGATTTCCTCCTATCTAAAGGTATAGAAATGGATTTAAATAACATTGAAGCGTGCCACCCTCTGCCCCGGAGAAATGACGGTGATAAACGAACCGTCATCATGAGATTCATCAACAGAAAACACAAAACAGCACTGTTAAAACAAGGAAGAAAACTGAAAGGGACAAACGTATTCATCAATGAACATCTCACCAAACGGAATGCCGACATCGCCAGGAAAGCACGCTTCTTGAAGAAACAGGGAAAAATCCAGCACACATGGACTTCAAACTGTAAAATATTCATCAAACTGAACGGATCACCAGAACAAGCAAAAGTCATGGCAATAAGGAACATCGAGGAGCTGGACAAATATGAACAATAGTGTTTCTTAAAGCGAGGATCTGGACAAATATGACCAATAAGGTATGAGGACACAAACACATCACAACACCATGACACAGACCAGAGGAACCTATTCATCTACTACCTATTCATCTACATCTGGAGACAAGAAGGATATAACTCAAAGGATTGCTGATCATGGAAAAGTAGAACTGAGAACATTTAAATACACAGACCACAATGTACTGGACTTGGAGCACGATATAGACCCGGACAATAATTTCTTCTCAAATATCAATGACAGTTGTTGCTATTATACAGATGAACAGTTTAATCGGATCATTAGAACGGATAACAAATTATCAATAATCCATTTCAACAGCAGAAGTCTATATGCAAACTTTAACAACATTAAAGAATATTTAAGTCAGTTTAAAAAAATATTTAACATAATTGCTATATCAGAAACATGGATCAATGAAGATAAAGGAATGGATTTTGAACTGGATGGATATGAATTTAATTGTGTAAACAGAAAAAATAAGAGTGGAGGAGGAGTGGCTGTGTATGTGGATAAGAACATGGATTATAAAATAGTAGACAATATGACAACTGTGATTGATAACTTATTAGAATGTATAACTATTGAAATATGTGAAGAAAAAAGCAAAAATGTATTAGTCAGCTGTATATATAGAGCACCAGGATCTAGTATTGAAACATTCACTGACTGTATGGGAAAAATGTTCTCAAAAACTAATCAAAAAACTGTGTTCATTTGTGGTGACTTAAATATTGATCTGCTCAATCCAAATAAGCATAAAATAACAGATGAATTTATCAGTATAATGTACAGTATGAGTTTATATCCAAAAATCACCAGGCCAAGCAGAATTACATCCCATAGTGCCACCTTAATTGATAATATATTCAGCAATGATATTGAGAATAACACTGTGAGTGGATTATTAATCAATGACATTAGTGATCATCTACCAGTTTTCATCGTTTATAATAGAAACCATCGGCGGAATCAGCCAGAGGAGAAAATAAAATACAGGCGAGTGCGGACAGAGGAAAACATGAACACACTAAAGAAGGATTTACAGGAGCAAAACTGGGAAAAGGTATACAGTGAAAGTGATGTTGATAGTGCATATGAAACTTTTTACAAATATTTACATCATTATATGATAAAAATTGTCCAATTAAACAAGACTACAGAAAACAAAAAATCCAAGCTCGACCATGGATGACGAAAGGGTTACGAAATGCATGTAATAAGAAAAATACACTGTATAGAGAATTCATAAAACTAAAGACTAAAGAGGCAGAAAATAGATATAAGAAATACAAAAATAGATTAACTAATATTATACGGGTATGTAGGAAGGAATATTATAGTAACATATTATATAATAACAAAAACAATATTAAAGGAATATGGGATATATTAAATAGCATTATCAAAAATGGTAATAAAAAACAGAGTTACCCTCAGTATTTCATTGATAATAATGTCAAGAAGGAAAATAAGGATGAGGTAGTCAACGGTTTTAATAATTTTTTTGTAAATATTGGACCAAGCTTGGCAGAAAAAATTCCCGATTCCCAATCTGAGGATTGGGATAATAATCTTATAGAAAGAAATCCCTGTTCAATGTTCCTCACAGCAGTGGATGGAAATGAAATTATAGACATTGTGAATAATTGTAAATATAAAACATCTACCGATTTAAATGAAATTGATATGGTGGTGGTAAAACAGGTCATTGAATGGATTGTAGAACCATTAACATACATCTGTAACTTATCATTTCAAACCGGTAAATTTCCCAATCAAATGAAAATAGCTAAGGTTGTGCCGCTGTATAAGACTGGGGATAGACACCACTTCACAAATTATAGACCTGTTTCTTTGCTTCCACAATTTTCCAAATTATTAGAAAAGTTATTCAATAATAGATTAGACAAATTCATAAATAAACATAAATTACTTACTGATAGTCAATATGGATTCAGAGCACATAGTTCAACATCACTTGCATTAATAGAATCAGTTGAGGAGATTACAAACGCCATAGACCACAAATTACATTCAGTTGGAATATTTATAGACCTTAAAAAGGCTTTTGATACAATTAATCATGACATATTAATCAATAAACTTGAACAGTATGGGATTAGGGGGTTGGTGTTGCACTGGGTGAGAAGCTACTTAAGTAACAGAAAACAGTTTGTGAAGTTGGGGGAATATACATCATCATGCTTGGACAATGCTTGTGGCGTCCCACAGGGGTCAGTATTGGGTCCAAAACTGTTTCTAATTTATATAAATGATATTGTCAATGTTTCCAAAATATTAAAATTAGTATTATTTGCAGATGACACAAGCATTTTTTGTTCAGGGGGGGATTTGCAGGAGTTACTGAGGAGGATCAGTATAGAAATGGGAAAATTGAAAATATGGTTTGACAGAAACAAATTATCATTAAACTTAAGTAAAACAAAATACATGTTATTTGGCTATTGTAATACAGACATACAGGTTCAGTTACAAGTCGAGGGGGTAGATATTGAAAGGGTACATGAAAATAAGTTTCTGGGGGTGATAATAGATGATAAGATAAACTGGAAGACTCATATAAAACATATACAAAGTAAACTGTCAAGAAGCATTTCAGTTCTAAACAAAGCAAAACATATTCTGGACCACAACTCACTCCGCATTCTTTACTGCTCACTGGTTTTACCATATTTACAGTACTGTGCAGAGGTATGGGGTAATACTTATAAAGGTACAACACAATCACTATCAGTAATGCAGAAAAGAGCTATAAGAATTATTCATAATACTGGCTATAGAGATCATACAAATCCACTATTTTTACAATCCAAATTCTTAAAATTCACAGACTTGGTTCATTTTCAAACAGTACAAATTGTGTATAAAGCAATAAACAATTTACTTCCAGCAAATATTAAAAATATGTTTTTTAACAGATCAGGGGATTACAGTCTGAGGGGGAAATTTAATTTAAAGCATCAGTGGACACGAACAACATTAAAAGGTTTCTGTATTTCTGTCTGTGGGGTGAGGATGTGGAACAGATTGGGAGTGGGGCTCAAGCAATGTCCAAGCATGAACCAGTTCAAACAGCGGTACAAAAATATGTTTTTTTCTGGGTATAGGGAGGAGGAAGGGTAATGAGGGTTAGGGTGTTTTTGTTTTTTGCTTCGGCTTGTAAATATATAGTATTTTGTATGTAAGTAGGTATGTGAAGGTGTATATTTATGTTTGTGTATATATATGTGTATATATGTATATGTGTATATATGTGTATGTATATGTGTATGTATGTTGATGTGTGTATGTATATATATATGTGTATGTATATGTATATATATATATATATTGATATCGATTTAGGTGTGTAGGAATCTATGTGTATATGTGGCAAAGGGTATTACTGGTTGTGGGGAAGAAGGGGTAGGGATAAATAAGCTGATGCTTCACCCTACCCCTTTTCGGACATGTTGGGTACACAGTAGGAACTTTTTTGTTGTTGTCTTTACTGATCTATCTTGTAATTGTTGTTGTATCAAATGTTCGAAATAAACAGTTTTCATTCATTCATTCAACATATTTTTGGGTGACTGAGTGGTGGTTTTCATTACGAGTGGCTTGTGTGTGATTATTAAGAATTATAACTGACTTATTGCCTCAGTAACCCTTGAGTAACAGGGAAGCTAATGTCTCAAAGCTAACGATACCTGCTAACAGTGCTGATGGTGCTAACATAAGAAGTTAGGTCAAGTCTGACAGCATGCACTGGTGCTGTGCTTTTCCGCATCCACAACACAACGGAACTGCCCGGGTCCTGGATGGCAACCACCCAGTCAGACAACTGGTCCAAAATAACCACTCAGTTAAACGAGCAGTTACTGAGAGAGACTAGGGTGAGAAGTATCTCTTGCATTAACATAACAAATAATATAAAAATTTAATGTTTAATTGAAATCCTAGAGAAAATACATGGTATGAGATGATTTGTTAGCACAGTTAACTGCACAACAGATATTTATAATAAAATGCTCAGGAAGAAGAGGCATGGTCAGTCTCTGTCACTCAAAGTGACCATGCCCCTATTTATTCATACCTTTGTGTCTTCAGTCAATCAATCAATCAAGTTTTATTTCTATAGCACTTTACAACAGTTTTCACTGAACCAAAGTGCTTTCCAATAGCACCAACTAACGATAAAATAAAAAGAACAGTATGAAAAACACACATAAAAGCATAATAAGAGCATCCAAATAGAATAAAAATAGACAAAAAAGTGTCAAAGCAATTATGTGCAAAAAGTTTCCCTGAACAAGTACGTTTTTAACTTAGCTTTAAACAGAGGCAAACTATTAATGGACTTCAGTTCAGGAGGTAATGCATTCCACAACTTAGGACCTGCTACTGCAAAAGAACGGTCACCCCATTTGTTTGAACCTGGACCTGGGAACCTCCAGAAAGTTTTGGTCAGCAAACCGAAGTGCTCTGACAGGGTTGTGTGTTTTTAACAGGTCACATAAATAAGAAGGTGCAATGCCATTTACAGCTTTAAAAACAAACATTAACAGTTTAAAATCAACTCTAAAACGGACTGGAAGCCAGTGCAGGGAATAAAGTACAGGAGTGATGTGGCTGTGTTTCCTGGTGTTGGTCAACAGGCGAGCAGCTGCATTCTGGACCAGTTGGAGTCAGTTTAGGGAGCCTAGAGTGATACCAACATAGAGTGCATTGCAATAGTCAATCCGGGAGCTGATAAAAGCATGCATAGCCTTTTCAAGGTCCTTTTGGCTTAGAAAGGGTTTGACTTTTGCCAAGAGTCTCAGCTGGAAAAAGCTGGCTCTTACCACACTGTCAATTTGTTTCTCAAATTCTAAACAGTCGTCAAACAGCACACCAAGGTTCCTTACTACAGCCCTACGATAAGGAGCCAGGGAGCCAAGATCTGGGTCAGAGTTAGTTTTAGCTCCAAACAGAATACACTCTGTTTTGGCTTCATTAAGGTGCAGAACATTCTAAAATATCTCAAACCAACCAACCAAAATACTGTAAAATACTTTTATTTTGCTCACACTAATGCATTTTTTAAATCACCCTTGTACAGTTATCATGGAGGGAGAGACCAAAACCATTTTTTGTATCAGTCTGTAAACATGTTTATTTCTCCTCTGAAGTTGGGCATTTTAACATGGAATTCTATGGGAACACATACACACTCCATGTGTAGCTCTGCTTTCTGTTTCTGAACATGCTCGATAATCTGTCACAACAGGGCCGTTGATGTCAAATGAGGGTTTACTTAGGGAGGTCCAGATGAGGTGTGCTACTTGCATTGTGTGAGAATGTTGTGGCACTGTGTCGTGTTCCCTGAGGCTGATCTAGCAAGATTTGCTATTATTCTGAACACCCCAACAATTGCACAGTGCAATGGTGCCTCCCCCATCACCTGGCTGTCTGAGACCTGACCTGACTTGTGACTGTCGGAGATCTCTTCCACTACGTCTTTGACTTGATCCAGCTGGAAACACTAGTTTTCTTTGAAATGTAATTTAGTAAGCGTGTGGCTTAGATGCTTCACCTACTGTAAAAGGTAACAATCGCTATTAACTTACATTTTATTTGATTCTCTGGCACCCTGTGGCTTGTATACCCTGAAGTAAATGCAGCAAACCACCAAGAGCTTGTAAGTCCACTAAGCCAGGAATATATCAAAAACTTCCATGATGTTTTTCCTTTGTTGCAGTTTTGGGAGGTATAATACTCAGAGATAGAAGGATTTCAGCCATTGATTCAGCCTCAACGTGTCATCTTGATCATTCTTCTAAGCTTTCTGTGTTACAGTATATCATTACACACCTGTGTGGTGGTACATGAACATAACTGATTCCTTTTTGTTTCATATAAGGGCCGATACTACAGTCATGCTGAACACAGAAACTATCCCAGTTAATATTTTAAACATGAGGCATGCTGTTTTTTGATGTTTACAGCCCTCTGAGGTATTGGTGTAATTTTAACTGAAGCAGTGGCTGTAAAATACTTTTATGTTGCCCATTTCTCATTAGCACAGCAATACTAAGCAACCGCATTTCCTGTTCTTTTTCTCCCTGTGCGAGCACAACTGTACTGTCTGCTGCTAACCAGCTGAAACACCATTTACATAAACCTCATCTTGAGCGGCTGATTGAAATTCTCACTGTAATATCAGTCGGTGGAAATGTTTAAGCACTATTCCCCCTCATCCCATCTGGAATAATAAGCCGCAGTGCTCTCTGGCAATACAGTCATCCCTTTCTTCATTTTAAACAGCAGTTTGGTTTCTTACTGTTGGTCTCAGCACTTATCGTGAACATTTTGTTCCCCGCATTCTTTTTAGTTGTTTGCCAGCACCCCGTTCCCTCCGTGACCCGCCGCTAGTGTTGCTATACCGTGTCCCATCTTCAGTGACAAATAACTCTGTTCTCTTTTCATCTAAAACTGCTGTAAGGTGTTTTGCTCCTTCTAAGAATTATTTAGATCTGCTTCTATTTCTCTGTGTTCCTGTAAAATAAAGAATGGTGACTTCAGTGCGATCTTTCTGCTGGGGGACCTTGAAATCAGCTTACTGAGTGCACGTGTTGCTCAATTTGTTCTGAGAGCTCTGGGGTCGAGTCCTGCTGCTGTGCCGTTGTCTCTAAGAGGTGCTGCTTCTGTTGAATCATAGAGAATACCAGTGTTATTTTGGCACTCAATTTTACTTTAGTTTTAGGGCCCCATCTGCACTCAGCGGGTGTCATTCCTTATATGCAAGTTGTCATTCACACACTTGGCAGCCATGTTGTCTTAACTGATGTTTGGAATTGTGCTCATTTGTATGACCATGGGTATATCGACTGTAAAATGAAATGTAATCAGTTGCACTGTGTGTTGGATTGCTATTACCAAGAAACATAAAGTGCTTGCACAATAAAAAACAGCACAACCATGCTTTAAAGTCCAGTGCAGAGTTGTTCGGAATTTGTAGGGCACAATATTCATTCACCTCCCTTTTCTTAAGGGGTTTCACAATGCATGTACACTCTGCTTGTATACGCAGTGAAATTGAAATGAACACAACCATGAAATAAAAAGCAAACAATAAAGGAAAACTACAAAACTCAAACTTGCTGCTTCATTGCTTCACCTCAGGGAGCTTTGGTGGCTGCTGGTGCCCTCTGAGGTTTCAGCACAGATCCATAAACTCTCCAGAAAACCTTTCACTTCGGCTTGTAAACGGAATAACAGTCGACACTCTAATTAGTTTATTTTATGTTGCGTTCACACACCATGAGTGAGGGCCAGATTACACAGGATGGCGACAGTTGTGAGGACGCCATGTGTGTTAAAACGCACCTGATCCACAGACGGTACGCTGTGTAACTGTTCCAGTGGCCCTCGTGCGGTGTTGTCTCCAGTGAAGTTGGTGCGCTGCACATGATGACACATTTCCACAGAAATCTGCCACTTTTGTGACATATATGTTGGATTTGGGGGGGTCTGCCATGATCTAAAAGCATGACGTCTAATGTCCTCACTGTTTGTGCGCACTCTAAGAGGCAGAGAGATAGTGGACAAAATGAGCTAAATATTAAATGTTTCATTTTCCACACTCTTCAGATTGGATTGATCTTGTATGTATGCACGCGTGTGTGCATGTGTGTTTCTCTGTCATTCAAGTGGGCAGCGTCAGCTAAATTGGCAGAAGAAATGGCAATATTGAATAATTAACACCTTTTACTAGCCTTTCTATGACCGGAAAACAACTCACAAACATGAAAAATAAAAACACTTATTCATCACTCATCCATCTTCAACCTCTTACTCAAATTAAGGGCCGCGGGGGGCTGGAGACTATCCCAGCACTCATAGAGTGTGAGGCAGGGTACACCCTGGACAGGACACCAGTCTGTCCCAGGGCACAAGACAAAACAAATTTTTTTAAACAACTATTGCAGGGACTGAAAAAAGTCACATGGCTGTTGTCTGGTTCAGAAAACTCACTTTGTCTTCTTTCGACCAGAACTCCACATGGAGCTCTGAGAGTCAAACTCTGTATTATCCAATTCAACATTGTACAAAAGGACAGCGCTCATGGTGAGTCCACAATGAACTTAATGTACCTAAAACATTTCACCTGAGGTGTTTTCATGCAGGTGCTGTCAGGCACAAGACAGTGGGGAAAAAGAAAACGTACATGCACACCAAATCAAAACTGAATGCACAGTGTACGGACATATGGAAAAAGCTTGTTTTGTCTGCCATGGTGACAGTTTTTCTTAATTAGCTAGTGCTATACATTGTCATCATACCAGTAATTGGGGTACAGATGTGTCTGATGTGATGTGCTTTTGGTGACAGCCGAGCTGCATGTCCGCTTGTGCTGAATTGACACCGGAGCTTTCAGAAGCCCAGAATGAACCATCAACTGCAAGAAAAGTAGAAGACAAAGGTCTCTGCCTGATCTCCAATCAAAGTTTTGAACATGCACAAAACTTTCTGATGAACTCGTCGAACATCAGCAGACAAGGAGCTGATTTTGCACTTTGTAAAATGAACTTTATTCATAACATAAAGGGAAGAAGCTCATCAGCAAACCCACCTGCTGAGGTGATTGGTTGCAAGAACAACCTGCACTGTCTTGGCCCTCATTGCCCACCCCTGATCTAAACATATATTTAATACAATGTGATACCCCTGGAAGGTATAAAAGAATGGAACATGACAACTACACTAAAAGAAGATGCAAACATTTTCATTCTGCAGTTTCAGTTTTGCATGTTTAAAGAGAATATGAGTCCCTAAGACACAACATTGCAGAGCTAGAATTATCTCTCACATGCAGTAGGTTTTCACGCAGTGTTGACTGTCTGACTTCAGTCTGAATAGCTACACCACCAGTTTACAAAGCAAGTTTTGTTAGTAAACATCCAGCATTACCCTATCACACACGTGCAAATTTCACGTGACTTGCTTATTAAATACAGTCACTAATTGTTAAGTCAAAATAAGTGAATGTCCTAACTTGACATTCCATCTTAGCTGATGATTGATTATTGCTTGACCGCTACCCTGCTAGCTTACCTTTGCATGAGTGTCAGTGTTGTAGACGTTTAAGTGCCTCTTATGGTTTGTGATATTTTACTAGCTATTTTATTGTGGCACACTGTTGTGTTTTTGGTGTTCACATTGAGAAATTGGTTCCATAAGTCTGTTCTTCAGAGGCAAATTTAATGTTGTAGTCAGCAGTTTTGGTGGAGTTCCGCTGGAGCAGGTACTCTGTCACCAATCATGAGTACACAATCTTTTATGCTGAAAAATTAAATGTTAACATTCTCAGAATTAATAAGAATGTTTTGTTTTTGACTCGTCGGTTGTTCTTGTGTCCATAATTCCCACATTAGTTTACTGTTTATTCCTTGACAAAAATGCACAAATTTTAATTTAGTTTTTGTTTGAAGTGATTTATTTTTAAGCTGGTTTTGTGTTTTTTGGACCTGGGAAACTGGTTGATACTGCAGAATTCAAATGCCAAAAGGAACATGAAAAACTATTTACTTCATGCCTCAATTCATCCTTGTGTTTTCCACAAACCAAACCATTACATCTTTATTATTTTCTCTGTCCTCCAATCCTGCTCTTCATCCCTGCACTCTCTGCCACAGAAGCTCCTGGCCAGGACCTTGTGACGCTGGACTACCGGCTGCAGTATTATCCCAGTATCACCTACGCCGTCATCGGCAGCGCTGTTATCTTTGTCCTGGTGGTGGCATTGCTGGCCCTCGTGCTTCATCACCAGAGGAAGCGGAGTGTTCTGCTACCCAGAGGTGTTAGAGGTAGCTCACATCACCACCACCACCAGCCTCTGCTGCTGTCCCGGCTGGTGATCTTGGACCGGGGCCCTGTCAGTCCAGGTGGTGCAGATCTATCAGCTGGCTCCCCCACTACAGTGGCACAATACAATTCAGCTCCTCTTGGGCTCCAGCTGTTGTCTGGAGCTGTATATCCTTCTGGATTCATGGACTCGCCTCCATCGTACTCACAGGCCGTACTGGATGTCAGGTGAGAACAACAGTTCACAGTTTTGCTTATTTTTTCCAGCTGTAAAAGTGGAACTGCGAGGTATCCCTCTGATCTTGTCTTGTTCTGACGGTTCTTTTCTTTTTTGACAGTTCTTTTCACACTTCACACTGTCATCATGACAGCCATGTTCTCACTTAAACCTAAAGTCCCATCAGGCACACCATCTCAGATTTTTGCACCTGAGGGCTCACATCTGCTGTATGCTGTACTTCAGTGGTAACATGAACTTGTCCTATAATATTATTGGGTTTGGAGGGCAATTTACGGAGCGACATGTTGTGCTTTTTGTCCATGTTCTCACATAATGCTGAAGAGAATAGCGGGAACATTTGCTAATGAGAGCGCATGTCTAAAAGGCAGCATCAGCCAAGATTTAAATCAAAAACTACAGCAGAAGCAATCGGCCTCACAGCGAAGTGATATACAACGTAATAAAACTGTCATTTATTTGTTGGTCCATTTGATCTTGTGCAATCAATTTTCATGCAGACAACAAAGCTGAAGAAGGTGATGTCTCACTGCCGGTATACTGTTCCTCTGATCTGTGCCATATTGATTATTAAGCAAAAAATAAGAGTATGGCTGCAGTAATGTTGCTTTTTCAAATGTTCATCAAACCTGACTGTCTATAAGTGTATATGTATTACAGGTATGCATTTCTTCCATATGAAACGATCCACAGTCGCCGCCTGTCCATGCACACAACTATTTGCTGTCACATTCTCACCACATGAGCCACCAGTGTACTGCAGGAAGACATTAGACTTTTCTTCCATACAGACATGGAGAGAACGTGCACACAGAAAAAGATTAAATTCCTACTACAAGGCGACTGGCAAATGCTGTGGTGCTGATTAGGTTTTGATCCAGTGCAAAACGGAATACATGGATATATATATATATATTTTTTTTTTTTTTTTTTTTGCATTGCTTGTGAATTTTCAGATTTTAAAAACGGCTTTCTCCTCTCTTTCTCAGTCGGCCTCCGTGGTTCGACCTCCCTCCGCCTCCTTACCTCTCTGACGGAGAGCTTCCGTCAGAGGGAGATCTGCCTCAGTATGAGGCGTCGCAAGATGCTTCAAGTCATCCCACATCACATCCTTCTCCGCCACTCACACCCAGAACTGTGGCCTCAGGCACTCGGCCGAGACTGAACTCCAGAGAAGAGTCAGACCAGCTGTAGCCGCTTTCCTGTCAAGTGTTGTTCAGAGACTGGCGGACTAGACTGCAGTACCGTGTGAGGTCAGAGACTCTGAGACGACACAGTGACCTACGCTCGACTGTTCGCTTCCAGAAGCACTGAACAGTGACAGGCTCATCCTGCTTAGACTGCACTTGTGTCATAGCTCCCTCTGCTGGGAACATAGGTGCACAACAGCTGCCTGTCCGATCATTTGTCAATTAAATCATTCCACTTGTGGCCTTACACACATAATGTGTAAAACTGCCAACATCTCCAAGGAAGGAGTGTAACATTAAAGGGGCATTAGTTCATATAAACAAGGAGGGCAGAAAAATATGGCAGCATGTGATGCGATCATTGTAAATCTCGTTTGGAAGCACTTGCAGAGCCAACGGCATTTTGTGATGCTGCTCACACCTGCAACATTGGAGATTAAAAGAGAGATGTGAGATTTTAAAAAAGCAAACTACCAAATGTGATTGTTATATGAACATTTCCCACAGTTAGAGAATTGTAGCAGTGACACATTGTTGCCTTTTTTAAAGTTGATATGATATACTTTTCATAATTCATCGTTAGTAATTCGAGGAGTTTATACAGTCATGTTGTTGTTATAATCCTATTAGCAGATAAACATAAACATAAGCATACACTTGTTATGTACTGGAGCAATTCATTGAGTAATCAGTTAGTAATTTTTTTAAATTCATTTTTAATTTTGATGTAAAGTTTGGCTAGTCAGAAATAACAGTTTACCATTAGTTTGAACAGGAAAAAAAATCAGTCCTATTAGTGAATAATAACTGCTGAGATATTGAGAATTTTATGAGATATTTGTAAAAGACCATTGGATACCTTTGTGCATTTTTGTTCAGTGTTTTTCACAGTATTGCTACTTGGTTAAATTCCAGCAAATGTGTGAAGAAGATCATAGATGAGATGATTTTTCTGGAAATACATCATGATTCCTTGACGGGAAAAAACCTCAGAGGAACAGATTTTGACTTTTCAACACCATTTTTCTCTGCAAAGATTAAAAAATGTGTGCCTTTGTGTATTTCTGGCTGAAATAGCCTTTTTATAAAAACAAGACCTGATCTGGATGGTCCGATCACAAAGACTGGTATTCAGGCTGATCAAGACATTTTTTGATCGATTCAGTCTCACCCCAACTCGCAATGCTTTGGTGGCACTGATAGCCACCATACTATTCAACACTTGCTAGCTCACCAGCAGTGTCATGACACATTTCACATACATTTCAAAAACATGCTTATGCTCTGTTTCACTTCACATACACACCATCTATTTTTGTTGGATACTGCACCTGGTACGTTTCTGACCAATCAGGTGGTACTTTTTAACATGTATACCAATATATGATAATAACAACAATAAACATCATTTTAACAGACAAAGAAGTAAAGCCTGTAACTATGTACTTGCATTTTAGAAGCGCACAAACCAAGGGGAGCAGGAAAAAAGCATAGACCAACACAACAATACAGTATGCTGGTGTGATGTGATACATAGACATGCAGAGGATGGACCAAAAACAATGCGACATTGACGTCATATCAACCCAACCCACCCACCCCCCCACCACCACCAATGTCAGCTGTCACGTAACATGCACAGCTATGTATTAGAGTGACTTTAATGTAGTCACACTGTGTCCTGTGCAACTACAGTGTGTCCAGAAAGTATTCACAACGCTTCACTTTTTCTACATTTCAAGTTACAGTATTATTCCAAAATGAAGTAAATTAATTTTTCCCCTCAAAATTCTATTCACAACACCCCATAATGACAAAATGAAAGAAAAAAAGTTTTTTTTAAATATATTTATATTTTTTGCAAATTTTTAAAAATAATTCAATTCAATTCAATTTTATTTATATAGCGCCAAATCACAACAAACAGTTGCCCCAAGGCGCTTTATATTGTAAGGCAAGGCCATACAATAATTACGTAAAAACCCCAGAGGTCAAAACGACCCCCTGTGAGCAAGCACTTGGCGACAGTGGGAAGGAAAAACTCCCTTTTAACAGGAAGAAACCTCCAGCAGAACCAGGCTCAGGGAGGGGCAGTCTTCTGCTGGGACTGGTTGGGGCTGAGGGAGAGAATGAGGAAAAAGACATGCTGTGGAGCGGAGCAGAGATCAATCACTAATGATTAAATGCAGAGTGGTGCATACAGAGCAAAAAGAGAAAGAAACACTCAGTGCATTATGGGAACCCCCCAGCAGTCTAAGTCTATAGCAGCATAACTAAGGGATGGTTCAGGGTAAATAAAAAACTAAGAAATCACATGCATGTAAATATTCACACTCTTTGCTCAATACCTTGCTGATGCACCTTTGACAGCAATTACAGCCTCAAATCTTCTTGAATGTACAACAGTGTTCAGAATAATAGTAGTGCTATGTGACTAAAAAGATTAATCCAGGTTTTGAATATATTTCTTATTGTTGCATGGGAAACAAGGTACCAGTAGATTCAGTAGATTCTCACAAATCCAACAAGACCAAGCATTCATGATATGCACACTCTTAAGGCTATGAAATTGGGCCATTATTAAAAAAAGTAGAAAAGGGGGTGTTCACAATAATAGTAGTGTGGCATTCAGTCAGTGAGTTTGTCAATTTTGTGGAACAAACAGGTGTGAATCAGGTGTCCCCTATGTAAGGATGAAGCCAGCACCTGTTAAACATGCTTTTCTCTTTGAAAGCCTGAGGAATATGGAACATTCAAGACATTGTTCAGAAGAACAGCGTAGTTTGATTAAAAAGTTGATTGGAGAGGGGAACACTTATATGCAGGTGCAAAAAATTATAGGCTGTTCATCTACAATGATCTCCAATGCTTTAAAATGGACAAAAAAAAAAAAAAAAACAGAGATGCGTGGAAGAAAATGTAAAACAACCATCAAAATGGATAGAAGAATAACCAGAATGGCAAAGGCTCACCCATTGATCAGCTCCAGGATGATCAAAGACAGTCTGAAGTTACCTGTAAGTGCTGTGACAGTTAGAAGACGCCTGTGTGAAGCTAATTTATTTGCAAGAATCCCCCGCAAAGTCCCTCTGTTAAATAAAAGACATGTGCAGAAGAGGTTACAATTTGCCAAAGAACACATCAACTGGCCTAAAGAGAAATGGAGGAATATTTTGTGGACTGATGAGAGTAAAATTGTTCTTTTTGGGTCCAAGGGTTGCAGACAGTTTGTGAGATGACCCCCAAACTCTGAATTCAAGCCACAGTTCACACTGAAGACAGTGAAGCATGGTGGTGCAAGCATCATGATATGGGCATGTTTCTCCTACTATGGTGTTGGGCCTATATATCGCATACCAGATATCATGGATCAGTTTGGATATGTCAAAATACTTGAAGAGGTCATGTGGAGGCCATGCCCTTGAAGGTTGGGCCACTCAAGGACATTCACAGAGTCATCCTGAAGCCACTCCTTTGATATCTTGGCTGTGTGCTGAAGGTCATTGTCTTGTTGAAAGATGAACTGTCCCCCAGTATGAGGTCAAGAGCGCTCTGGAGCAGGTTTTCATCCAGGATGTCTCTGTACAGTGCATTCATCCTTCAATCTTCACTAGTCTCCCAGTTCCTGGAGCTGAAAAACATCCCCACAGCATGATGCTGCTAACATCATGCTTCAATGTAGGGATGGTATTGGCTAGGTGATGAGCAGTGCCAGAGAGTTCTATCTTTGTCTCATCAGACCAGTGAATTTTGTTTCTCATGGTCTGCGAGTCCATCAGGTGCCTTTTGGCAAACTCCAGGTGGGCTGCCATGTGCCTTTTACTAAAGAGTGACTTCTGTCTGGCCACTCAACCATACCGGCCTGATTGGTGGACTGCTGTATAGATGGTTGTCTTTCTGGAAGGTTCGCCTCTCTCCATAGAGGAATGCTGAAGCTCTGACAGAGTGACCATCAGGTTCTTGGTCACCTTCCTGACTAAGGTACCTTCTCTCCTTATACCTCACTTTAAACAGGCAGCCAGCTCTAGGAAGAGACCTGGTGGATTCTTCCATTTACAGATGATGGAGGCCACTGTGCTCATTGGGACCTTTAAAGCAGCAGAAATGTTTCTGTACCCTTCCCCAGATTTATGCCTCGAGACAGTCTTGTCTCGGAGATCTACAGACAATTCCTTTGACTTCGTGCTTGGTTTGTGCTCTAACATGCACTGTCAACTGTGGGACCTTATATGTAGACAGGTGTGTGGCTTTCCAAATCAGGTCCAGTCAGCTGAATTTACCCAAGGTGGACTTAAATTAATCTGTAGAAACATCTCAAGGATGATCAAGAGAAACAGGATGCACCTGAGCTCAATTTCATGGTTCATGGCAAAGGCTGTAAATACTTATGTGCATGTGATTTCTTAGTTATATAAATTTACAAAAATCTAAAAGGTTTTTTTTTTTTTTTTTTGATTCTTTTACATTGTAATTATGGGCTATTGTGTGTAAAATGTTGAGGGAAAACTGAATTTCATCCATTTTCGAATAAGGCTGTAACAGGAAAATGTGGAAAAAGTGAAGCGCCGTCAATACTTTCCGGATGCACTGTATGTATATTGTCTTAGGAAATACAAATATTGGATTTGAATACGGTAGTCCACTTGTTGTCTGTCACGTTGTTGATATGATTTTGTTCTGCCTTACACACTGATTGAGACAAACACTATCTGAAGGATTTCTTTTCTTTTGCCCTTTATTCACTTCTTTGTTTTTCAGTGTAAATAGAAAACTATTTAAAAGAAGCTCACATACTTAGAATTTAGATTGTTGTTATCCGTGAAATGTCGTTTTTACTTTTCTGTTAACAGGAATCAGTAAAAATTCAGGCTCAGTTTAAAAATCAACCAAACCAAAGATAATCAATACTGATTTCTACCCTCCAAAGAAATGCTGATTATATGTTTGTATGATATTATACGTGTAAAGCTGTATGGATAGAAATTATGTGACTGGAAAACTGTTCTCAGGAGAAATTTTATAGTCTTTGTTCTAGTATTCATATTTTTGTTTCACGGAATGTTTTATGATCCTTTCTTCTGCTTGTGTATTATGAATCTCTGTGCATAACTATAACATTTGTGGTCATGATCATTATAATTGTCTTTGTTTTGTACATTTAAAATTATATAAAGTCCTGATTCTTGCAGATGAGTCTTTCTGGTGACAGCCGACTGCATGCTTAAAGCAACTTTCAGAACCTTTTGAATCAGTTCCTACAAATATTACATGTCCAGAATAAGAAAGTCTACAGTGTCAAGATAAGTAGATATTTTATTGTTCATTAAAGCTACAGTGTTTAGGATTTAATGTATCTAGTGGTGAGGTTGCAGGTTGCATTATGCTATGATATTATGGTCATGATTTTGTTTCCCTTCACGTTCTCACTTCTTTAGAGACGGGATTTTGTGCTCGTTTGCCTTCTCATGTTATATCCAATATGTACTCGCACTGCACTGGCAATCAGTACTCAGTGTATGGGGTGCATATTCTTTTTTCTTCAGTCGTCCTGCCATGCTGCAAAATGGTAAAAGCAAAAGTATGTAATTTTTGGGCTCGTGTAGCAACATGGCAGCTTTCATGTGGGGGACACGCCCCATACGGATTTTAAAGGATCACTCTCAGCTTATGAAAACCCATCGATTCCTTGTTGCAAGAAATTCTACACTAATGAACAGATGGTTATCTTCCGTTTCTGTGAATAAAGGCCTCTAAATCCTACATACTGCACCTTTAAGCTGAAGTTCTAATCAAGACAAAATGAAACAATAATGAGCCTGGAACAGAGAACACCCTCACGTTTCTGTATTTGGGAACAAGTGGTCTAAATTTTCCTTGAATGTTTCATTTCACGTTATGACAGTATCTTCTGAGCAGAGCCGCACCGATCATTTCCACCAGTAGATGTCACTGCATCATCATAATGGAGAAAACTGTCACATCCCCACATTGCCAAATTAAACGTTTTCATGTTTTTCTGCTGTTGCTCTTAATGTTTGTGTTGTAAGCATGAATGAATGTGCACGTTATCTTGCTGTGACCTTGTATTCTCCCTCACACCCCAATATCCATATCACGATACACATGATAACATTAATGTGTCCTCACTTATCTTTCTCATCACTCTACGTCATCCCCCGCTTTCTATCATCCTTTATCCCAGTCCACTCGTCTGCTCATCTTTTATCTTCCCACCCTCATGCATCTCTCCCTTTTTTTACCCCCCGCCTCCATGAGGTTCTCTCTCATCTCGCTGACACTCTCCTTTACCTCATTTTCAAATCCGGAGGCCCATGTTTACTCAGCCCGCACCCTGAACTATACAGACTTTAATTAAAAGTCTGCACGCTTCTCTGTCTCTGTCAGTAGCAGCATGTCAGTCTCTGCCTGGCAGCTGGTGATTTGGCCATGCAAAATCTACATAGACTGCAAAAATACGAGCTTACGCAGTATCCTTGAATCAGAGCATGTCGCTGCAGAGAGATTAGGACAAATCCCATTACCTTAAAGCATGTTACCAAGCAATCATGGTTTCAGTATGCCAGAACTGAAACTTTTTTTTTTTATGTAAAGTTTATTACAACAAATGGTAGCCCAAACATATTTATGAAATTGGTTGCACTCTTTTTAGAGAAAGACACAAACAAACCCCAAAGAAAACTGATCCATTACTCAGTAATGGTAATGATGATAAAAAAAAAAAAAGTGAAACTTTAGGCCCACCAGACAAACATCATCTTTAGCAGGTCACCCGGTTAATGTAAGGATTTCTAAAAATGGGCAGCATGCTTTTTATTCTCAGCCTACGTAGACAAACAGAGAAACCTGTGAGCAGCTCCACCTGAGGTCAGAAAGCGAACTAGGTTTGGGGGAGACCTATCAGTTTTTTATTTCTTCTTATTTATTTTATTTTTTTATTTTATTTTATTTTATTTTTACTTTAATCCAAGTCTGTGATGCTTTGTAATATGCACTGGCTAAAAAAAGAGGAAAAACTGCCAGTTTTTATGATGATGTGCCACATAGGACGAATAAAGTTTGACTACAGGAACTTGTGCGTCAAATCAGTGAAAGGTTTGTTTTTTTATTTCCTCAGTATCTGTTAGATTTGTGGTAGGATCACAATAAAAATGAAAGGCATCAGAGGGCTGACACACACACACTGTGCATAAGGTTGTTTATTACAATGTATGGACCAGCGGTTAAGTGCGCTTTTTTGCAGTGCAACAGGTTCCTGGTTCAAAACCTGCCCATTCTCCATATAAAACAGAGTAGCTGCAGGAAGAGCAGCTGTGATGACCCTGAAACAATGGAGCAGCTGAAAGGACTTGGTCTTTATGATTTCATATTTTGACATCTTTGTGATTCCATCATGAAGTCAGCTACATCAATCAATCACAAATATTTTACTGATCAGTATGAGGTGTTGATCAAATTAGGGTGCTCAGTAGTATACCTCTGCCACAATCCAACAGTACTCTCTTTACATCTGTTGACATTTTCCTTTTATCTTTTTTATTGTGTTATTCCTTTGATCCTAATTGGTACTCTTTGTTTCTCTTTACTGGTCCGTGATCCTGACTCTAATCTTTGTTCCAGGTTACTCATCTTGGAACTTGAAGCCTTAATCTTGACCCTTAAAAATTACTGCATCTTTGATCCTGATTTTTAATCATGATTGCCAACCTTTGATCCTGATCAGTCCTATTTATATGTGAGTTGTCTGCTCCCATATATACAGTGTCGCCACAGTGGATCCAGGGCAGATGGCAGGATACCCTTCCTGATACAACTCCAGTTTTAACTGCAGAAACACAGCCCCTGGTCTTCTGAAGAGGTCTCCCATCCATTGACTAACCAGGATCCACTCTGCTTAGCTTCTGAGATCTGATGGGATCAGGCTTACACACAGAAGCTATTTATTTCTGAGTATGGATCTGGTTCCTCATCTTTGTTCCTGATTACTCATCATTGATTTCTGAGCATTAATCTTGATGCATTATGCTGATCACATGTCTTTGATCTTTATCAATCATCTTGATTCCCAACTTTTTATCCTGATTGCTGATCCTGAATGAACCTGATTACTCATCATTGATCTCTGAGCCTCAGTCTTGATGTTTGATGCTAATCACTTGTATCTGATCCATATCTTTCATCTTGATTCATGACTTTTGATCCTGACTGCTCTTCTTTGATGCTGGTCACTCATCTTTGAATGTAAACTTCAGTGACAATCACCAAGCTTTGATTTAGGGTTGCCAACAGTCCCTTGAAAAAAGTAATTGTCTTGAATTTAGAAACAAAAATATGTGTCAAATACTTGTTGTTTTGAAACAAAAATTGTTTCACACACAAAAACGAAAAAAAAAAAAATTCACTACACCAGGAGGGGCGAAGGCAATCGGATTGGCCGGCCCTGCCAAAGAGGTGTCCCTTTATTTTTCAGGGAGTTGGCAACCCTTCTTTGAATATAATTGATGTTCTTCAGTTCTGACCACACTCTTATGAATTCCAAACTTTATTTCTGACCTGAACTTAACTGATCCTGATCATTTGTTAGGGTAGTATCTCACTGATGCACGACTGGTGGAGACGAGGGGAACATGTAACATCGCGTAAAATCAAGTGAAAAGGCGCTAGCTTTCTCATGTGGAGTCTCACTGAATCTGTCCTCCTGATACGTGCGCACCATCCAGAGTGGCGGCAAAAATCACAGCCACAAATGTCAAGCGGTACGCACACATACCGCTGGAGAGCCACTGACATGCCGCGCAGCACACACGCGAAAGTCGAGCAGCACTGGCACGTCCTTTCCAGCCGTAAGGATTTGTGTGAAAAAGCTGCACGGCACTCTCACGGATGTTCAGCGCAACTGGTGTCACTGAAATGACAACACGTTTGCGCACACAGTTTTCTAAATTAATGTGGATATTATGTGAAAGAGGCTTGAAAAAAAAGCAGGTAAAATAAATAACAAAATAATTATTAAAAACACAACAAACGTGTGGAAAGTCACTCATAGACTTGCAGAACAATGTCCAGGAGGTGCAAGACGTCAATGTTATTGTCCCAGCTGTTGACTGTCCTCCCGCAAATGACCGCACAGTGCTCCACTGGCTGAACACTGTGATCCGCTCAAAGCTCTGCTCCTTGTGCACACAGGCTCTGTGATCCTCTGCAAGTGCTCTGATGAAAAATAACGTAAAAAAAACAAAGGCGGAGTGTTGGCGTAGTCCCCATTCAACGTACAGGTGATGTCCAGCCAGCTCCCGCACGTGCACGGCAGTTGCACTTCGACCAGGAGCATTAAACTTAAATCCACTTCTGTCCTCAGAATAATAAATAAATAAACAGAATGAATCCAGTCCCTGCAGCTCGTCTGTGGCTGGACAGGGATGCATCCAGCTCGCTCACACACATGCATGTTGGGTGGGTGCAGCATGGCTGAACACTGTTGGAGTGTTCAGTCGCTTCCAGAAGTGCTGTTCCTCTCCGATCATATAAAAGGGAAAGTGTGTGTCAAACCCTCACAAATTGTCTCACATGTTGCGCACATTCTGAGTCACAGAGACAATGTAGTGAGGCGTACAAGGGGCCCACCTGAGGACATGGCAAGGGAGTTCACTGCGGTGATGTTTTTGGTTTGTTCAAAAATCAAGTAACGCGTGAGCGCTGCCTCGCAACTGAAGTGAAGGGACGGTGAACAGCTGCAAACTTCACACTGAACTATACGAATTTCCTCGTGGATGCCATTTGTAGGCCTGTCGCAGCCTAGTGAGATACTAGCCTTAGTATATTCCTTTTGATCCTGATTAGAAGATCAAAGGAATAAGAATGAAGGCTGGGATCCTGACTTGTGTTCCTGATATGTGAACTAATAAGCAATCCTGGATGTATTGATCAAAGACATCACAATCAGCAAAACTCTCCCCATTTGTTAATACAAATGGGGACGGTGTTGTGGATTTTCATAGTCTGATTTTGAGTTTGATGTGTTATACATGTTCTTTGACATTCTGTAGCCTTCTAGCTGAGTTACAGCTGCAGCACCATTGTGTGAATCACAGATACACTTTTGTTGCATGAACTTATTATTTTTTAAAAACACTAGCTCATGGAACACACGAGGCTAAGACATAATGCAACCTTTACGTTTCTATTCCATTTTATTTAAACTCTTGGTGTTTAGTTTTTTAGTTTGGTGTTTTTTATTTACATAGCTCTTTTTTTTAATTGAACAATGGTTGAAGAAATGGATTTGTTGGTGGATTTACTGGACAGCAGTGAACTGAACAACTGTGTTATCAAACTGTTTTATAAAGAAAAGTAGATGGACTTTGCCTTCAAGTGATGAGCTGCTGTGCTAAGGTTAATTGATTTTTATGTATTTTTACTAGCTATGATGTTGCTGCTGCTGTGAATGACACCTATGGTCTTGCCATGACAATGTCCATGTGTCTTGCACCCATACGCCCAACTGCTGAGTTGGAATCTGTTTAATTCTAATTATTATTTGTGTTGATGCCATTTTTGCTTGATTGGTGGTTGTATGAATAAATGCAGCTCTTGGGAGTTTTCTCTCATTTCTTTGGTTAACGTTGCTGCTTCAGCTCCCTGACCATAATCGTTTTTTCTTGTGCGTTCTTTCTCTCTCTCACTCATCTGTCCTATTCACATAGCTGTCTTTATATAACGGCTGAGTGGATCCTTGTCATTTCATTGGTGCGTTGTATGTCACATGACATGGATTAATTCATCCCATTTGTGTTGCATTGCATTTAGAGTGCAAATTTGGTTCCATATGTTTGGTACCATTGCACTCTGCGCGCGCACGCACACACACACACACACACACACAAAACAAATCTACTGTGCTGTCTGGAGGCTGTTGACAGGAAGTTGGAATGAAAAGCTGGGCTAATTTCTGATGTGATCTCTTCCCCCCCCCCCCCCCCCCCCCCCCCGCACTGAGGATGTACACAGTCGACCGACCCGGTTGCATGTGTGTGCGCACGGGGGGACAGCAACACGATGATTTGATTTAGCTAACTGACGCTGCTAATTCTTGTAACATACACACACACAAAATCCACTCCGTTGTAAGCCATCTGGATGCATGAAGAACTCGACCGAGGAATGCTGACATGATTTTTGGCTGGACTGAGGAACTATACAGTCTTTTTTTTTTTACGGAAGTCCGAAGTCAGGACACAGCATCACTGGACTACACGTTACAATTTGGACTTTAGCAGCAGTGGAACACCAAAATGTAAGTCCCTTTTCTGTTGTTTATAAATAAATAAAATATCAAATGACAAGGATCTATTTTAGCTGTTATATAAAACAATGAATGTTTTTACATTCTTTCAATGGAACGAATATTTAATTCGGGGAAGGCTGGAACAAACCATTTGTATGCTATGTTCCAGCTTTCACCCCATGAAATATTCGTACCATTGAACTCATAAACATTCATTATTTGTGTACTTAAAGGCGCCATGCTACTCTTGCTAATGACAGTGGTTTGTCATATATGCAATGATAATTTGTGATGCAGCATCATGGGATGTTGTGTTTAATTGTTGGAGGACGGCTCTGAAGGCCTCTGTGTAAAAGGCATGGACTGCCACTGGATTTCATGCCGCTATAATCCCATGCCCCAATAATCATGTACACTAACTGTTGGCACCATTA
This sequence comes from Thalassophryne amazonica, assembly GCF_902500255.1. Lineage (NCBI taxonomy): Eukaryota > Metazoa > Chordata > Actinopteri > Batrachoidiformes > Batrachoididae > Thalassophryne > Thalassophryne amazonica. Next base: position 84,343,148 of record NC_047110.1, read on the forward strand.
ACTTTGGCTCTCATCCAGTCCTGAGGCAATACTGCCATCCTCTGATGGTTGGATGTAATTAAAAATTAGTAAAATTTTGGCTCAGACTCATGTCCATACAATAAGCACTTATTTGTATAAGCCTGACAAAATGGGAAGGGAAAAAAAGAAAAAACTGAAATGCTGACAGTAAGGTTGGTTGTAGTGGTCGTGGTGAGGAACATTTAACGGATTATTGGTGACATATTTGTGACAGAACAGACTAGTTACTCTCATGGGGCTCATTTGTTTTGCATTACTGCAGCCAAAGCTACTGGAAACAGTACAAATGTGATACACTGACTGATGTCTAACGATTATAAAGAACTTAATGCCTTCAGCTAAAGCTGAACGAGAGTCTCAAGCTTATTGATTGGCTTGCACTCTCTTCTAACATCCTCATCCTGATAAAAAGGGTTAACGCTGCAGCCGACATGTACATGTAGATATCTGCTCACGTTCACTATTCACTTGCAGCTCTCGCACGAGGCCGCTTACACTCACACTTAGCTGTTGTGCCATAGCTCCAGTGGACTGAAGATAAGACCTGCTGTTTTCAAATGTAAATGGGGCGAGAGTGGAGGGGACGCAGGGCGTATTGTTAGAGTGGAGCAGCTCTAAGGGGCTCCGATGAGCTCTGCTGAGGGTTCGGCCAGCGTGGCCCTTATCAGATGAAGAGCAGGCCTCTGAGGAAAGGAGGGGCCGGCGAGGGACCGGGGTTTGTTGGGGTTCAGGGGGCCAACGGGAGAATAGAACAGCTGGCCGAGTCACGCGTGCAACCCCAAAAACACACAGAACCCAGACGCGCTGAGCACGGTGGGAATCTCAGCGGCGAGGAGATCCACAAACACACAGCCGGCAGCCAGCATGTCTGACCACACAATCGCACGGCAACACAAAGATCCACAAAATTACACACAGGCCTCAGTGCACAACACACACACATATACAGAGGAAATGTCTTTTAGCAGTTAAATAATAATTTCACCTGCCGCCTGCTTTTAATGTCTGTCTTGCTGCAGCGCTGTCAGGAGTCCCAGGATGTAAGTGCACAAATCAGTTTTATTCACGCTCTCCTTCTAACAACATATATTTTACACCCAATTCAACCAATGTTAGAGCTTTTTTAGTTTTTTTTACTGTCTTGATGTTGAAGGCTGAGTTTCCATTACAGATTTGCACAAAGGTTTAACAATATTTTCTGAATTTTGACAAACAAGTAATTACAGTAGTGTTCAGAATAATAGTAGTGCTATGTGACTAAAAAGATTAATCCAGGTTTTGAGTATATTTCTTATTGTTACATGGGAAACAAGGTACCAGTAGATTCAGTAGATTCTCACCAATCCAACAAGACCAAGCATTCATGATATGCACACTCTTAAGGCTATGAAATTGGGTTATTAGTAAAAAAAAATAAAAAAAAAAAGTAGAAAGCACCTGTTGAACATGCTTTTCTCTTTGAAAGCCTGAGGAAAATGGGACGTTCAAGACATTGTTCAGAAGAACAGTGTAGTTTAATTAAAAAGTAGATTGAAGAGGGGAAAACATATACGCAGGTGCAAAAAAATTATAGACTGTTCATCTACAATGATCTCCAATGCTTTAAAATGGACAAAAAAAAACAACCGTCAAAATGGATAGAAGAATAACCAGAATGGCAAAGACTCACCCATTGATCAGCTCCAGGATGATCAAAGACAGTCTGGAGTTACCTGTAACTGCTGTGACAGTTAGAAGATGCCTGTGTGAAGCTAATTTATTTGCTAGAATCCCCCTCAAAGTCTCTCTGTTAAATAAAAGACATGTGCAGAAGAGGTTACAATTTGCCAAAGAATACATCAACTGGCCTAAAGAGAAATGGAGGAATATTTTGTGGACTGATGAGAGTAAAATTGTTCTTTTTGGGTCCAAGGGCCGCAGACAGTTTGTGAGATGACCCCCAAACTCTGAATTCAAGCCACAGTTCACAGTGAAGACAGTGAAGCATGGTGGTGCAAGCATCATGATATGGGCATGTTTCTCCTACTATGGTGTTGGGCCTATATATCGCATACCAGGTATCATGGATCAGTTTGGATATGTCAAAATATTTGAAGAGGTCATGTTGCCTTATGCTGAAGAGGACATGCCCTTGAAATGGGTGTTTCAACAAGACAATGACCCCAAGCACACTAGTAAACGGGCAAAAAATCTTGGTTCCAAACCAACAAAATTAATGCCTCGCAGATGTGAAGGAATCATGAAAAACTGTGGTTATACAACTAAATACTAGTTTAGTGATTCACAGGATTGCTAGAAAAGCAGTTTGAACATAATAGTTTTGAGTTTGTAGCGTCAACAGCAGATGCTACTATTATTGTGAACACCCCATTTTCTACTTTTTTTTTTGCTAATAGCCCAATTTCATAGCCTTAAGAGTGTGCATATCATGAATGCTTGGTCTTGTTGGATTTGTGAGAATCTACTGAATCTACTGGTACCTTGTTTCCCATGTAACAATAAGAAATATACTCAAAACCTGGATTAATCTTTTTAGTCACATAGCACTACTATTATTCTGAACACTACTGTATGAAATGACAGTGTTTTCTAAGAACTGGTGGAATGTGACTGCTGGATTTTGTTCTCTCACGATATCTGTCATTCTAACAAGGCTCTTGCGAGACCATGAATTTCAGTAGTCATGCCAAAGGGTCGGTAAGTCTTGCTAAATGTTACGATTTGGTTTTTTAATCTAGTATAGCTGTAATGTAATTTCTGTTCATGTTCAGCAAACTCTCTTATTTTGTCCACGCGTACCACTCCATGTATTTTAGAATGTCATGTCACTCTTTCTGTACATCATGTACGGAAGCACAAAAATTAGACACGTCTTGTAATTACGAGAAAATTATTTCGGAATTTAGTCTCCAGTTTAGTCTCCCTCATTGTGATCTAAATAAGGCTCAAAAGCATGAGGCTTGTGATGTCGTAGCAACAATATGGCTGCGGCTGAGGGCTGAAATAGAGTGCAGGCTTCAGACAGCTGTTGTTTATCCTTCACCTGCGCACTCATAGACTTTTATTGTTCAGGATTTTTTTTAAATATCAACATTTCATCATTTTTAGTGATTATTTGTGCACATTTTTGGTGTCACCTACACTTTAACTGCAACAGCGCCATCAATGCCCAGTGATTAGCGAGGATTTACATTTGACAAGAACTTTTTCTTCATCTTATCTTGTAATTATGTGTCAATTTTTTTTTTATCCAGTGAATACAGTGCGGACAGCACAGTGGCTTAGTGGTTAGCACTGTTGCCTCACAGCAATAAAGTCATGGGATCGATTCTGCTTTCTGTGTGGAGTTTGCATGTTCTCCCCATGTTTGTGTGGGTTCTCTCTGGGTGCTCAGGCTTCCTCCCACATCCAAAGGACATATAGATTAGGTGAATTGTAAACTTTAAATTCTCTGTAGGTGTGTGATTGTGTTTGCTCGTCTATATGTAGCTCTGCGACAAACTGGCGTCCTGTCCAGGGTGCACCCCGTCTCATGCCCTATGACTGCTGGGATAGGCTCCAGCCCCCGTGACCTTTGATTGGAGTAAGCGGGTATAGAAAATGGATGGATGAATGCAATATGCTTCTGTAGTCGTGTGACCAGTAACAGTGGGAAAAAAAAAGTTTTCATTGTATGTACAAAACAATAGTCTGAAGCCTTCTGACAGGACATGAGCAAGTTTGGAAAATTTTGAGAACTTGCAGGCTGAACAGAAAAACAGTGATCAATGAGTGACACAGTGAGTGCATGTGTATGGTCTTTCTCATGATGGTGTTAAATTCACTCTGCTGCAGTGTTGCTTTAATGCTGCTAAATGTACTGTATGCCATCACGAAAAGTGCATTAATGTATTGGTTTGTGATTCCTGTCACGAAAATGTGGCACTTTCATGATGGGAGCATGAAAAAAAAAAGTGTGAAAGTGGGCTGGTCATAGCAGCTCAGTCTGACGGTGCTAGAAATGAAAGCTGAAGAATGAAGGTTTTGGATGGCAGCTGTCACTTTTGTGGTGCTGTTATGATTCTGGTTCCCAGCCTACAGTGCCACCTATGATGCACCACGTTGCCATTACTGTCTGTCTTATAGTGCTCACTTGCATATCAGGGGAAATGATTGTTTGAAAGTCTTGCTCAGGGGTGAAAAAACACAGACTAGCCGGGGGACCCACCAGGCCTGTCATTACAGAAGTAATTTCCATTAAATTGAATCTGAAATAGGAGCCATTAAAATCGTTCTGCATACCGACAGAACCTAAAATTGCTCTCAAATATATGGATATATGCATATATATGCAGAACCCAGGGCGCCATTAGCGGCTGAAACAGAAACACTTCCCTCCCTAAGAATAGGCCGGGGTGCTGCCTCTTGTCCTTTCCATTCAGGCTAATGTTAAGCACACAGACTAGCATGCTAATGGCTAATCCCTCAGGAAGGACCACCTTTGTCCCAGCCTTAAGAGGATGTCTCTCTCCGGTCACTGGGTGACAGCCACCAGACTGCTTGCTACTGGACAACCAGCATGTTGCCAGATACCGATCTGAGTCCTCCAGAGGGATGCAGGCAGGTCGGCAGGCTCTGATTGGGATCTGACAGGCGGAAGATTGGCGTTTGTCCTGATGTCTTTTTTTGTTTTTGTCATGTTTGAAGCACCGGGATGAGGTGCAGTGTCTTTTCTGAGTGAGAGGAAAGTGAAAACGCGGCGTGGAGCGGCTTTGTTATGCAGCAGGTGGTCTGTACGGGGCAACAAAGGCCTTGAGTTAATCTGATAGACTGCACTGGGAGGTGGCAGGAGGGCGATACTTTTACTGCTTATCTTAAAGCCCCGTCACCAGAAATCTGAAGAATTTCAAACAAGCTTTGAAAACAAATAACTGATTTGCACAAGAAAAGAAATTTCTACTGATAAAAGCAGTTCACTGAATTAGGATGGAAGAAGAATGTCAATAAACAGCTACATGGGGGTTTTATTTTATTTTATTTTTGTAAATGGTTGAAAGGTACTCCTGGGGATGGTCACTTGCCGTGCATCCGTATGGATTAGAACATTCCACACTGCAAGGTGGACAGCACTGATTTCCTGAGAGGACATTCCTCAGTGCAAGGTGCAGTAAACAGGTCAAAGGAGGAAGATCTTCTCTTGGGAATACTAGTATTCCTGGTCCTTCACATGTGACATGGGAAACAGGAAGTTTGTACTGTAGATCACACCAGAAATTTGAGAAGAGCAGCAGAGAGAAGCTTCATTATTGATGACAGCTTCATGAGCTGCCTGTGTGGTATTCACTGTTATTGGCCAGAGGATAGTGATATGATGATTATTTTAAACAATTTATCCAGGCCTGGTTCTATACTGTCTGTGATGAAATATGGTGGCCTTATCCCAATTCTGCAACCTCATCTGTCTTTTCACCCCCAGAGAACAGAGCTCCACATACAGCAGCGCCCACATGTGTGCATGTGAGCGCACACGTGGTTAGAAGAACGGGGTAGCCTCTGCTGCATGAATTTTATTTTCCAGTTACATCTTTGCCTGGTTCTGATGTTTTGATATTTAATAACAACAAATTTGTCCTTGTTTTCCAGTATTTCTCTGACAGTAGTCGCAATCTGATTTTGAATTTGTGACACTTTCATGTGGTGATCCACAAGGATCCATTTTGGGAACCTTTTTCTTGTTTATGTTAATGACTTGCAGTGTTTTTTAATGTTATTTACATAGGATGACACCAGTTTGGTATCATCGCTGCTGCTCTTCTCAAGTTTCTGGTGTGATCTACATTATGAACTTCCTGTTTGTCACTTAACATTTAAAGGATAAGGAATACTAGTATTCACAACTGCTCAGTTTGCACAAGTCATACTGCAGCCACCAGGTACCTCACGGACCAAGAAAAGACTGTTCTTACTGTTTTTTGTTTGTTTGTTTTTTGTCTTTACTTTGTGTTGTTTGGGACATGGAGTATAACAAAATTTCAGTCCTCAATATGTGTGTATATATTGCAGAACTCACACATAAAGTTGACGTCACTTGATTTTTTTTTTTTTTTTTTTTTTAAGTAATGGCACTCAGAAATTAATTAAAGATGTGAATGTAGAACTGAATGCTGCGGACACCTGGTTCAAATCAAACAAGCTGTCAATTAATACAAAGAAAACCTCTTACCAAATTTTACCCAGAAACCTCAACAGAATTCTACCTTTACTGGTTTTGATCTGGAGATGTTTTGGTAGCATCCTGACAATCCTTGTTCTATCCCAATAAAAAAAAGAAAATAATAATAATAAAATAGCAGGCAGTATGAGTATCATCAGCAGAGCTTATTGTGTTGTGTGTTGTTGACAATTACAATGTTTAATGATTTTTTTTGTTTGTTTGTTTTTATTTTTAGCAAACACTACTTAACAGGATAGTTTTTCATCATTATCCTGTTAAAACTGGGTCTTTGGGTATGCTATCTATTTTCTACTATCTATTTTCAAATGTAACAATTATCCTGTCTTCTTATTTTATAAGTTTATTTATTTAAGTCAATGCTCAAATTTATGATTTCAATATAAAGTCTAGAAATCTGTCTATTTATTTTTGTCAAACATCTGTGTCACATTTCCGTTTCATTTACATTGAGATCCATTTTCAGCTTCCTGCAGCAACCACGTGTAGCGTCTGTCAGAAACATGGGTCTGGTAAGTCATCTCCACATCTACCATCCTATTTGGATATCAATCAAGAGATAATGTTCATCGCCACCGAGGGACTGGCATGGCGATGACTAATTGTGCAAATGGGTTTTAAAGGTCTTGTTATAGAAACATTTTTCTGATGTTTTCATTTGATTGGATTTGTGTTTAACATTCATGAAGAGCTTTTATCCATTTCATTTTTAGTTGATTGCATTTTTAGCTTTCTTGCTGTCACTGTGAGGCTTCTTGAAAAGACTTTTTGGACCCCATCTTGCGCTCACAGTTGTCATTTTCACACCCAGTGCCCATGGTCTTGTGTGTTGGTCTTAAAATAAAGCAAGTCAGGTGCACTGCTGATGGATTGCAATCATGAGGCAGCAGAAAGTGACTGTGCCAAAAATCACCACCACAAATCTGGTCTAAAGTGGTATTTATAGGGTTCAATACTCAGCGGTAGCTCATAGGTGGCTTCACGGCACACATACAATCAACAATTAAACAATACAAATAAACAAACTGAAAAATACAAACCTTCACCTTCCTGCTTCACCTCAGGGAGCTGTGGTGGCTACTCTCCACTTACATGTTTTGACACTGTGTGCAGATCTGTAAACTCTGGAAATCCTCTAACGTGAGTCTACATTCTAAACAGCAGTGCACCAGGATTCAGTGCACCTTGAAAGGATGACAGATGACACCCTGATTGGTTTATTTCATGTTATGCCCCAAACACACCCACATCTAATTAAGTGACCAAATACAACTCCTTTGAACCCTGTGTGCTACTTTGCGCTCAGATAATGTGACTTTTAAACAGCAAAATACAGTTGGACACACACAAATTGCACTCGTGCTATAGACCATGTGCTGTACTTCATCCAAATAGGGCTTATTTTTCAATTTGTGTCCCTCTGCCGCCTGGTTTTCTTTTTCTATTTGGACTTTTTTTTTATCTTTAATGAGCAAACTGGGAAATTTAAATCTTAAAAAATAAAAATCTAGCTGTTAATAACTTTCTGGCAGGAGATCAGCATGTGGTGGTCCTTTCCTCCAGATTCAACGGGAGTTGGATTCCCCATGATGCTATAACACAATTTGTTTCCTCACTGTGCCACAACACTTAACCACCCGTGGCAGCAGCATCCTAATTCACACATTCATCCTCATTCTCATATCCTAGACTCCTACAATCATGTCATCTTATACACACGTCCTCACCACAACATTTCCTCCCTCCCCCATGTTTCCATCCACTCTCCTTCTAACTTAAACATGCACAGACTACATATATTCTTCCCCCAAAGCAATATTCCACCCACCACCCGGGGCCACCCCATGCCTCGCACGCTCCTCTCAGACAGGGAGCACGACACTGGGCCCCTCTGTCCCCATCATCTCTATTCTCCACCCTAACTCGCCGGAGCACCCCGATTCCATCCATCATATCTGCCCCCAGCCTCCATTAAACCCCAACAAAAGCTGCACACCCAAAGAAAAGAGAAGGCAAAAAAAGGGGGAGAACAAGAATACAGCCGCTACCATGCAGAACAGCGCTGGCCGGAGGACCATCTTTTGTCCTGAGCCCTGCCTCGCCTCGCCTAGTCTCTCCTGCAAACACACCCTCTTCTGTAAGGGAACAACAGCCTGCAGGCATGGGGGTTGGAACCTGGGAGTGGTGCTATCTAAAGTCTTATAGTGTGGCCCTCTCAACGGCCCCCTGGTCACCAGCAGACCCTGTGTGTTGAGCTGTCCAACGTCCCCTCCCCAATGTGTCTATGGGCACTCCCTTTAAGGGGCAGTGGAGGACCCCAGCTCTCAGCTCAGGGGCCCACAGGGCCTTGCAGACTGACCACTGGTGCTTTGTGAAGTGGAACGCTTCAGCTCAGGTAAGGAGGGGTGCATGAATCCACATCTGCAGTCAGACGGATAAAGTCAGAGATTTGTGTCCATTGACATCAAAGTTGCTTTTGACTTTTGTGCGAAGTGTGCAGTCAACTGTGATGCCATTGCACTGCAGATTTATTTTTAACAGCACGTTGCACAATAAAACACAAAGAAGTCGGTTTTAGAGTTCAGCTCGTGCTGCAAGAAAGGATGCTGCAAAAAAAAAAAAAAAAAAAAAATCAAGAGAAAAGTTGAGACTTAAGAGAGAGAGAGACGTGAATAAGTGAATGGGCAGCGTCTGTTACGTGCAAACAAAAGCGGGCGCTTTTCTGTTGGTGCTGATGTTCTCTTGCAGGCAGTCCTCCCTTTTGGAAGAGAGGAAAGTACCCACTTGGTCACGTCCACACCCTTCACTGACAGAGCACCGCTCACTGCTGGTCACGGCTGTTTGGAGCTGCGGCAGCTGCACAGGAATAAACAGAGGTGACGCAAGAAAAAGAACAATAAAGCAGATCAAAGTGAGGACGGACAAAAAGAAGTGAGAATCAAAAGCACAAATATCTGTTTTTGTTGTTGTTTTTTTGTTTGTTTTATTTTCATGGAGCAGACACTGAATCAGTCCAGCAGTGGTTTTAGTTATCTACAAGTCCTTTCAGCAGTGTTTCTCAAAGCTCAGATTTTCCATAAAATCTGATGTGCACCCATACCTGACTAACTCACCAAACTAATTATACTCACCAAACTTATTATATGTGTAGCACACGATATTCCGATAAGTCCATCCAACTGCCATGAATGCTACGCCTTATCTTAGAAACAGCTGGCCATAGCGTTTTTAATTCTAATGTCAAATTATTTGCAACACAAGAACAATCCGAGATTTCTGACATCTGCCAATCTGGATCGGGTCAACTCCAAAATCCAGTGGAGTCTTCCATGCCCTAATGTCTATCTGTGGTGTAAATTTGGTGAGAATCCATTAAGTAGTAAAGTTTTTTTTTTTACATAATCCTTCAAAGCCTATATAAAGTGAAATCTTGATCCAGAATCTGGTGTCACCGACCGAACAGTCCCCCCTAAAAATCGGTCCGCCCTCCTTTCACTGCGTATGTGTCATTAGCCGCAGTTCACGGATTGTCACCTCGTTTCTGCTTAACCCCTTAACGCCCATCGTCGCATATATGCTACAATCTCTGACTCCAATATGCAACTTACCAAATTGACCTGTATGCCCGTTGTCGCAAATTTGCAACATACCATCATTATTATTATAACATTATAACATAAAGTCATTACCAGAATACCCAATATTACTATCTAGTTTTTGTGCAAAAGTGAAATTAATAATCTCAACATTATTTACCATCTACTTAAAGGCAAAAACACACACAAAACATTTTTTTATATACAGCTATATAAATTCGGGCGTTAAGGGGTTAAACCTGCACTCCAGTCATAATCTATCTCAGCGATAGATATCTGAAGCTTTTGTGCAACAATCATTTCCACATAAATTCAGCATTATTTCATCATAAAAGACGGATGAAGTGAGCAGAGCATTGCGGCTACACAAGCTGCTAGCTGATGCGTTAACTGCGCGTCGGTCATTTCAAAGCGTCACCGAGTTTCGCCTTGTTTCTGCAAAAAATGGTCTCCTTTCTGCTTAAAACTGACTTTAGAATGATTTAAGAGGTTTTACCTTGTCATCTGATGGTTAATAATCACATTATTTCCTTTGATTGCTTTGGGAGTCAGACTCAGACGAGCTGCTGTGGTCCCAAATGATACATGTGCAGTGAAGGCAGGCGGACTGATTTTTAGTAGGGGACCGTTCGGTCTGTGACACTGGATCCGGATCACCTCCTAAATTTGGCCTAATATGTATCTGTGTTGAAAATTTAATCAAAATCCGTGCAGTAGTTTTGATGTAATCCTGCTAACAGACAGACAAATAAATATATGCCGATGATTTTATTACATCCTTAGTGGACATAAGTTTTTACAGACTGAATTATTTTGTCATAAGTGGTGTTACTATGGCAATGGCCAAAAATAACACAGTATCCCCCACTGATCATATGTCAGCAACCATTCAGCAGATTTTAGCCTTAAATGTCACCTGAATCAAAATTTTCTATTAGATCAAATACAATATTTTTCCCAATGATGACCAGAGACTCCGTTTTGAGGTTTGAAATGACACCTTACTGTATTTCTGAGAAGTCCATCAGAATGACCATACAGTGATGTAATGCATGAGATTAATGGTTTTGCAAGCTGGGGATAAATCGACAACAAAATTTAAACTGTACAACCAGTCTGCTTGTGATGTAATGGGTTGTGCAGGTAAATTTGATATGTCTAAGTGTGCAATTACAATTTTGATTAAAATGCATTAGTTATCAAATTTATTGTTATAGGTGGGAAGCAGACGTAGGACAGAAATGTTCAGATAACATGATGTGACTTTGTGCAGTAATGTTCAATGAAATGTTTGCATGAAATGCAAATGAAATGCATTTCATATCTACTTGGGAGCAGGCCCACTCATGGAAGTCTGCACCACCATGTTGATACAGGAGCCTACAAAAAGGGACATATTACACCTTGTCATTTTGCACCACATCCAGAAGATTGAAGAAAAAACAGGAATCAGTGGTTCCTTCCCTTGATTTTATTTAACTACTTCATTATTGTGAAATGGAGGCTCATACGAGGTCTGTCCAAAAAGTATCGTACGTTTTTATTTTTTTCAAAAACTATATGGATTTGAATCACGTGTGATTACATCAGCCAAGCTTGAACCTTCGTGCGCATGCGTGAGTTTTTCCATGCCTGTCGGTTGCATCATTCGCCTGTGGGCAGGCTTTGAGTGAGCACTGGTCCACCCCTCCCGTCGGATTTCTTTTGTCTGAGAACTTGCTGAGAGACTGCTGCTTTGCTCCATGAAATTTTTTTCAGAAACTGTTAGAGACAAGCAGTTGGAAACCATTCAATAGATTGAGTTGGATATCGGTGAAGATTCTGTCGACGTCATGCGGATTATGGATTGTTAAAACCTTTTTAAAGACGGCCCACAGCGGCAGAGGGCACACGGCGCGCCGAGCGGCCATTCGACAGGCTGGATCGACCAAATCATTTCTAAACTGAATGCTGTGTTGATCCGGGACATCATGTGACTACCACAGAAATGGCAAGTGAGCTGGACATAGCACTTTTGCGGCACATTCCACTGTTACAGGAGATTTTGTAATCAAAGACGTGCAGAGGATTTCGCGCGTCGGCACGAAGCAGCTCAGGATGCGCAGCGCGCAAAAAAACACCTCCGTCTTGGAAGTCTCACAGGACATGTTGGGGCATGTCCAGCTGTTACACAATTTCTCGGATACTCACTCGACTGAAAGCCATCGAAAGCCGTCTGAATCTTCTGAATGGTTTCCAACACGGAGGTGTTTTTTTTTTGCTGCGCGTCCTGAGCTGCTTCGTGCCGACGCGCGAAATCCTCCGCACGTCTTTCATTACAAAATCTCCTGTAACAGTGGAATGTGCCACAAAAGTGCTATGTCCAGCTCTCTTGCCATTTCTGTGGTAGTCACACGATGTCCCGGATCAACACAGCCTTCAGTTTAGAAATGATCTGGTCGATCCAGCCTGTCGAATGGCTGCTCAGCACGCCGCGCGCCCTCCGCCGCTGTGGGCCGTCTTTAAAAAGGTTTTAACAATCCATAATCCGCATGACGTCGACAGAATCTTCACCGATATCCAACTGAATCTATTGAATGGTTTCCAACTGCTTGTCTCTAACAGTTTCTGAAAAAAATTTCATGGAGCAAAGCAGCAGTCTCTCAGCAAGTTCTTAGACAAAAGAAATCCAACGGGAGGGGTGGACAAGTGCTCACTCAAAGCCTGCCCACAGGCGAATGACGCAACCGACAGGCGTGGAAAAACTCACGCATGTGCACGAAGGTTCAAGCTTGGCTGATGTAATCACACGTGATTCAAATCCATATAGTTTTTGAAAAAAATAAAAAGGTACGATACTTTTTGGCCAGACCTCATAAAGTCCAATTTATTTCATTTGTATAGCACCAAATCACAGCAAAGCTGATTCAAGGCGCTTCATACAAGTAAGGTCTAACCTTACCAACCCCTAGAGCAAGAACACAGGCAATAGTGGTAACGGAAAACTCCCTCTGATGATTTGAGGAAGAAACCTCAAGCAGACCAGACTCAAAGAGGTGACCCTCTGCTTGGGCCATGCTACTGACACAATAGACAACACAAATATACAGGAAGTTTTTGGAGTCCATGCTGGTGTACAGGACAGGAGGCCTGCAAAAGAAGACACCCACTCCCACTACTGGATGGAGCCACACCTCAAAGAAAAAAAAAAAGAAAAAACAGAATCAGGTGGCAGAAAGACAACAAATTAGGTATATTTGATACTCATACATATTACTTATCTCAAAAGAAGGCAAGGGAGCATGAATCCCCGTTAACAAAGATGTGAATGTGGAGGGAAACAAAACATTGACTGGCAATGTCATAATGCAGTTTGCAACCTCTCCACTAGAGGACACAAAATCCTACACACTGTAGCTTTAAGGTTATTAAGCAGATATGGTGAACATGTTACCAGCACATGCACCCTGACCTTACTAAAGTGGTATTTCATCCATTTTGCCATCAGTATGAGATCAGGGGTGGGAGCATTACAACAGAACAGTCATGGGTCCTGAATGGTACCAACCAGGCACACAACCTGTTGAACCCCATCTCCCACAACTAGCTATGTATCTGTCAGAGCCAGGTGATATGTGAGTGTGCCCTTGGCCTTTCCTGATGCCTGGGTCCACAACAGACAACCCTGCATGCTGGGTCATGCACCAAGTCCTGGACAAGCTGTAGGGGGTCCTCTAGCCTATAGACAGCTCCTTGTTTGGGTTGGTTGAATGTCAGCCATTGTAAAACACTCTGCAGATCTTGGCATCAGAAAAGAAGGTTTCTGCACTCTGTGGAAATAACTCGGCTGGTGCCTTCCATCAGTTGGTACACACTGTGAAGGTGAGAAATCTGTATGGATCTTCATCCCTGAAAGAGAAAAAGGGGAAAAAAAAAACACCTAAGATTTTTCACTGGATGTAGGTGACTGGATGTTGACGTCCACTGCACAGGGACATCTGCCTCCAAGCCTGAGGTGGCTCAAGCAGGTGTGCACCTGTAGTACTTCTTTTCTCTCAATAAAGTTGACCATCTTCCACTGCAGGGCCATCAAAGCTGCCGACTTCTATCATAACATGGCATCATTTTCCAAACTTAATACAGAGGAGTAAGGAGAAGAAGTGGCAACACATATATGGAAACGTTTAAGCATAAGTGACAAATTAAGCTATGTTGAACAGCATAGAAAAAAAAATTGTTTTAAAGTAATGCAGAAGAAGACAGTGGTTATTAATGAGGAGAAAGTTGTGGTCTGGGGAAACAAAACACGTGCCAGATTGTCCAAATTCAGTGTGCCAGTTTATGAGACTCCAGAGAGTTGTGAAGCAGACTGTTGTTTGGAGCAGCAGATAGAGGCAACAAACGAGGTTATGCATACTGTATGTGCTATTCTTAATTAGACACCAGATCCACACGGCTGTGAAGACAAAGCCATTCTGCATTTCTTATTTCCATCACGAAGGTTAGATGATGAACAATACAGATCAAAGGTCAGGATCAAAGACTAATAATCCGTATCAAAAGTCAGAAATCTGAATCAGTGGGCAGCGATCAGTATCAAAGTTCAGAAAATGATAAAAGATTAATGAACAGTATCAAGGATGAGTGATCAGGATCAAAAAGTGAGGATGAGGATCTAAGTATATTGATCAGACAACAACAAAGATCAAAAGAAAAACTAAAACAAAATAAACAAAGTTCAACGATCCTCAAAAATTCAGGATTAGGCTAAAAAATTCAGGTTTTTCAATACCATGATTTTCTGTCCATAGGTGTACTTTGGGTCAGACCCAGGTCTGGTGGACAAAAAAAAAAAAAGCCTTTTTGGACAGGGGTGGCTCATTATTCTAATTTGAAATGTTAATTCTTGTAATGTCATATTTATTCTTTCAAGATGTTACACAGAAGCAGTGTATGTGCAACAAATGCAAGACTGAAGGCAACACCGATGACTCCTCAAAGCCTAAACGCACCGTGACGACCACGTTCCGTCTCTATTTATTCAAAGGACAATAGTGTGCTGAGGCTGCAAAACGCCCGATGAATATGTGTTTCAGCGTTGATGCGTCCAGTCCCTGAGTGCACAGATTGTGATTTTCCCAGGTGAACACTGCCATACGGAGCGATGCATCTTCAAGCTCATTAAAGTCCATTCTAAGGCATCAGAAAGCATTCAGCAGGGTGTGAATTCCCCCACACTCCAGTGTCAGGGCACAGAGCCATACCCAAAGGCCCCAGGGTGGGGACCTATGCTAAACGGGCCGAGGGAACGCACCAAAAGTAGCTGATCCTTTTTCTTCAGTGCGAACTGGGAGAATGGATTGGGAGGGCGGGGAGGTGGGGGGGGAGCGCAACAGCTTGTTGAGTTCCCTTACTTTGGGAATTTAAAAAAAGCACATGTAACTGTTGATGAGCGCAAGAAAAATGTGCACATTTTGAATGACTTAAAAGCAGAATAAAAAATAAAATAAAATTCTACAGATTATAATTCTGTCTGTGGGCTGGCATGAATGGAAGATGACACTACAGTGACTGTGATGACAGATCAACAAGGACAAACAGTCCCCCTTGTGGACATAAGCCAGATCCACAAGCAACAGCCCTTTATTGATTCTGCTGAATGTGGAGTGAGATGGTCCAGTGTGATGCCATTCAGTGCTGAGCGTTGCTAGGTAGGGTGCACTCGTCCTTAGTTTGCGTTTGTATGAAAGAGAGCGAGGGAGAGAGATGTACAACATCCACCGCTGATGGTTATAAATGAGTCGTGTCAGCACGGGGACCCCGGCCCATCTGTGATCCTCACACATGAATAACACACGTACCCTTCTGAACATTGTCCCATCCAAAGGCATGCTTGCTCACAAGGACAATATACATTATAGACATTCACACTGCCCACTTCCTTCCTGTGCTTTCTTGCAGAGGTGAGTTACTCCGTCTTGTTTCCAGGCGGCAACCAGCAGTGTTTTGGTCACACAGCTTCCATGAAGAAAATGTGACTGGACTCCGGACTGTAGCTGTATCAGAGATCCGGTAGCAGGTCACCTCAGGCAGCACTGGAGGACATCTTCTGATAGCAAAGTGAAGTCAGCATGTGTTTCATCAGAGTTAACACTATACAATAGAGTTGATTTAAAGCTATTTTGAACGGGAACAAAAGTGTTAATGCATTAGTGACAACTTTACTACGTACTCTTTAACTCTAGTGGTGTATTATTTCAAGTTGATCAATGCTAACAGAGTTTATTAAACACCATAATAAAGTTGATTTATCATTTCTTAGAACAGAAATATATGCACTCATTGTAGTGTTAATTTTACACTGCAAATTTTACTGTGTTTCCTCTTATGGTGTGTTAATTCAAGTTGATCAATAGCATTAGAGTTAATTCAACACTGTAATTGAGTTACCTTAGCACTATAAAAGGGTTGATTTAACATTATTTTGAATGGGTCCATATGCACTCACTGTGTGAAATTTAATACTGCCATATTTACTGTGTACTCTGTGTCTGGGTGATTCTTAGACTACGGGCACTTATTATGTCCTTTGATCATATTTTATGAAAAACAGAAAAAAGGGGAAATTTCACACTTTTATAGTTATCTTTACAATGAAAGTGTGTTAAGAAATTTGTTCTAGTAGTCTATGATGACTTTTTCACCTTTTTTCAGCATCATTATATGCAAATATTGCCGTTTTGTGCTTGTCCCACACCCAGACTTTTGATCTTCAATGATAAAAATGAATGGTAAAGAAACGTTTTTTCTAATGTTTTAAAATATCTGAATAAAATATCAGTAAAATAATCAAAACATAATTGGGGTATTCAATGTCATACAACTGTTGTGATTTTTTTAACAAAATGTAGTTGTCCCACACTATTGCCATAATTTCTACCACAACACTGTAATGTCCCTTTAAACAGTTTGTATGAAAGATTGTTTGGGTAGTTTCTATGGATATAAATAGTGACATCAGAGCACATGTATATAGCACCAAATCACAACAAACAGTTGCCCCAAGGCGCTTTATATTGTAAGGCAATGGTGTGGTGGAAATTACATTTACAAGGCCAATAGTGCCCGTAGTTAAAGAATCACCCGTCTACGAAAGTGGAGTGTTAATTCAAGTTGATCAACACTTTTAGACTTAATTTAACACTATAAAATGGTTGATTTAACATGATTTTAAGTGGGAGCATGTGCACGTTCTGTGGTGTACACATGGCCAAAATGCTACAAAATTTACTATATGTTCTGTTGACTCTCGTGGAGTGTTAATTCAAGTTGACCAACAGTAATATAGATCATTTAAGTCTATAATAGAGTTAATTTAGAACAAAAATAGTGTTGACAGAGCATTATTTTGAATGGGATCATATGCACTTGCTGTTGTCTGAACACTACAAAATTTACTGTGTATTTTACACAGTAAATACTCATTAACGCTAATGGTGTGTAAATTCGAGTTCATCAACACCAACAGGGTTACTTTACACGAAAACAGTTAATTTAACTCTATTATCGAGTTGACATGAAGCTATTTTCAATAGGACCATATTGTACTCACTGTAAATGTTAACGTAATATTGCCAGATTCTTTGTCAACTCCAGGGGAGTGTTACTACAAGTCAGTCAACACTGGCACAGTTGTTTAACACTATATCAGAATTGATTCAACATTATTTTGAACAGGGCCATATGCATTCACTGTAGTGTTAATTTAACACGCCAAAATGCAATTTTACTGCCTAGCAATTCTGGTGGACTGTTAATTCAAGTTGATTAATCGTTAAACAGTTAATTTACACAATAATAGAGTTAATTTAACACTACAGTAGTGTTGATTTTACATTACTTTGAATGGAAACATGTTGTGTGGGCCGCTGAAGAGGAGGTACTGCTGGCCCACCACCACTAGAGGGCGCCCTGCCTGGAGTGCGGGCTCCAGGCACCAGAGGGCGCTGCCGCCTCACAGGAGCAGCCAGGACGACAGCTGTCATCCATCACTAGAGACAGCTGATCCCAATCAAGACGGAGGTATATCAGCAGGACGGCATCTCCACCTCATTTGCCGAGATATCGCCATACCTAAGAGGTAACGTACTCAGCCAATTGTGTTGTCTCTTTGAACATAATACGTTGTTGCTTTTGCGCAGATAGTGAGTGGAACAGCAGGAGACTGTATTGGACCTTTTTGATAAGTACTCACACTCCTGCACTCACCAGTATTTTCCTGACGAGAGGTGGAGGTGGACTCTCCACCCTCCGTGTTGCTGGGTGCAGCCGCATCCACACCTGACTGTTTCTGTTTCCTGCCAGCAGTACCGGATCCGGCGAGCGGAGGCAGTGGCCACCTGGGAATTCGGGACTTGGCGGCTCCAGTATCCCCGGGGTCCGGTGGCGGCGGAGATCGGGTTGGTTCCGGTTCAACTTGGACAGACGTCTCCTATCGTCGAGCCTGCCCACACGACACCTTTGAATTAGACTTGATCTCTCTATTGTTATCAGTTGTATTTGTTGTGCCCTTTTTTCACAACAGTAAAAACAGTATATTTGATTCCTCCATTGTCCGTTCATTGTCGCCCCCTGTTGTGGGTCCGTGTTCCTACACTTTCACAACAGAAACATATGGGTTCAATGGGTTTAATGGGTTTCAATGGGTTTAATTTTCTTTTTCCATGTATATACAAACTATGTATGGTTGCAGGGCACTGGAGAAAACATAAACACAAACAATAACATGTCACGCCATTTTTTTTTAAAAGCATCATTACTTTACACTACAATAACACATGGATGGATGGATGGATGGATGGATGGATAGACAGACAGACAGACAGATACTTTATTAATCCTGAAGGACATTATGTGGCAGTCTGTCTCACACAGATAAAACACACATATTAAAAATGCATATAAAAGTAACAATAAATAATACAGCACAATATAATTCAAGTAAAAAAGTAGGAGTTTAAGGCCCTACATGGGACATTTCCGGCATTTCCGGCTCACATCTCCTGCTCCTGGCTGAAGTGGCTACATTGTACAGCCTGATGGCACGAGGGACAAACGAGTTCTTCAGTCTCTCCATGGAGCACCTCACTGAGAGGAATCTGTTGCTCACGGTGCTTCTCTGGTGAGAGAAGACCGGGTTCAGTGGATTGTTCTGATTGGACAGGATCGCCCTGATCTTGGAGAGGGTGCTGTGCTCCACCACCTTCTCCACAGAGTCCAGACCCAGTCCAACCACAGAGCCTGCCTTCTTAATGAGCCGTTTCAGCCGGAGAATGTCTTTTTTCTTAAAACTGCCCCCCCAACACACAACACCATAAAAAAGGACACAGGACACAATGGACTGATAAAACATGTACAGAAGGTTCAAGCTGACACTAAAAGAAGCCAGCCTTCTAAGAAAGTACATCCTGCTCTGCCCCTTCTTGTACACAGCGTCCATGTTGGCTGTCCAGCTCAGCCTGTTGTCCAGCTGCAGCCCCAGGTACTTGTAGGTGGAAACCACCTCCACCTCCAATCCATCAATAACTAGAAGCATTCAGAGAGCGCAAACCTCCACCAAGGCCATAGCATCACTGACATCACATGGAATGCCCTTTGGAAAAGGGACTTATTCCACATCGTTTCACGCCTCTACTGTCATGTTTCAGATTCAGTGGTTAAACCCTTAGATCTTCAGCAAATGTATTTATAAAGAGAAACTGCAGGAACTACACAAGTTTTTTTTTTTATTTTCTAATAAGTTTATTCAGTGAGGAGAACCAAATGCTAAATTATTGTTGTGTCGTAACAATTTTTGTTCAGCCTTTGTGACCCGTCTTCATGAAGTTAGATGTAAAAATGTTGAAATTGGGCTATCCTGCAATGATAAAGAACCATAAAAAAAAAATTACTGGATCTGGATTGTGTTCCGGATCATTACCAAAATTTAATGACTTCTAAGTTAGGCTAGGATACACCCCTGGTAAAGATTTCATTGAAATCCATTGAGGATTTTTTGAGTAATCCTGCTAACAAACCAACCAACAAACAAATGGACACGACCGAAAACATAACCTCCTTGGCGGAGGTAATGATGGGCTTCAGAGAGTTTGACCTCCATCGGAAATTGAGCACCACCTCCTTCGTCTTGGTGGTGTTCAACAAGAGCTTATTCTGCTGACACCACCTCCCAAAATCCTCCACCATGCCCCTGTACACCCCCTACTCACCCTCCCTAATACATGCCACAATTGCAGTGTCATCAGAGAACTTCTGCATGTGGCATGTACCGGAATTGTACTGAAACTCAGCCATATAGAGGGTGAAGAGAAGGGGCGAGAGCGCTGTGCCAAGGAGCTCCAGTGCTGCAGATCAATGTGGAGGACCTACAGCCCCCAACACGAACAAACTGTGGCCTGTTGGTCAAATAGTCCAAAATCCAGCGTACAAGGTGAGGGTCCACAGAGAGCAACATCCTCACAATGCACCCCCACATCCAAGTACGTAAGTGCACAGTGTAGGAGATAGACAACTGCATCCTCAACACCCACCTTCTCCTGGTAGGCCAATTGGAGGGGGTCCCTACCCATCTGTACCTGAGGTTGTATGAGCCGCAGGACCAGACGCTCCAGTACTTTCATCACATGCGACGTGAGCGCAACCAGCCTGTAGTCCTTCAGCTCCTGAGGCTGACCCTTCTTTGGGACTGGAACAATACAAGATGTTTTCCACAGTGAGGGAACACTCCCAACCACAGGCTCAGGTTGAAAATGTGGTGTAGAGGGTCTCCCAACTCAGCAGCACAGGCCCTCAGAAGCCGTGGACTGACCCGGTCTGGACCTGTGGCCTTCCTAAAATGGAGATGTTGTAGCTCCTTAACCACCTGATCCGCCCTGATGGAGGGAGGAGTCGAGACGGGAGTGGCAGTCTCTTGTGAGAGAGAAAGAGAGGCACATGAAGGAGGAGCAATAAGACGATGATCAGAGTAGCCAGAGGGAGACTGAACCGGCTAAAAAAGTGTTCAGCTCCTCAGCTCTCTGGATGTTCATACAGCCAACATTACCCTTGCTGCTACAGCCAGTAATGGTTTTCATACCATTCCAGACCTCCCTCATGTTGTTATCCCTCAGCTTCCTCTCCAGCTTTTTGCTGTATGCCTCATTAGCCTCCTTCAGACAGATTGTCACCTCCCTCATCATCTCACGGTCTCCACTCCGAAATACCCTCTTCTTCTTATTCAGGACTTCCTTCACATCAGCGGTAATCCACAGTTTGTTGTTAGCGCAGCACTTAACCATTTTAACAGGCACCACCTGATCCACACAAAAGGTCAAATAGTTAGTCATGCAACCCTCCGCACCCTCAAGATCTGCATGCAACTTCACCAATACACTCCAATCAGTGGTGGCAAAGCAGTCTCTAAGTGCTTCCTCTGCTTCAGGGGACCACCTTCTGACCTGTCTTGTTGTTACAGTCTGCCTCTTCACAAGGGGAGTGTATATGGGTTTCAAATGGACAAGATTATGATCGGATTTCCCCAAAGGAGGAAGGGGGAAAGCTGCATAGGCTTCCCCCCTCAGACATATTATACAGTGCCCTCCAAAAGTATATTTATATTTTTACTTAATTTATATCAAGTTGTAGAGATTTGCTTTCAGTTTGAGTTTAAGGAAGGTCATTTCAGAAATTCTTCTCTTTTTTGTGTGTGTATTTGAAATGGTATACGGGTGATTCTTTAACTACGGGCACTATTGGCCTTGTAAATGTAATTTCCACCACACCATTGCCTTACAATATAAAGCGCCTTGGGGCAACTGTTTGTTGTGATTTGGCGCTATATACATGTGCTCTGATGTCATTGTTTATCTCCATAGAAACTACCCAAACAATCTTTCATACAAACTGTTTAGGGACATTACAGTGTTGTGGTGGAAATTACGGCAATAGTGTGGGACAACTACATTTTGTTTAAAAAAATCACAATAGTTGTATGACATTGAATACCCCAATTATGTTTTGATTATTTTACTGATATTTTATTGAGATATTTTAAAACATTAGAAAAAAAAGTTTCTTTACCATTCATTTTTATCATTGAAGATCAAAAGTCTGGGTGTGGGACAAGCACAAAACTGCAATATTTGCATATAATGATGCTGAAAAAAGGTGAAACGTCATCATAGACTACTAGAACAAATTTCTTAACACACTTTCATTGTAAAGATAACTATAAAAGTGTGAAATTTCCCCTTTTTTCTGTTTTTCATACAATATGATCAAAGGACATAAGTGCCTGTAGTCTAAGAATCACCCATAAACTAATTAAAATGCATGAAATACCAAGTGTTCCAATACTTTTAGAGGGAACTGTATTCGTAATAATGCATAAAAAAAAACAGCGTTAAGTAAGTCGGGTAATGACAGGAACCACTGACGTGCACGGCTCACTTCAAAGACGAGACTGCAAAGGAATGTGGGAAGAAGCAGGGCACACTTTAGCGTGTAATGCTTCACCGCTAACAGGTTCAAATTTACTGCTGAATAAGATGTTCTGTAGGATTTAGAGGATAGGCCCAAACTTTTTCTAGGTCTCCCAAAAAACATGATATATGTTCTTTTTAAGTCAATTAATCAGACGGCGTGCCACCCTGTTCCCTCCGGTAAGGAGAGCAGGAATAGGCAGAGCCTCCTCACGCCGAGAAAAGGAGAAAGGAGAGTCAAATATTTATAGAGCTCCCAACCAAGATTCATTTCTCTTTCCTGACATTCACTAAGTCCTGCTTCAGCAAATTACATTTTGGCAGCTATCTCTAGGTGGATAAATAGCCAGACACCCAGATCTGGATTTATTTTAGCTCTTCAAGAAAGTCAGATGTAAACATCACCCGGCCCACATAAGAGTCAAAATCATGAATCAAACCCAGAGGAGAGAAATTAAAAGTCAAAGTGACCTTTTGTGGAGTCGCTGGAGGATAGTGGCTGTTTCCTTAAAACTACAGGAGTGTGGTTAAAGGGGACACGGTTGCTGTAGTAACATGATGATCTGTTTTAGCAACTCGTGACAATATAGTTGTTTCGTTAAACCTGTAAACGTTGTAACCAGATTCAACTCAATTTTACAAACAATTAGACCTTAAAGACCACCAAATTCTACAAATTAAAAATAACCTAAAACAAATCTGTGAAAAATCTTACCACACACTGCATTAAACAGGATGTCAGTTTACAAAACCTTCTGTCCCTCCCATATCCACAGCTGTTCTTTAACCAAGCAGGTTATGTTTTCACCCAAACTGATTTGTTTATTAGGATTACGCCAATTTTGCTTAATTTTAATGAAACACAGTGCAAGGGTGGAACATGGGCCAAAGAAGCAGATATTGAATTTTGGTGAGCATCTGGATCAAAAGTTGGATTAAAGATCAGTAATTAAAATCAATGGCTATTGATTCGGATCAAAGGTCATTGATTACCAGCAAAGGTTAGCATTGACGTTCAAAGTTCAGTAACCAGGATCAAAAAGAATTGATCAGGATCAAAAGCCAACGTTCAGGATCAAAGTTCAGCATCACTATCAAATACCAGGGTTTGGATCAAAGATTAATACCTATAGCTAATTGCTAACCGCTAACTTCCAGTATTGTCTCCAGTACACTCTCAGCTACTGAGAAGTGGGTTTTGAATTTAAGCACCGCCAACGCGTCTGATTAGAATCAAAGATGATCACAAACCCAACACAACCAATGAGTCAGCACTTCTGTCTTTATGCGCCCTGCCCACTGCTGTAAGAAAGAGTCATTTTCCATTCACAGTATACAGCGGTCCAGTTGTGAGGCAGACATCCTGCAGGAAAGTATGTTTGACTTATGGTTTTGATTTATAAATCAAATTAATCTGGATAGAATAACTACATTAATGTCAACTCTGACATTTTTACAAAGTAAAAATATAAAACATATCTTTTAATTTTAGAATAATACACTAATTCTGAATGTTTTGAACATTAACACACACAGATGCCAAAATGCATTATAGGTAAAATGAGCCTCCCCTCATCACTGATTGGTTGATATAAAAACCAACACACAAGTGACTGTAATATGTGTTGGTTTTTACAAATAAATGTGTATTTGTAAAATATGTAATTTTTTTATTTGAAAAAAAAAGGATTTGCAAAACTGAAAATTCTGTTTGTTATTTTTCACTTTGTACATCAAGTGAACAGTCTTGAACGTTATCATATCATAGAGTTTTAATATTTTCGATTTAATGAATAAGGGGTTGGTATGATCACGATACCCTGCATTGTGGATTGTTCTTAATGCTCTTTTTTGAAAGATGAATAATGGTTGTACTGTCATTTATAGTTATTACTGTTGGGAAGGTGTCGTAGCACGGACCCACAACAGGGGGCGCAAAATGAACGGACAATGAGTAAGCCAAAAGGTAACAATTTACTGTTGTGACAATACACAACGAAATGTACAGAAATTGCAAAGTCAATTAACACCAGGTGACGTGTGGGCAGGCTCGAAGATAGAAGACCCCGACGAGAGAGAGACCGCGTCCCACACGGCCTCCACCACCAACGGTCTGAAGAACACCGGAGCTGCCAAGTCCCGAATCCCCAGGTGACCTCTGTCTTCGGCTGTCGACCCTGGTACTGCTGGCAGAAAGCAGAGAAAAGATGAATGAGTGTAACTCCTTACACTCAGTGGTCTATAGTCTGTACACAGTTAGGAGGAGAACCTCCACCTCCGAATCACACACTCGTGCAGCTCCTGGTGTGACCACTTATCTGTAGCGCGGTTGTCGTCGTCACGCTCCACGCCACTTCCCAGATAAGGGCGAACACCACAGGATACCGGCTGCAACAAAAGTTCAGGTTATTACTCAACGTATGAGTCAGCAGAGAAATTACCTTACGGTAGTCGATTTCTCGGCGAGGAGGTGGAGTTCCGATCCGGCTTTTAAGATGGTGATGCTGATGATGAACGAGTGACAGCTGGTGCAGGGGATGAATGACAGCTGTCACTTCTTCAGGGTCTGGCGCCCTCTCGTGCTTGGAGCCCGCACTCCAAGCAGCGCGCCCTCTGGTGGTGGTGGGCCAGCAGTACCTCCTCTTCAGCGGCCCACATAACAATTACCCCAGAGTTCAGCACAATAAGTCAGGTAAGTTGCAATCAATGCGCAATACAGAGTATGTAGTGATTTGCCATCAAGAATGTGCTTAGCCTTATTTAAAACTGCAATACTTTTTGATACTTTCTTTTGAATATGTTGAATATGAGCTTTCCAGTTGATTCTTTCAATAATCACACCTAACAACTTGTTCTCTTTGAAACATTCTTTGTTTACCCCTTCTATATTTAAATGTATTTGTGTGTCTTTTTTATGATTTCCAAATAACATTGTTTTAGTTTTAGACCAATTTAATGACAGTTTGTTAATATAAAACCAACTCTTCAACTTTATCATTTCTGTTCCTAAATCAGATAATAATTGCTGCAAATACTTATTATTAGTTAGCGGATTAGCAGAACTGTGCCCACCACTGGGATTAAAATCAACACACTGATGTCAGGGTGCGACTGTGCAAGGTGTTCAACTGTACACCAGGTGTAACTCCCGGATTATCGACCTTGTTCAGTGGCACCTTAGTGACTTTCCAGTCTGATCTGGAAATTGAACACATCACCATCTGGTCACAAGGAAGCAACAAACACATAACCTCCTTAACCTAGCGATCCAATGTCATTTTTACCTGCCCAACCCAACAAAAAGCAGTGCAGTTGGGCTGGAACCTACTCAGTCTGGTAACATTGGCGGTGGCCCATCGCCCGCCCACAGAGAGACATAGGAACTGAAAAAGAAATGGAAATGTAATGTGAAATGATGAGGAACATCATCAAACATTTGTAAAACTGTACTAAGGTGTAAGAGACAAACAAACACACACACACACAAAACGTCTGTAACAGTGAGGGGTCAAAGTGGGGGCAAGCTGAACTCTTGACCTCTGACCGAGCTGTCACCCAGCTAAGACAATAAACTCATACTCTCACTCTGTGTCTCTGGATTGAGACGACACCTTCGAGACATCTGTGAAAATATCTGTCCAGTCCTCGATTCGTCCTCTGTCCTCCCCCAAAACTTCCTCCATCACAGTCTTACAGTACAATGCAAATTATTTGGTTCTTACCAAGCTTTAAAAAAAAACTTTAGATTTAGAAGTGTTACATACTTTATCTTGTTTTAAGGGTTAATTTCATATTTTAAGTGTTCAGCATGCTTATTTCTATATTTAACAATCTTAATTCAAGATCTCTTGTCAAGTGAAATTATTTGTCCTTGCAGCAAGATAATTTCCCTCAGATTTAGTATTTTTAGATGCCCCTTTTTTGCAGTGTGGTGGTGCAAGTGATTTGCCTGCTTACCTTCCAAACAGTGGATGACTGTGCATAACCCAGCACACAGGTTCCTCGGTGTTGAGGACTCCAGTGGCTGGAGAAGCATAAGAAGATGCCCACGTTTGACCTCTTGGGGATGTATTGGTTGTCGCCTGTGTGGTTGCCATCCAGGATCTGGGGCAGTTCTATGGTATGCCAGCACATGC
The DNA here is from genome assembly GCF_902500255.1 of Thalassophryne amazonica. Taxonomy (NCBI): domain Eukaryota; kingdom Metazoa; phylum Chordata; class Actinopteri; order Batrachoidiformes; family Batrachoididae; genus Thalassophryne; species Thalassophryne amazonica. Next base: position 84,369,609 of record NC_047110.1, read on the forward strand.
TCCCAGACTTGACACTTAACTTAAAAACAGAAGGCCCCTGATTTAAAATCACTGCTGCCCCATTTTCAATGAATGTCTTGAGTTTTGTGAGGATGGGAATGCAGCACAAGTCCAAATCAACATGGTAATCCACTGTGGTGACCCTGACCAAACCAGGACTAATGCTCCCCACCCCACAAAAAAAAAAAAAAAAGAAGAAAGTTCACTGATCTTATTGTTCAGCATAAAGGTTGAAACAGCAACACCCGTATAGCTTTGCTAAACCACCGCACTATGAATATCCAGGTATTTGTTTTGCTTAGTCTGGGAATGTGTGCACATATGCATCAGTATGTGCATGTGGACGTGTGTGTTATTGTGATTTCTGTGTGTGTGTGAAACACGGAGTGTGCGCCTGCATTCAGTATCTCCCTGCCGCTAATGAGTGGCCGGCAGTCCTCGGCTATGGAGCTGGAGTTGGCTGTTTTCTCATGGTAATCACACACTTTGTCCCAGAGTGCCTAATCCTGCACTGGCTATGTCTGGGCCCCGGAGGAGAGCCTCACAAGGTCAACCCTGCTGCACACAGAGCCACAAAGACCCAACCACAGCCGTGGTAGCCCACTCCAAGCGTGCACTCCTCCAACACAGAGCAGCTCACACTCCTCAGTTATTCACAATTTCAGCAACGCGGCCCAGAGTCATTAAAACGAACTGCCAACTCAGACGCACGTGAACACGCATCATCGTGCACGCATCAGAGCTGCAGATCTGAGAGAATGCAATACAAATTCAAGCATTATTTTAATGGTGATGGGGAGGGAGGGGGTGTGGCTACAGTATCAGCCAGCAGATGCCTCTAATTTTGCCTTATTTGCATCTCATTAGCAACACAAAGTGCACATAAAGATGGAACATATCAAGATATCATTGTTAATAGAATGCTGTAAGACAGCACCTGGCCTCTTCCAAAACAACTAAAAACCTGTATCCAAATTCCATGAGAGAACATTCACACCACATCCTTTTGATCGCTGCAGATATCTGCAGCACTTACAGTCATTCTCATTTTATTGGCAGCGTTCCATGTGCTATAACTCTCGTGTAGAAATAGGCTTGAAGGGGAGAAGCACGCTCAGGGCTAGGTGTGGCGTCAGGGAACATCAGCTCCATTGCGTATCTGGAGGGGAAGAATGAGAAGATGAAGGTTAAAGTGTGGAAGAGTGGAAAACAGGCTCCCACAGGTCTCTCTTACACCATTATCTCTCAGCAGGAAAGCGACGAACAGCATGAAGCCACCACCATTTCGATGTCTCACAATTAGACACGCTAGTTTGCACATAGCGATAAACAGAAAGAGAAACTTGCTTCCGATTAAATCTTGTGACTGTAGGTGTGGGGTAAAAGCATAGACTATACACAGATCACCCGCAGGTTTTCTGCACAGACCTTGAAGATACATTTTGAAGCCCAAAAATCGCTGCTGTCACCATGTTGGCAGCGCTTAAGGTACCTTGACACTTGCACGAATTTGATCCCTGCACTGGCACACAACCTGCCATGCCAGAGAGTAAACTTGTCATAAACTGTGGTAATCTGTGCGTGAACTGTGTGCGGCTGTGTGCCAGTGCACAAAAAATTTTGAAGTGTTCAAAACTTCTGGCACGCATTAATTTCGTGAGCTAGTCGTGAACATTGTGCAACCTATTTGAAAACACATGTCACTGTGTGTCAATGCGTGCAGGGCATCTGAACGATTATGACGAGATTTTACATCCATAATAAACATAATTTTGCAGATACATTATCTAACTCATGAGAAGGAATGAAAATGCAACTGTTTTACCAATCCATTACAATATATATTACAACTCCAATTCCAATGAAGTTGGGACGTTATTTAAAATGTAAATAAAAATAGAATACAATGATTTGTAAATCCTCTTCAACCTATATTCAATTGAATACACCACAAAGACAAGATATTTAATGTTCAAACTGATAAACTTTATTGCTATTGTTCAAATATTTGCTCATTTTGAAATGGATGCCTGCAACGTGTTTCAAAAAAGCTGGGACAGTGGTATGTTTACCACTGTGTTACATCACCTTTCCTTCTAACAACACTCAATAGGCATTTGGGAACTGAGGACACTAATTGTTGAAGCTTTGTAGGTGGAATTCTTTCCCATTCTTTCTTGATGTACGACTTCAATTGTTCAACAGTCCGGGGTCTCCGTTATCTTATTTTGCGCTTCATAATGCGCCGCACATTTTCAATGGGCAACAGGTCTGGACTGCAGGACGGCCAGTCTAGTACCCGCACTCTTTTACTACAAAGCCACGCTGTTGTAACATGTGCAGAATGTGGCTTGACATTGTCTTGCTGAAATAAGCAGGGGCGTCCTTGAAAAAGATGTTGCTTGGATGGCAGCATGTGTTGCTCTAAAACCTGGATGTACCCTTCAGCATTGATGGTGCCATCACATATGTGTAAGTTGCCCATGCCATGGCACTAACACACCCCATACCATCACAGATGCTGGCTTTTGAACTTTGCACTGGTATGGAAAGGTCTCTGGATGGTCTTTTTCCTCTTTTGTCCAGAGGACACGACGTCCATTATTTCCAAAAACAATTTGAAATGTGGACTCATCAGACCACTGCACACTATTCCATTTTGCGTCATTTCAAATGAGCTCGGGCCCAGAGAAGGTGGCGGTGTTTCTGGATGTTGTTGATGAATGGCTTTCGCTTTGCATGGTAGAGTTTTAACTTACACATGTAGATGTAGTGCCGAACTGTGTTAACTGACAATGGTTTTCTGAAGTGTTCCTGAGTCCATGTGGTAAGATCCTTTACACAGTGATGTTGGTTTTTAATACAGTGCTGCCTGAGGGATTGAAGGTCCTGAGCATTCAATGTTGGTTTTCAGCCTTGCTGCTTACGTGTAGAAAGTTCTCTAGATTCTCTGAATCTTCTGATTATATTATGTACTGTAGATGATGGAATCCCTAAATTCTTTGCAATTGAAGGAGTTAAAGGAGTTAAATTTGAACACTTTACTGTTGTGAATGCCACAACCACACACAGCAGATTATAGAATAAATACAAAGTCAATGGATAAAGGTGTCGTGTGGGCAGGCTCAACGATAGAAAGACGTCCGTCTAGAGAAGAACTGGAACCACACGATTTCCTCCGCCACTGAACCCGAAGGATACTGGAGCCGCCAGGTCCCGAGTCCCTCAGGTGGCCACCGTCGCCGCGTGTTGGATCTGGTACTGCTGGCGAAGAGCAAAGACAGTCAAGTGTAGGTGTGTGTACACCCAGTAACAACAACGGTGGGAATTCCACCTCCACCTCTAACACACACTCGTGCAGTGTCTGTCTATTCACTTATCTGGCAGAAAGCAGAGCGAAGCAGTCGCGGCCCACGCCGGTCCTCCGGGGAGACAGCTGCAACAATGTATCTACTGGAATCAATATTGGAATATTCAGGCTGAGAGTATTACCTCCGTAGAAGAACGATATCTCGGCGACGTGGTGGAGGTGTCATCCTGCTTTTATCTGGGGTGAAGTGCAGATGATCGGTGACAGCTGTCATAGTTGATGAGCGACAGCTGTCACCTCGGCTGTTCCTGTGAGGCGGCAGCGCCCTCTCGTGCCTGAAGCCCGCACTTCAGGCAGGGCGCCCTCTGGTGGTGGGCCAGCAGTACCTCCTCTTCTGGCGGCCCACACAACACATTGTTCTTAAACTGTTGGACTATTTTTTCACGCAGCTGATCACAAAGTGGTGATCCTCACCCCATCTTTGCTTGTAAATGGCTGAGCCTTTTGGGGATGCTCCTTTTATACCCAATCATGACACTCACCTGTTTACAATTAAGTGTTCTTTGAGCATTCATCAACTGTGTTGCAGGCATCCATTTCAAAATGAGCAAATATTTGCACAAAAACAAAAAATTCTATCAGTTTCAACATTAAATATCTTGTCTTTGTGGTGTATTCAATTGAATATAGGTTGAACAGGATTTGCAAATCATTGTATTCTGTTTTTATTTACATTTTACACAACGTATCAACTTAATTGGAATTGGGGTTGTATAAATAACTACCTTTGAGACAAGATTCCAAATGCGTTCTCCACCGCACGACGAGCTCGAGACAACCTGTAGCTGTACATAATGTTATGTGTCGGACGCAGCTCGGAGAACCGACCAGCGTTTGAAGGACCCAGTATGAAATAAGCAGAGCACGGTACAAAGGCTAACTGAATTTAATACATAACAGTGATGTGATACAAAAACAACAAAAGAGTGTGCGGTCTGGCGTGGTGGTGATACGGTGCACTCCCAGCAGCGCTAACGGTCCGGAGCCAGAAGCCGTTCGGACCCAAGGACCCCGCCGACACCCCCCAGGTGGCCGCAACAAACCGAGTCTGTGAAAGAAGGAACCATTATGTGAGTCCACACTCTACACACAGAGAGACCACTCAAAGGTGTACATAAACAGCAAACACTTCCTGGCTTAATTACTAATCAGCTTCCCAACCTGCAGGCATGGAACATCCAGTTCACAAAACTCCACTGCAGTGGAAGCCGATACATGACTAACGTACAGCTCAATATAATAAGGTGTGAGGGACACCACATTTACTGACTGTATAAACGTTAGTCACAAAATCTAACGTACCTCAGGAAGTGTGCTGACGAGCGTGAGACCTCACCCCCTCCTCTTTCACAGACCATGCATCAAACCCTGGACGTTCTCTGCATCCACTGATGATGAGATGGCTCCCGAGACGACGATCTCACCCGTCTGGTCACAAGGTCGAGTCTCTGGCAAATACACACTGTATACTCCAGTCTTAAATGCCACCGTGTTCCAATCCATATAGATGCACCACAGCTGTGAGTCCTGACGAGCCGCAGGTGATCAGGGTGAGGTCCTGATAACCTCAGCAACACAGCCACTCAGTCCCAAATGCAAGCCACCTGGAAGGAAAAACAAAAGACAGAAACAAAAAGGCAGCCAGGCCCCCCAGCCATACAACAGTACCCCACCCTCACGGGAAGCCTCCCGGCGACCACACAAACCTGGCCCAGGAGAAACACCCCCCTCCAGGGACCATGGCTGGAAACCGCATCTGCATTCGTCTTCCAACAGAATGGTTGATGTCCTCTCCTCTGGCTGCATCCTTGCCTTTGTTTCAGTCAGTCACTTAGCACAGGTGTGGCCAGGAGTTCTTAAACCTGTGCGGTCAGCCTTTATCCAACCATGTTCGGTCTTTAGTCATAAAACAAAAAAGACAAACACAAACAACCAAAACACCCCCCCTCCCCAGGGGACCGTCCCATCAAACCCCGGGAAGAGGAGAAAAGAAAAACCCCAAACTTAAGCTTACAAATAAAAGTGCTAAACCCCCCCCCCCCCCCAAACGACATGTAGGGACCAACACCCCCCAGAGGACTTCCCGCCAGCTCCAGGAGTAATAACCACAGCCGAGGTCCCTCTGGGATCCATCGTCACCCACGGGGACTCCCAGTGCCTCCCAGAGGACCACTCGTCAACCCCAGGAGACGCCTCCCCTCATGACCAACGGACCCAGCCCCGGCCGTCTATGGCTAGATGGACCCACAGCCCTTTCCCCCCCAGAGGACACCACAGTCAAACCCTGAGGGCGGAAACTGGGGGGAAAAACAAGAAGAGAGAAAAAAAAAAACATACAAACAAAACAACCCCAACCCCACCCCCTTGGCGCAGTGGAAACTGGAAGCACGTCCAGTGTCACCAACCGTGACTATACCCCAGAAGCCAACCGGGAGGAGTGGAACAGCGGTTATGGCAAACGGCACAAAACGGCGCCACTCCTCCGACTTCTACGCCAGCCACTAGCTGCGGGTATATCCCACTGCCCCAAACCTCAGCCACGCCGATGGCAGACGGCCAAAGGCGTGCTGAAGCCGGAGGTGGAACAGGGAATCAAAAAACACCCCCACCCCAGGTGCAGAGGTTACCCGGGAAACGCCCAGTATAACCAAACTGCACCACTCCAGCAACGCCGACACTACGGCTCACCCGGCTGGAGCCAGAGGAGAAGAGAGGGAAGAAAAAGAAAATACCCCAAACCCCCCCCCCCTCCCGGGTGCAGAGGCTACCTGGGAAATGCCCAGCACAACCAAACTGCACCCCTCCAGCAACGCCGACACTATGGCTCACCCGGCTGGAGTCAGAGGAGAAGAGAGGGCATAACAAAAACAAACAAAAAAAAAGAAAAAAAAACCCAAGTACCACCCCATCACCCCCCAGGGGACCGTCCCATCAAACCCTGGGGAGGTGAAACAAAAAGAAATAAAAAGAAAGACTAACAGACCAACATACAGTTGTTTGGGTCCTTTTTTTTTTTTTTTTCTTAGACAGGCTGCATGGTCACAACCCCAGACACAAACAGTGGGGAAAAAAAATAATGAATCCCACACAAAAACCAACTCAAAAAACACCCACACGAAATGAACTAACACACCCGTGCCACAGAGCTCCGCCGTGCGCGTGCACCCATTACAGACACACTCTTGCAGCTCCCGTTTAAACCTCTTATCCGGTCGGAGCGTGACGCGAAGCCGTCGCCAGTCACACTCCACCACGACCCACGGATAAGGCACAACACAGGAACACGGCTGCAAGAGAGCACAAATCAGTATTCAGCAATGGGTCTCAAACATGCACCATCCGGGCGGAGAGCACCCGCAACTGATCCGGATAACTACTGAACGTCTGCTGCCGCCTTCCCGGCGCGTTACCGTCTCTGCTACCGCTGGGTCCGTGATGTTTGGCCAGAGACTACTGTTATGTGTCGGATGCAGCTCGGAGAACCGACCAGCGTTTGAAGGACCCAGTATGAAATAAGCAGAGCACGGTACAAAGGCTAACTGAATTTAATACATAACAGTGATGTGATACAAAAACAACAAAAGAGTGTGCGGTCTGGCGTGGTGGTGATACGGTGCGCTCCCAGCAGCGCTAACGGTCCGGAGCCAGAAGCCGTTCGGACCCAAGGACCCCGCCGACACCCCCCAGGTGGCCGCAACAAACCGAGTCTGTGAAAGAAGGAACCATTATGTGAGTCCACACTCTACACACAGAGAGACCACTCAAAGGTGTACATAAACAGCAAACACTTCCTGGCTTAATTACTAATCAGCTTCCCAACCTGCAGGCATGGAACATCCAGTTCACAAAACTCCACTGCAGTGGAAGCCGATACATGACTAACGTACAGCTCAATATAATAAGGTGTGAGGGACACCACATTTACTGACTGTATAAACGTTAGTCACAAAATCTAACGTACCTCAGGAAGTGTGCTGACGAGCGTGAGACCTCACCCCATCCTCTTTCACAGACCGTGCATCAAACCCTGGACGTTCTCTGCATCCACTGATGATGAGATGGCTCCCGAGACGACGATCTCACCCGTCTGGTCACAAGGTCGAGTCTCTGGCAAATACACACTGTATACTCCAGTCTTAAATGCCACCGTGTTCCAATCCATATAGATGCACCACAGCTGTGAGTCCTGACGAGCCGCAGGTGATCAGGGTGAGGTCCTGATAACCTCAGCAACACAGCCACTCAGTCCCAAATGCAAGCCACCTGGAAGGAAAAACAAAAGACAGAAACAAAAAGGCAGCCACGCCCCCCAGCCATACAACACATAATTTCTCTATGATTCTGGGAGCAACGAGAGAATGGTTTCATCAGCCAAGTTCTGAGAGCAAATACGTCATTGGCAACAAAATGATTGTTTTTTATAGCGTTGCATCAAGCGGGACAAAGCGTGGCATCTAGCGGGGATCAAATTTGTGCAAGTGCCTTTACTCTGCCTACATCACAACGAACACATAAATGGCTCAAGGGCTGGGCAGGATAAATGGCACCTGAACACGGCACCCACCTCAGAGTCCGAACCAGCTAAGCTAACAGGCTAACTTCAGATAGGGTGTTTATTCAATCATATTTTTGGGGACTGAGCATGTGGGTTTAGTGTAGGCATAAAAATGGCAGTTGGAGTCTTTTAACATATCAAACTACTCTCCGTGTGAGCAGTTAGATATGTTCTGACCATGTTCTTTGTCAGAGGCCTTTTTTGCTTCTGAGCATGGATTTTTGGAGGACTTGCTGGAAACTTGATAGCGTCTGCCATCGTGAAAAAAAACAAAACAAAAAAAAATTGCGGTGAGTAGTGACTCACCACATAATCTCTCATTATAAAGGAGGAGAGTGTCAACAGCTTCATGGGACCTACCCCCAATCTCAATTCTCTTTTGTACCCCTTCCCCTTCCTCTTGGCCCTAACCCTACCCCTACGCCTACCCCTTTAAAACAAGGGGTAAGGTGAAGGGGTATGCCTCTAGCCCTGTGAATTGAGATACCCCTCCGCCTTCGGAGAAAAAAAAAACTGCCTGTGTCAAACTACCGTCTTCACTGTTTGTTAACATGGCAACCGAAATGCAACTTGTTGCAGTAGCCTGTTTGCTCTTTTTTATTTTCTCGCCTTTCTGTGTAAATGCAAAGAAATAGAAGTCACAGATTTCTTCGATGCATCGCAATCATGTCATGTTAATTAATGTAATTAATTTGTAATTTAGAATAATAATTAATAGTATTAATAATTAATTAATTAGCAATTAATTATTGTTAATAACACTAATAATAATTGATCAATAATAGTAATAATATTGTTTGATTAATTGTTAATTGATTGATTAGTAATTAATTAGTAATTAAAATAAACACTTGAAATATATCAGTCTGTGTGCAATGAATGTATACAAGTTTCAGTTTTTGAATGGAATTACTGAAATAAATCAAGTTTTTCATGATATTCTAATTATTTGACCAGCACCTGTATGTATGTTATGGGCTGCATCTTTCTTTTTCAAATTCTCCCTTTTTTTTTTTTTTTTGCATCCAGCTCTAATTGCTTTAGAAATTTCATTGACAAATAATAGCAGTCTATTAGGACGTCAGGTTATGTGTTACACATATACGTGTGTGTGTGTACGGATATATTTTCCAACTTATTCCCATTGATGAAACTTCTCATTTTCTGAGTGTGCTCAGGGCAGTGTTGCCACAGTTACTTTGAAAAAGTAATCCAATTACTGATTACTGATTACTCCTTGAAAAAGTAACTTAGTTACTTTACTGATTACTCAATTGTAAAAGTAACTAAGTTAGATTACTAGTTACTTTTTTAGTTACTTTTCCCAGCTGCCGACAACAACCCTCTGCCACCTCAACATGACAATGATACCTGTTTTGCCAAGACTCACTTTATAGTCACCCTTTCTTGACTTCAATGAAAATAAATACTTGTTTTATAAAAAGTAAAATAAAGACCTCTTTCTTGACCTCATATTTAACTGTTGACAGCACTGTAACAGTAAAACTTGCAATTTTGAACCTACATTGTTTATAAATGTAACTATTAAATTCTAAAATTCTTCTAACATTTAAATTCTCTCTAAACATTTTACTTGTCGAAATTATTATTATTTTAAGCAATATTAGTAGTTGTAGTAAAAAACGGCTTCAAAACTGGACCTTTAATCTAGGGGTGTTGTGAGGGGGGCACATCCCTGCCCCACGCCCCCATTCCATCTGGATTCGCCCCTGCTTTGGCGTTTGAGCACAAAGAATGGATTACATTTATTTATGCAGAAAACATGACCAGATTTACAGGTAAGAAAGTTTTATTGCGTTTTCACATCATGTGGTCCTCAGAAAGAGTGTTTAGGTGCATTTGAGTGGAAAACAGTGTTAGTTGTTGACGCGTCGCGGAGGATCAGCTGTTTTTAACGACCAGATACGGAGCGGCTCAGCTCAGAATTATAAATAAAGGAGGAAAAAAAGTATAAAAATGTCTTTGTAAAGCTCAGTGCAGCTGTGCTGATCACCGCGCTTTAAGAGGTGAGGACGAGTCGAGCAGCTGCAAAAAAACCGCGGATGAAAAGCTCACAGCTCGCTTAAAGTGGGCAGTTCAGTCGAACCCCGACCTCCTGCCCACGGACCAAGTTTAATGCTGTTATCGACCCACAATGAAAAATAATAGTAACGCACAGTGACATGGAGAAGTAACTTTAATCTGATTACTGATTTGGAAAGATTAACGCGTTAGATTACTCGTTACTAAAAAAAAGTGGTCAGATTAGAGTAACGCGTTACCGGCATCACTGGCTCAGGGCTCCCTGTTTGTTTACTAAATACACACGCGTTACAGACCTTGAAATCCAACAGCAGGGATCGTTATTATGCAAAGATTTATGAACATACAAATTAACGTGTTTATCCTTTATCACGATTTTCTCCGTTGTGAGATATAAAAGTGTCTTATCGTATCGTTCATGTGTATATGCATTATAACGCCTCAGCGCACGAGCGACATTACGATATTCTTCAGAACGACAATATACGCAACATGCATCCCGCAGCATACACGTTGCTGTTGCAGGCTGCCGGAGTGCTCCGCATCAAAACAGCGAGCGTAGTCTCTCGACCTGTTGCCGGAGGCAGTGAGAGCAAGGCCTAAATGTACACTTGCACGAAAGGGATGCGATAAATGTGCATGAGAAAAAAAAAAAACAACACACAGAATGACTGGTACTTCATTTTCTGCACAGGATGCTATTACACCACTAACTTTTTACAGAAAAAACAAGTATCTATAGCGGCCAATTGTATTACTGTCATTTTAACAGGTTGAAATTTAGTGAGTTTATGTCTCCAGGGATCCTCTCCTTACTACTAATTTCAATTGAATTTACTTTATTTATACAGCACCAAATCACAACAAAGCTGCCTCAAGGTGCTTCATGTGACTAAAGGCCCCGGCTGACACGAGCATGTCTTTGATTCACGCACTAGCAGGCAGGTCGTCATGATGATCCCACCTGCTGTGTTCCCAGCTGGACATCGTTCTTTGTTCTACCGGCTACCACATGCTCTACACTGGACACTATGAATATAAAATAATTATTTTGTGTCAGATAATCATTTTCTCTGCAAACTGGCCGTTGAAAACGGCTGTAATCACTTCCTGAATCACAGAGGACCAATCCAGCTTTAGCAGTTCGCGTGCGCGCTGCAGAAAGCATTTGGAGCCATCTACAAAAAAGGTAATTATTTGTCAGGTTTACATTGTCATGGCTTGGTAAAGTATGTTTGTAACAGATTTAACTTCTTGTTATAATCGTTCAGACAAGCTGCGCTCTGATGCGATCCGCTGACGTCACCACTCGCTCTGTTCACTTCTTTACTCCACTTGACGAGATGCACATCATGTTGGCGATTAGATCGCACCATGTACCACGTCATTTATGTGTGAAAGATTTTTTTGAACATTTCAAAATTCTCTGTGCACAGTAGCATGCACCGGCAGTCCTCTCGCGTCCTGTCTACACCAGTTAAAGATAACTTTACTCTCCAGCACAACACAGGTCGTGCTAGTGTGTGAGTCAAAGGCATGCTCGTGTCAGGGGGCATTAAATCTAACCATATCAACTCCCCTGAGCAAACAGGGGAGTTGACACTTCGACCAGGCACTTCGAATGACATCTACTCCAGAATTCTCCTTGACGTAAACTGTCTGAGTAAGACATTTCCTTAATCTGTTGTATAGTGTCACATTCAAAAATTAAAAATAAAAGGTGTCAGGCCTAAATCAGATCACATTAACGCTTATTTTTAACAGACACAGCACGTCCAGCCAATCAGGGGAGAGAGTTCTCACACGCAGCTTTTGTTGACGTGGTGTGGACTGCTTAGAAATATTACTGTCTGAAAGCAAACCAAACTGAAGGGGGAAAAGTGCATCACTGTTGCAAACTGTAACGTTTAAGATCCTCCACCAGAGCAAACAAAGCGACCACAGGTGGGAGAGCTCAACTCATGTGCTATGACCTGTGTGTTTTTCTCTAATTGTTTTCTGGTGTTTAAATGTTTTGTGCAGGAGAAATATCAGGGCTAATTTCAGATGAGCTCCGTTTGAAGGAGTGAATGCGTCTCACTGGGTCATTAGCCAGTGGGAGTGGAGCACTGTGGGCCAGTGTGAAGAGGCAAAGAGAGGGTTTGTAATCCTCTACAGCCAATGGGGCACAGTCAAACGTCTGTCTAGAGACACACTAGGACATTTTTGTTGGGCGAACAAGTGACACACATACGTGCATAAATGCACACAGCCACACACATGCATACAACTCCAGAAATCCCACTGCTTCCAGTCTGGTAATCCTCATTTGGTATTCCGACGGAGTTTTTTTGCAGTGGACTCAAAGTTGACAGACAGAGCCGGAGAGTAAAAGAGGAACGGTGGGAGGGAGGAAAGGAAGAGGAAAACGGACAAAAAAACTTCCCCCTTCTCCGCTCCCCCAGTCGTCATTGGTTGATGGCAGAAGGTCTTTTCTTTCCGTTTTGCTAATTGGCCACCCAGGCGTTGACTCCAGCTCAAGTTCTTCCCCAAAACACGTGCATGTGCCGTTCTCCAATGAAACCACCCCTTGGCTACTCTGCCGCTCACCTTGGCATTTAAATGACAAGGGAAGCTCGTTACCATGGTAAATGGAAACAACTCAGAGAAGAGATATGAAAGCATTTTGCCACAGGTGCAAAAGCAGCCAAGCCTCGCACTCGCCATCATTTGATCTGCAGATACCTATAGAGCTTGTGATTTGACTGCAAGTGCTAGTAATTGCTGCAATTAATTGAAAAACTTTAATTTACAAAAAAAAAAAAGGAAAGCCACATGATATGTACTATCATACATCCTTTTGCAGGCAATGTGGTTACTGGACAAACCTCACACAAAAATACTGCTGTTTCACAGTATTTTGGTATCACGCACTTCCACTGTCTCTCTTTCTCTTTATCTGCATAACCACCATTTCTGACTGTGTCTGTGTCCTAATGCTCACTGTGAATTTGAAGACCCTGGCAGTAATCGGAATGAACTTATGCTGAGCACAGACAGATGGACGGACAGACACAAAGTCTTCAGAATACCCTATGGCCATATGTTGGCCTTGGGTAAAAACTGAAAACCAAACACATACACATCATACACACAACAAACCAACATCAACTCATGCACCAGCTGTCAGGGTTTCCCCCGGATCCTGGTTTTAATTCTGTTTTTAACCAGTTGTCATGTGTGAGTTTTTCCGCCAGATGGCGCCCTCAGTTGTTTTCCACACCTGGAGTGGATGAGTGGCTAATGAGTGACAGACTTTTTAAACCCTGACTTTCTGATCAGTAGTTGCCAGATTCTCCATGATCCTAGAGCCACGCCAGATTCTCCCTGATGATCAATAATCCAGGACATTCCGTGAGACTCCTCCAGCCCGAGACTTCCAAGAGTCTTACCAGACGTTTCTATGATCCAGACTGTCCAGTAGAACCAAGCCTGACAATTCTCTGTGACCTTGACTGCGTGTTCCTGCTGCTTCCAAGCACCCAAGACGTCAGAGCTTTCCATGGCTAAGCTCGAGGTAACCTGGCCAACTCTCTAATTCCTGTATTAAAGCGAACTGTCATGCGGCTCCTATGCTGCCCCGGTTCCTGCCTACCTACACAGCAACACCACTTTGGAACTCTACGGCTCTCTGCTCAGAGCGCAGCTCTGCTACATGCTAGTTAAAGTAGCCCTGCATTGAAATAAATGCAGTCAGATCTTTGGACCAAAAAATGACTTATATTTACACATAAGATCCTTCTGAATGTAGTAAAGTAAATCTGCAAGCCCAGATCTGTCATTCAACAGAGAAATCTTAGTTTAAAAATGACAAATTTACAGCTAAAATTTAGCCCTCCGCAAAACTGTCAGCACATCCGGGACGCTGCCGAGACATCAGAGAGAAGACCCTATCCCAGCATGCATTGCGCGCGCCAACTGTAATTTGTGGATTTACATCAGTTTGCATCTCTTACAAAAGCACCGTGACGTATCGGTCACGTCATTTTGTGTCCCGTGGCCATTCTGGATTACAACGCGGTGGCCGCTGTGATTACTCTTCGTGCATTTGGCGAACAACTGCAGAAGTTTCAACGTCGGAGTGAAGAAGCCTCACGGCACCATGGCGCTGTGAGAGATCTGCCGCTAACAGAAATCCACTGCTCCCATAATTTTATTTTATTCGGCAATAAAATGATATAACAATACATAAAAATACAGCAGAGGATAACACAAGAACGCTTCCAATACAGATGTTACATTATTATAATTATTATTATTATATTATAATGTTATATAATCTTATATAATGTTACATTGTTGTCCGCGAGCACCGAGCTGCTGATCCACAAGCTGCCCTTCCAGCGCCTTGCCACTGTCTTGCGGTACGTTTGGTGAGTATACATTTCTTTTATTGTTGCTTGAAAATGAGTTTTGGGGACTTTTTCCATACGCCCATTTGATTGAGTGGTGTCACATTGAAAATGTACTGTCTTTAGCCACCGGTGTTACCGTCGCGGGGTACGGATGTGGGACCTGCAAAGAATTCAAGTCATTAAAAAGATATAAACCTCTCTCAGTGGCCACGAAGCTCTGCGGCTCCGATTACCGAGACTGTGCGGCGCTGCGGATTTTGCCGCAAGAAGTCTGTCCTTGTGGGCACCAGGTGTTACTGGCCGCTCCGCATCAAAACAGAGAAGAACGGAGAAGAACATCGCCCGCTGTTGATGTCGCCGCTGATCTGAGCATGCAGACCTGTATCTCGCATTCATTGCAGCTTAGTTTTGGATGTTGAAATCCAGATCTGTATAACAGTAACATTACTAACAGATAAAATCAATTTCAATGCTTGATCGGACTGAAGGCGCAAGCGCGTCGTCTTCTCCCCGACGTCATGGAAGTGACTCGGATGTACAAACTGTTTTCACGGAGGGCTAAATTTTAGCTGCAAATTTGTCATTTTTAAATGAAGATTTCTCTGCTGAATTACAAATTTGGGCTTACAGATTTACTTTACTGCATTCATAAGGGTCTTATAAATACATATCAGCTATTTCTTTCTGAGATCTGACCGCATTATTTCAATGCAGGTCTACTTTAAGTTCCTTCTCGTCTCAGTGGGATCCCGTTCTCACTCGTTCCTGTCTGTGACTATGCTAAGATAAAGAACTGTTCCAAGAACTCTTCCTAACCACTGCATGAACTCTGATATTAAACTGTTAAGTCCAGCTGTCTAAGTCTTGGTTAACTGGAACTACATCACAACACGCAGCACTTGACCTCTGGAGACAATTTATGAACTGTGAACGATTCCTGAACAGTAAACCTTATTTCCTAAGAAGAGAACATTATTCCATACCTCTGAAGAATCCTGTGTTAAGCCTTCTTTGAACTATGACTGTTTTAAGGCTTCAGTGTTACGAGTGCATTCACTCACTGGTTGTGTCTTCATGCCCCTAGTTCCTGGTCTCAGAGGCAAGCATTCCACCTGATCCTGGTCCCTGAACCCGTTATCAGTTCTCCTTCAAGACTGGCTCGGGATACTGCAGCTCCCTATTTTCACCGCCATCTCTCCATTCTGCAGGTACCCACAGTGCAGCATTTTTATTTTTACTCTTATAAACAAATATCTTTTCCTTTGTAATCTTTCCCGTGTCCTGCTTCCTAGCATTTGGGACCATTGCCTGATTTGGTCCGGTTCCGCCTGGACCTCTAACCATAATACCAGCGACGACTTTGTGGACAGAGCACAAGAATAAAGCACCATGAAAACTTGATATGACCATGTGAAAAGTTTTATACTAATTTAGCAAGGACAGGATATATTGGTTTTCATAGATCAAGGCATTTCTCAGATATGACTCCACTTTTTATTTTATAGTTTCACCACGTGGCTGGAAAACTGTTTTAAACATGAAAACACCATATAGATAGCTTGGAAGAGCTTGGTCTGAAGAGCATCTTTGCAAATGATGTTAAATATTAGACAAAATATGTGGCCTGTGAAAACAATTTTAAACCCTTTCAATAAAGTCTAATATCATCCTGAATACCAGGACGGTAGTCAGGGGGATATGGCAGCTGTATCATTAAGACTGACATAAAAAAAAAAACAGTGCCATGTCTTAAATTTGGGAACATCCATAGTATTACCAGACATGAAAATTCAGTTTTAAAACTAAACATTTATTTATTGTACATTTTAATTATTTTATTACCCGGGGCCATCAAATATGGCCATTGGGTATTGCGAAGGCTTTTCGTCTGCCATATTCTTCAAATTCACAGGGAACATTCCTGGGAAAAGACCTTGGGCAAGTTCAAAGATGGCTAAGCTTGATGTATTTTAAGGGGTTAAAAAGTCACATTATGTTTCAATCTGATCCGTTTTGTTTTTGAGTGACAGCCAATCAGATTAGAGATGACGTCAGTTGCTGCTCTCTTCAAAACTGCTTCGTTATGTGGGTTTATATACATGTTTCTCATATATCATGCAAAAGCTAGCGAGAAATAAACACTTCTAAAACTGAAAACACTGTTTTTGAAACCTAATAACACCATTGAAATTATTTACAAGACATTTCATCAAGGTTAGCATGGTGATGCCACTTTCTGGTGTAGCTACTTGCTAACAGCTTTTTTTTCTGGTATATTATGTAAAAGCTAGCAAAGTAAACACTTCTAAAACTGAAAATGCTGCTTTTGTAACCTGATAACACCTCTGAAGTCATTAACAAGACATTTTGCAGGTGTTAGCTTGCACACTAACTTTTCTTAACTCAAAACTAACTTCCTGTGGAGTTAAATTTGTCTCAATACGTGCAAATGCACAGAGGATGATCTACAAATATTCCTTGATTTGCACAATGTGAACAAATGATGATTTGCTTTGAACATGTACAAAAAGTACGTAAGACAATAGGACCTTAATAATTAATAAACAGCTGCAAATTATAAAAAACACAATGCTCATACCGCTGAGGGTATTTTAGTATTGTGTTATATTTTTTTATTTTATTGTCTCACATTGTGTATTGTATGGACTTATTATAATTAATGCCATGATTCCAAACATTCTGACATAGTTGGTGGCAGTATGCACCTCTAAAGCTGGTTTGCAATCTGCCAATAAACACAAAGAAGTTGTGTTTTCCCCCCTCACGTGAACACACTGTAGCGGACGACCTGACCAAGGTTTTAAGGCCACATAGCGCTATGGTAGTGGCTAACGTTAGCATGACCAAATGGCTATTTTATGAACATTTTATAACAAATATCTATAATAATATGGCTTTGTGCAGTTACCTTCCATTACAGATCATGTAAGAAGTGTGTGCTGAAGTTTTTCCATCGAGTGAGGTGGCGGCTTAAGCACACAGAAATTCAGTGTTGAGCGTGTCACCTTTGCTGTGGACAAGGACACATGCACACATACAAACAGGGCCACACATAAGTTTGTTTATGGTATAGATACTAGGTAAACAATTTCATATCAATTAAACTCATGTATTAATTATAAACAGTACCAAACAGACATGTTTTGATGTTGATCTAAATGATTTGACAGAAGTGGACATTCTAACATTCAAAGACAGACTCTTCCACAAAGTAGGAGTGTAATAAGAAAAACGGCAACAGCCTGAGGTTTTCTTTTTAACACTCGGAACACAAAGTAAGCCTGCATCCTCAGAAAGCACTGAGTGGCCTTCCATGTGTGACTGAGGCCACTGTGGGGTTCTCAAAATTTGTTTCTGGTTTTTTTTTTTAATAACCAAAATCTAAACCATTCTCATTCAGCCATGAGACATGTGCACCAGTTACATGAAGATGACTGAATCTCTTGGAATGACATCAGGTATGTTTTTTGGATCTCACACTGTCGAATGGAAATCTTAGTTGTTTTAAAATTGTGGCATTTATTTTTTAAACTGCAGTATACCACAAGACTGGCTTTTGCTAGACATTTTGTTCTAAACATCCAACTGCCTGAATAGGGTGTCTGCTTTGAAAATGCAATATTTGCCTGCAAGGTTCCTTCCCAGGGGTGACGGACGTCGGGTGATCTCGTTATTTCATTAACTTATTAGGAGTGTTGGAATTTGGTCACATCTTCCACTTACACCCTCCCTGCCTGCCTTTGGGTTACAAAGGCAAGCATCTGTGATAATTTTGTAAAGGAAAAAGATAAAAGGGGGAGGAAGATGAGAAGAAAAAGACGTAATTTGATTGTCCGGGGGCTCCATATGGTTCCATTGCGTTTTCGCTCGCCCTGGCTGACTGCTATTAGATTGAGGCTTTTCACCGTTTCAAACTGATGACAAACTTTCCTTCTACCACCTCTCAATAACAACACACCCCCCCCCCCCCCCCTCACCAAAGCCCTTTCCAAACCCCCAAAACACCCCAAATGTGGTTAGGGAATAATAGAACTGACAAACAATGAAGGGGCATTGGGTTTTTTTTTTTTTTTGAAGAAGCAGGGGGGTATCAAGTGACCCACAGAAAACACTATCAAACAAGACTGGAACTCTAAGGGGTTGACAATAGAACAGCCTGCTCTTTTCTGAGCTATACCACTGGTGGCAAAAGATAAGCGCGTTCCCCAATGTGGCAGAAAGGGAAGAAAGGGGAGCAGTGCTTTTGAGAGATTCAGACCTCAAATCCAAACACTAGCCGGTAGATTATAGCTTGTGTGTTTTAAACCGCGGCTGAAATAAAGCAGCACTTTGTTGGACAAGTTCGCCTTGTTGGTGTTGAGCTGCAGCGCCATTGTGAGTGGGAATTTTATGCAGTTTGATGCAGATGACAGAGAGATTAGGAAGGGTCTGGACTGCACAGGCCCTAAAGCCTGCATTTAAAATCTGATACTGATATTGACAGATATATCATGTTAAGCTCAAACGATAACACGATGAGACAAACTGCGACAGCTGTCTGAATGTTTGGAGCGTTAAAACGGTGGACCTTAACACCTTGTCAAATGTTTGGGTGCACTGTGTTTGACTTCTTTGCTCCCCAAGGCACAGTGCGTGTTGTGTTGGAAAACCAATGCTGCAGTTATGTTCCAGATTGATGAATTAGAAAGTGGCAGTAAAGTTTAGCTTGGAGCCACGTGAAAGGAAACCTGCAATGTGTCAGAACATTTAGATTTACAGACGCACCATCAAAACACTCTACGTGTAACTTGGGGTGATTGGTACAAGTCTAGCTGCTCATCAGACAAAATGAAACATTTTGCTGAAGCCTGATTTTGACAAATAACTGTCACACATAACTCATGCAGAGCCCATTGATACGTTTAACTGGCAGAGGATAAACCCCTGCTTCTCCAAGCAAATCATCACAAAGCGTGCAAGTAAAACACAACATAATGTCTCACCCAGCCACTCTTTGGCTGGCACAGCGCTCATGGATCTGGGCCTCACCGAAATGGAACCGTGTCTGATTGAAAGGCAGCAACTGTTTGATCAGTCACTGACAGACCAATTAGCAGGTTGTTTATTGAACTGTCTGTACAACTACATTACTGACCAAGGAGGACACGGATCAGGTCATTTACAAGTGATGTAATGGACCATAGTTGATCTGTGATCTGCGCAGACTGCCCCCCCCCACCCCATCTCCCCCATGGTTCTGTACACACATAGACCACAGATTAACTGCAAATATTACATAATACTGTGTAATACAGATTTATGGTAAATGGACTGCATTTATATAACGCTTTTCCATCTGCATCAGACGCTCAAAGCGCTTTACAATTATGTCTCACATTCACCCCGATGTCACTGTGCTGCCATACAAGGTGCTCACTACACACCGGGAGCAATAGGGGATTAAAGACCTTGCCCAAGGGCCCTTAGTGATTTTCCAGTCAGACGGAGATTTGAACCGAGGATCTTCTGGTCTCAAGCCCAACACCTTAACCACTAGACCATCACCTCCCCCATATTTATTGCCACAGTGACTTGTTTTGAAAGTAATAACTGTGAAAATCTTGATGTAAAGTTGCAGTTGAAGCAAAGCAAAGGTGTGTGTTCACGTGAGGGGGGAAAATGCAGTTGTGCGATCACATGAACAGAGCATGTTAAAAGCTGACAGTCTCTGATGCCATGCCCTTGGCTTGGCTCAAGGCAGCCTGGTCAGTGTTGTAATGTAACAAAGTAGAAATACTTTGTTACTGTACTTAAGTAGAATTTTGATGTATATGTACTTTACTTCGTTATTTACATTCCTGGCGACTTTCACTTTTACTCCACTACATTTCCTCAGTAAAATGTAGATTTTTACTCTGATACATTTCTCATAGCCATCTTCATTACTCCTTACTACAATATAAAATTAGAAGAAATTTGATTGGGCAGTACCTGTTTGCAGAGGGAAAAGTAAGCTGGAGCGCAGTGAATACAGTCCTCTTCAGCCGGAATGCAGCGCCTTTCACTCCTGCAGCATTAAGCGCTGTGTTTGACATAAAACACGTAAATAAAAGATGACCAGTTGAATCTGCGCCCCCACTGAGGAAGAGGAAGACTGTGGAGGGTGAAAACCATCTGCGCTTTGGACTCGTGCGCATGCTGGCACACACACACATACAGATGGATCGGATCCCACTGGAGTCCAGAGCATGATCGGAGTTAACACACACTTAAGGGGAAAACTTCAGTCCCGACAAAACTGGCAGGCTTTTCAGTTACGTTCTATTGTATTTGAAATGTTCGCGGAGAAGCGCTGCGGAGAAGCAAAGACCCATTTTGGATTCGAGAGCTGCATTCAGTTGCTTTGCAGTGGTTGGTGGTGGTGATGCTTGCAATATTTCGTTTTTTGTTTTGTTTTTTTTCCTTTTCTTTAAATTTGGCACAACTGTCTGTCTGTAAATGTCTATTCTGTTTCACAAGAGCCTGACTGTTGTGTGTAACAGAAAACTGTGTGTGGGTCTTCCAGCAAAAAGACTTTCAGTAAAGACAGCTTTCTTTACAGCTGTATACATCCACCTGTTGCTCACTCATCCCGTCACACCAACTGCGCCACCAGAGGCGGATCCAGCCTTTTATAGGGGCTGAGGCCCCCTCCTGGTTTCTCCAGACACCACACTGACTTTCTTTTCAAGTCACCGTTTCAGTCTTCACTCATTTTGGATTTTACTTTCACTCGATTCTTTTACTTAAAGTACATTTTATATGAGACATTTACTTTTGATACTTAAGTACAGAAAATGTAAGATACTTTAAGACTTTTATTCAAGTAATAATTTTAAAGGAGACTTTACTTTTTACCAAAGTAATTTTATGCTAAGATACTCACTGAATTATCACTTTGAGGTACTTCATACAAGACTGAGGCTGGTATACTGTACGCTCAACGCATGTTGGGATCCAAGCACAGAAACCATCACTCCAAAATATGAGGAGTTGCGTATGGGGCGTGTGCCCCTCATTTCCCCTGTGCCTTCCTGAGCTTACCAAGCTGAGCGTGGGCTGGGAGTCTACTAAGTTCCAGAGAAAGCAACTTTACCTGACTTTTACTGAATGGCCCCCACTTGGAAAACAAAGCTGATTTCAGTATTGTTTGTAGAAGAAGAAGTAGAAGAAGAAGAGCCTTTATCGTCATTGTACGGTGCAACCAGAAAGTATTCACAGCGCTTCACTTTTTCCACATTTTTTGTTACAGCCTTATTCCAAAGTGGAGTAAATTCATTTTTCCTCAAATTTCTACACACAACACCCCAATTATGACAATGTGAAAAATGTTTGAGACTTTTGCAAATTTATTAAAAACTAGAAGCACTCAGAGAGTGCAAACCTCCGCCAAGGCCATGGGGTCACTGACACCGTAACATCTACACGCCGTGGAATCATTGAACCTAAAAAAGTCTAACAATGATGTTTGCTCAGTAGTAAAAAAAAGTTTCATCTGCTGTGACTGGATAGCATGTATCCTTAGTGCTTGGCATCACAGTTTATTGCAACTTGCACCTTTTCGAGAAGCTACCGTCATCTGAGCACTGATATTGATATTGCATGTGCTTATAGACAAACACAAATAAGAGACAAAATTCAATTTATTATTCAACTAAACTGCAAATATATGAATTTTTTAACATTTATGAAACACTTCTCTAAACAAGGCCATAGGGTCACTGACCCTAAAGAGATTCCCTCCTTGGCACAGTGATCTATTTCTTTTTGTCTCTTTCTCTAAAACTGTATATAATAATCATTAGATTATTAATATATAAACAAAAATAAATTCAAGAAATATTACAATTTGAAAACAAATGCACCAGAACGTGATGACAGCTTCAGCTGCTTAATGCTAACTTTTAACATTGAAAATGCCATAGACATGCTAACGCGTTAGCATCGGGATCCGGATCGTGATCTGGATCACTACTAAAATTTAATCACTTGTTCCTCTTGTCATTTCCAACCTCCTTGGTGGAGGTAAAAATAAATTTAAGAAATATTACAATTTGAAAACAAATGCACCCGAACGTGATGACAGCTGCAACTGCTTAATGCTAACTTTTAACATTGAAAATGCCATAGACATGATTTTAGTGGTGATCCAGATCACCACTACAATTTAATCACTTGTCACTTGTCATTTCCAACCACTCCACAAAATTTCATCAAAATCCGTTCAAAACTTTTTGAGTTATCCTGCTGACAGACAGACAAACAAACGTGACCGAAAACATAACCTCCTTGGCGGAGGTAATAAAACTCAAAATTGAGCTCAGGTGCACCCTGTTTCTACTCATCATCCTTGAGATGTTTCTACAGCTTAACTGGAGTCCACCTGGGGTAAATTCAGTTGATTGGATATGATTTGGAAAGGCACAGACCTCTCTACAAATAAGGTCCCACAGTTGACAGTGCATGTCAGAGCACAAGCCAAGCATGAAGTCAAAGGAATTGTCTGTGGACCTCAGAGACAGGATTGTCTTAAGGCACAAATCTGTGGAAAGTTACAAAAACATTTTTTGCTGCTTTGAAGGTCCCAATGAGCACAGTACCCTCCATTCGTAAATGGAAGAAGTTCAGATCCATCAGGACTTTTATCTAAACTCAGCAATCGGCGGAGAAGGGCCTTAGTCAGGGAGGTGACCAAGAACCTGATGGTCACTCTGTCAGAGCTCCAGTATTCTTCTCTGGAGAGAGGAGAACCTTCCAGAAGGACAACCATTTCTGCAGCAATCCACCAATCAGGCCTGTATGGTAGAGTGGTCAGACGGAAGCCATTCCTTAGTAAAAGGCACATGACAGCCCACCTGGAGTTTGCCAAAAGGCACCGGAAGAGCCTGAGAAAGACCATGAAAAAATTCTCTGGTCTGATTCTAATGAGACAAAGGTTGAACTTTTTGGAGTGAATGCCAGGCGTCATGTTTGGAGGAAACCAGGTTTTTCAGCAGCAGGAACGAGGAAACTAGTCAGGATTGAGGGAAAGATGAATGCAGCAATATACAGAGACATCCTGGATGGAGTGCTCTGGACCTCAGACTGGGGTGACAGTTCATCTTTCATTGATGATCAAGTGTTTATGTTCAGGGGAGAAGCTCACCAGAAACCCGCCTGCTGAGGTGATTGGTTGCAAGGAAAACATGCAGTGTCTCGGCCCTCGTTGCCCACCCCTGTTCTAGATAGTGGGAGGAAACCAGATTGCCCGGAGGAAACCCAACTTGACACAGGGAGAATATGCAAAGTCCACCATGAAAGGACCAGGTGGGAAGTGATACCATGACCTTCTTGGTGTGAGGCAATAATGCCAACCACTAATCCACCATGCCACCCAATGATATCCTCATGCGCAATCATTGATGTCAGAGGACTGACACATTTGTCTGCATGCACAACGTATAAATGAACTGAACTGTGGTACAATTTGATCCAGACATCATTTATTTTTTGTTTGTTTTTTTCCCAAAAATGCTTCAATTCCAGTAGTTTCAGGATTTTCAGAGTGGGTAAAAAAGTGCTCCTAGTGACATTTGTTTCTATGACAATAAAAACCAAAGTACTCATCCTCAGCACAAGCCAAGCATCTGTCTAATCTGCTATCACAGATGAGTTTTGTCTCTGTTGTGACAGATATTGGGTGACAAATCAGCAAAAGTAATCCTCTCCTCCCGTTTGCCT
This sequence comes from Thalassophryne amazonica, assembly GCF_902500255.1. Taxonomy (NCBI): domain Eukaryota; kingdom Metazoa; phylum Chordata; class Actinopteri; order Batrachoidiformes; family Batrachoididae; genus Thalassophryne; species Thalassophryne amazonica. The sequence goes on from NC_047110.1 coordinate 84,393,730, forward strand.
AAAATGGCGTTGCAGTGACATCACAGTGCATCATGAAAAACAAGAGATTTTCAACTTAAAAGCACTCTGAGCTGGCACACACAACACCCAGTCCTGCTTTGGCACCCAGAGGAAGAGAGAGAGAGAGAGAGAGAGAGAGAAAAAGAAGCTACATGGGTATGTGGCCTGAGACGACCTCTTTTGTTTGAATCAAAATTAGATTTTTTGGTCTTGACCTTGTTTTGACACCTTTAGGATCAAACTGAAAAGTCAGAAAGTCTGAACCAAACAGGGCAGACTTAAAGCTCTGTCAGGCTGCATTCACACCTGGATGTTTAGTCTGGACTTTCTTATTTTTCAGTTTGGAAAAAAATCAGAACAGCAGGCACGAAAGCTTCCTTAAAGGTCTGGACCACAGGACCAAACTTTGTTCTGACCAAAAGAGGTCTGGATCAGTCTGGATCAAACTGAACCGTGGTCTGATTGGTTTGCACTGTGAAAACAATTTCTGATTGGTTCAGACCTCTGGATCAATTACAGGAAGTTGAGGCAGGTTATCATCACCCATTCAACAGCAGAAAAAGAAAAGAAACTGAAACAGTAGCAACGAGCTGTGGGAGTGTGGTGTCAAAATACAACAACAATAATAATAATAATAATAATAATAATAATAATAATAATAATAATAGTGTGACTGAAACAAAATGAATCTGTTAATTCATTTTTCTCCATTCAAACGTAACTACCTGGCAAGCTTTACCAACCAACGTCAGACACACACACACACATCTGCAGACTAATCAATGTCAAGCACAGGGAGATGCGGACGACATAGATGATGACAGGATATAACGGTGTCATGGAATGTTCCTCAGTGCAAATGCAAAATTGCAATGTGAAACCAAACTAACAGGACCAAAAGTATAAACACAGGAACCTGGATACGGACTTTGTTCCAGACTTTCTCGGTGGCTATAGATAGATGAAAAGTAGAAGAATTTGTCTGCAGTCAAACCGCTTTTTAATTTTATTTATTTATTTATTTTTTCTGAGGTAGAGGAGGAAAAACAGAAAAGTGGAAACAAGGCTGCCACAAACATTTGATAGAAATTACATTCTGCAAGATGCCACGAAACCTTATTGAGTGTAAGTCCTGCAGCTGACTGTTTCACCGTCATTCTACTGTCTCTGTGCCATCACTCTCTGTAGGCTGCGACCCAATAAGGCCCTGATAAGCTCAATCAAAGGATTACTGGGGGCTGATAAAAAATTCTGTTGTCTCAAACTGCAGTTGGTGCCAAATTATGTGCAATAATTCCATGTGTTTTGCAGCAGTGAGAGGAATGACTGTTAAGGCATCACAAGCTTATCTCAATGTTTGGGGCAGAAGGGGTTTTACTTTGGAGCAGAGCTGCTCAAATATGCCTTATTTGCACAGCGTACCACTTCTCAGTCACTGTGGATTAGGCAAACAATACAGCTCCCCCGTGCTGCCTCCATACAAAAAAAAAAAAAAAAAAAAACTCCACCCAAATTAGTCTTTCTTTGGCCAGTTTTAAAGACCTGAGTATGAATGAAGGCCTGTGTTCCTTCAGGAAGATAACACACACACACACACACACACACACACACACACACACACACACACACACACACACACACACACACACACACACACACACACACACACACACACACACAGGCAGAGGGAATTGGTGCATTCTGGTCCTTCTAAGCATCCAATTAGAGCAGAGTGATTCATCATGACCGATTTGCTATCCAGGGTGTGTTTTTGTTGCACCTGTCCAGCTGTTCTGTCATAACACGTGTTCATACGGGTTGTGCGGCCATTTGTGCAAAATCCTTGCTTGAATGTGATATGAACCGCCTTCTGCTACCTCCTGATTAGAGCTGAGAGAGTTTGGTCTGGAAGCCATAACAACCTGCCAGGTTTGTTCCAGACTCTGAGAAAGACAGAGTCTCGGCCAAGCCGCCAACCCCACGTACACAGGCGCCAAGTCTCCAAAACAGTCCATGACCAGACTGGATGTTAGTACCACGTTGGGTCTGTAAACCTAAGTGTTTCTAAAATGTTTATAGGTTCAGACAAAACCTGAGGCCACGTACAAATCACAAATGATCAGTTTTTTCATATGGCTATAAGGTGTCTCATGCCTTTCAGTTTTGTAGCAGAATTGTGGATTTTTATAAAGTCTTTCAGTCTAAAGGTTTAGATCAGTACATGCAAAATTTTATCATTTATAAAATAAAATGTTGTAGTTTGTGTGTTATTCATTTCATCAATCATTGGAGATGAAAGGTGAGGGGAAGACTCTATTCAAGTATAGTGCTTTGAGATGACTTATACTGTGATTTAGCGCTATGTTATGGAACTGTAATGTTGCCACACCAGTTTTGTGTATATATGTATGAGAACAAGAAATTTTATGGCAACCGTCGATATTTTGATAGTCCCTTGCATTTGGTGGAGCCTGTAATGTTGTGTTATTGGAGAGCTTCCATGGTGTATATCCATGAAAGTAAGAACAGGGCTTTTCAATGACTACTTCAACTCAGCCTTCAGAAGAGTATCTGTATGTGGTAAAAGTGTTAAAACTTTGACAGAGATTTAGTTATGTCAGCAGTGACACTGCTGTCTGTGTGTCCTCAGTCTTTGAGCTTGAGAGACACCTGGGAAGAACCTGTGGAGTCATGAGGTCCCTGGACAGAGATGTTTGGTGATTCTAACACCTCTGCAGCCGAACAGTCTGAGTCTTTATGGTCCTGTTGCGTCCAGTCTTACTGTATGGTTTGTGAGACTTGCTAATGTGTGATAGAAAGTGACAGTTGGATAAACATAAAAATAGGTTTTTATGTATGTTTTTGTTGGTTCGCGGCCGGCCTATTTTTTTTTTTTTTTTTTTTTAAGTCTCCCTGCCAGAGAACCACAATGGAAATGGGTTTTATGTTTTACTGTATTCTTCCTATACTCCCTGCAGGTTACAGAAACCAGCAGGGGGTATTTTATTCCCTATAGTATATATCATATCTTGTCCAAGACTTTAACTCAGTTATCTTATTGCATCCCCTAATTGTTACCACTTTTTTTTGTCACTTAGAATCATAAAAGAATACAAGGTCTATTAGAAAAGTATCAGACCTTATTATTAAAAAAAAAAAAAACATATGGATTTGAATCACATGTGATTCCGTCAGACAAGCTTGAACCCTCGTGCGCATGCGTGAGTTTTTTTATGCCTGTTGGTTGCGTCATTCGCCTGTGAGCAGGCTTTGAGTGAGCACTGGTCCACCCCTCTCGTCTATTTTTTATTGCGAATAAATGTCTGAACAATTTGGAGCTTTGCTGCATCAATTTTTTTCCAGAAACTGTGAGAGACCTCCAGGTGGACACCAGTCGAAAAATTAATATGGCTTTCAGGGACAATTTTATGGGGATTAAAGAGATTACGGAGTGTTACTGCCGCTTTAAGGACGGGCCATAACTGCTGAGAGCGCGGCACGCTCCCAGCCCCCATCGACAGGCTGACACCCCGCTGAAACAACCAGATCATTTCCAACGTGAAGGCTTTGTTGATCCGGGACCTCGTCTGACTTTCACAAAAAGGCAGAAGATGTGGACATCAGCACTTTTTCGGCACATTCCACCGTTACAGGAGTTTTTTTCATGGAAAGAAAAGCGGAGAGACACGCCACGGCTCCATTCATTACGCGGGACAAAACCACCTCGGTGTTGGTCTCACAGGACGGCTTTCAGGTGGATTTCAGACGGATTCTGGTTTGCTTTCCAGTCATGTGAATATCCGATTGTGATTGTGCATGAGCTGGACATGCCAGAACATGTCCCGTGAGGCTTCATCACGGCGTTGTTTTGCGGCAAGCGGCTGCACCGCGACGCGCGGAACTCCTCCGCACGTCTGTCTTAATGTGCCGGAAAAGTGCTGATGTCCACGTCTTTTCACAATTCCTGTGCTAGTCAGATGACATACCGGATCAAGACAGCGTCCAGTTTAAAATGAATGGCACATTTCACTGTTACAGGAGTTTTTGTCATGGAAAGAGAAGCGGCTCCACCACGCGTCGCGGTGCAGCCGCTCGGCGCAAAGCAATGCCGTGATGAAGCCTCACAGGACATGTTCTGGCATGTCCAGCTCATGCACAATCACAATCGGATATTCACACGAATGGAAAGCAACTGGAATCCATCTGAAATCCACCTTTAAGCCGTCCTGTGAGACTAACACTGAGGTGGTTTTGTCCCGCGTAATGAACGGCTCCGTGGCGCGTCCCTCCGCTTTTCTTTCCATGAAAAAAACTCCTGTAACGGTGGAATGTGCCGAAAAAGTGCTGATGTCCACATCTTCTGCCTTTTTGTGAAAGTCAGACGAGGTCCTGGATCAACAAAGCTTTCACGTTGGAAATGATCTGGTTGTTCCAGCTGGGTCTGAGCCTGTCGATGGGGGCTGGGAGCGCGCCGCGCTCTCAGCAGTTGTGGGCAGTCCTTAAAGCGGCAGTAACACCCCGTAATCTGTTTAATCCCCATAAAATCGTCCCTGAAAGCCACATTAATTTTTCGAACGGTGTCCACCTGGAGGTCTCTCACAGTTTCTGGAAAAAAATTGATGCAGCAAAGCTCCAAATTGTTCAGACATTTATTCGCAATAAAAATCCGCCGAGAGGGTGGACCCCACCTCACTCAAAGCCTGCTCACAGGCGAATGACGCAACCGACAGGTATGAAAAAAACTCACGCATGCGCACGAGGGTTCAAGCTTGTCTGACGCAATCACAAGTGATTCAAATCCATATGGTTTTTTTAAAAAAATAATAAGGTCGGATACTTTTCTAATAGACCTCGTAGATGTCAGATTGTTGGCTGTTGAGTGTACTGACAACATTATCAACACCCACCAACAAGGAGGTCATCTGCTGAGGGTGTCATCCCCCTAAAGAATTGGGCAGCACAGTCTCGTTTGAGGGCGGGCACTAAAGGGTTGAAATATGACGCATATGACATAATTTCTCAACTTCCGGGGACAGAAACATGGCAATTTCTCTGAGATTTTGGGCAAATTACACGCAAACAAAGTGAAAATGCAAAGAAAAAGTGGAAAGTGGACGTGTGTTGCGGTTTGTTTATGACCCAGAGCTCAAACGTGTGGAGGCAGTTGTGCAGGTGAAAAAACACAGCTACTCTGGTTAGCTGTGTAGGCTAACACTTACTGACACAGCCTCTCCCATTCGCCTCATCTTCCCTTCTCCTCTGGGAACCAAAAAAACCTGCACTTTTTGTGACTGCTTCGGTAATTGCAACTGAAAAAAAAAAACAGTACACTGGAATGGCTGTCCCCATAAGTGGTCAAATCCCTTGATATCATGCAGGGTTCAAACAAGACTGCGCTGCCCTATAATCATTGATTTTACAGTCCCAAGAATTACAAATTTTAAAAAAAATTTAAAAATATATAAAATTTGTTACTTGGATCAACCATTAACTCTGCTGGCTACATAAGACAGTAATATGGAGCATTAAGTTCAACCCCCTCAGCGATTCGGGAGTATAACTCAAGTCAAGCCCGTTTAGTGATAATTAACATAAATGAGAAAAATCAAATCAAATAAACTTGAGGGTAATCTAATTAATGTTCCTTGCAGCTGTCCAATGTATCTAAAGCACAGAGTGGCAGAGCCCTCTGTTCTCATGATGATGACTTTTCTATGAACATTAAGATCATGAATGATTATATTTACAAATTCTGAACTTCAACTGTCCAGCATACATTTAAGGGCAACAAAAAGTTACCAGTTTCAGTTTCACAGTCATGCTGCTGTTTATCACGTGGCCATCGTGCCTTCCAGCTCGCACCAGACATTTAAACACCGCACTGCTCTGCTCTGATCTAGCCACAACTATAACCCCTACCCCTAGCCAGGCCGTACTACGTACAAACAGAATTTGGAATTACTAATATGGCTACGTATGAATAGCCACTTCATTTGTTTAATGTGTTTGCAAACCAAAGGTTGTTACACTTTTGTGCATATGGCATCCATCCATCCATCCATCCATTTTCTTCCGCTTTATCCGGAGTCGGGTCGCGGGGGCAGCAGCTCAAGCAAAGCCACCCAGACCTCCCGATCCATATGCATATGGCAGTACTTTTAAAATAAAAGTGTGCAATGTACTACTTTTGAATTCATTATTGAATTTTGCAAATAATAGTGTGATTAATCACAATTAAATTTTTAACCGTTTCCCAGCACTACTTTTAACCATGTGGTGTTAATGTGGGTATGATCCTGCATGCGGGTGTCTGAGTGCTGAGGATACCAAGAGGACCTGGAAGATTTCCATCATTTAAAAAAAATTGTGCATGATGACTAGAAAGTCAGTACCTAGCTTCCCAGATTGCCTCTGAATGTAGAAAAAAGGCTACAGATTGTAATTTAAATCACCCCCACCCCAATAGGAGTAAGCTTTTGGAAGCCCCCCTACCCTCCCGCCACCGCCATTTACATGCAATTAGATCTGCCCCTGGCAGCTCAGAAAAGTAGCTGCTGCACTGTTTTGTTTTGTTTTTACATTTTGCACTTACAGCTTTGATGAAGTCTGAAGTATTGAATGTGATAAATGTCTGAATTTATCAACCATGCAGACAGGTGTGACACACAGGCTAGAAGGTAAATATACTCAACAAAAATATAAACGCAACACTTTTGGTTTTGCTCCCATTTTGTATGAGATGAACTCAAAGATCTAAAACTTTTTCCACATACACAATATCACCATTTCCCTCAAATATTGTTCACAAACCAGTCTAAATCTGTGATAGTGAGCACTTCTCCTTTGCTGAGATAATCCATCCCACCTCACAGGTGTGCCATATCAGGATGCTGATTAGACACCATGATTAGTGCACAGGTGTGCCTTAGACTGCCCACAATAAAAGGCCACTTTGAAAGGTGCAGTTTTGTTTTATTGAAATGGTGATATTGTGTATGTGGAAAAAGTTTTAGATCTTTGAGTTCATCTCATACAAAATGGGAGCAAAACCAAAAGTGTTGCGTTTATATTTTTGTTGAGTGTATAATCATGATGTTATTCCACCAGTGGGATGCTGAGGGTTAGAGGGTGCACGCTGACATGAAAGACACCTTGATATCTTCACGAATACAGATGCTGTCAAGTGGGGATCGCCTGGATTCCAAAGGAAAGCTAAAAACAACAACAACAACAAAAATCCCCAAATCAAAAAAATGCATAGGAGCGTGTATGTGTATGCAGTGTATGTATATACATGCATGTGCATGTCTGAAATAGAGAGCATGAGACAGACCGAGAGAGAAAGAGAGAGTGCAAGGTAACACAGCGACACCAAGAATGTTTAATTAAATTCTGGAACAAACTCTGGGTGCTTGTGTTCTAAATGGCCCTCCAGCTGAAAGGAAGGATTAACACAGAGCACGGACAAGCCTGCAGCTCGGGCACGCTCATTACTGCAGAATGGAGAGATAAGTCCGAGAAAGCTGGGAGTTTGGTGGTAGAGAGACTCACTGAGGAGAAAGTGGACAAACAAAAGGTTCTCTACAATAATTCATATGAAATCCTGGAAAGTGTATAACATGATGTTCTGTATTGGCCTGAACATAAGATGGACCTGATTATAAGACTTACCTCCCCTCCCCTCCGACCCCCTGTTTTATTTCCAAGACACAACATTAGAAAACTACTTTAAGCTTTTATTTTTCTGAATAATGCTTATAAATGTATAATGGGTACAACAAACACTGGTATAATAAAAAGTGCCGCCTGGCCTTCCTTGGCTCCTCAGATTATCAGGCCAGTCAATCACATCCCCACAAGAACCTTTCTGTGCATGCAAGACTTGTTAGATGGGTAAATTTTCCAAAAAGCTCCTCAGATATTCCTGTGAAGGGATGAGGAAAACAACTAATAACAGTTTTTAATTTTAAAAAAAAGATAATCAGCAGTTTTAATGGTGAGAAACAAACAGAAAAATCTAAACAGGTGGCTCATCCTAGTCCAGCTATTCCTGGGTGCTTTGACCCTAACCAGGAGGTGTTATGTAATCACACGAACTCTACAAAAGATTCTGTCCTGAGGATGATAAGGATTAACGCAAACAGTGCACGGCGTGGTGTGATTGTGCTGTTCTGTTTATTTTGATAACATCTGTCCTAATAGAGTTTAAGGAAAAATAACACTCCAAACATAAAATGTCAAAATAAAAACACTGTTTAACAGTTATTTTTTTAATTTGCAGAAAATTTGTTAATCGCTTGGATGGGCCAGAACATCAGGAGTGCAGACCAAATGTGGCCCATGGTCCAAAACAAAACAACAACAACAACAATACTAGTTTTCAATTCCACAAAATTTTACCAAAATTTTCAAGGTCAAAGTCCTGTTAGAAGTGTCTTTTCATATGCTAAATTAGATGTGATTAAATGTCAGGAGTATGTATTTAGTCTATGCACTTGAATCGAAATTTATTTGTTTTGTTGTCAGGTTTTTTTTTGTGTATTTGTTTGTTTTTCACCTTTTTCAGTTTCTGAATTCTTTTTTAGATATTTTCACAGAACATTAGTTATCGCTGCTCTGCACAATTTGTCATTGCTTTTTGGCAAATGGTTTCTGACTGATAACTGGAAGATAGACAAACTGGCATAAAAGTGGAACCTCCATCACATTTTGGTGGTGTAGGTAAATCCATAACAGAAAAATGAGAGTGATTGAGGCAACGTCCACAAACTCCACAATCCCGATCAGATCCGGTGACGCCGACTGAACGGTCCTCCTAAAAATCGGTCCGCCCTGCCTTGACTGCGCATGCATCATTTCAGACCACAGCAGCACATCTGACACTGACGCTTTACACCCAAAGCGATCAAAGGGAATAATGTGACTATTAACCATCAGATGACAAAGTAAAACCTCTTCATTAGTTTCTTCTGCTGCTCCCTTGTTTGCACTCAGGGTCGCCACAGCAAATCCAAGGTAGATATGCATGTTAAATTGGCACAAGTTTTACGCCGGATGCCCTTCCTGACACAACTCCACATTACATAAAACCTCTTAAATCATTCTAAAGTCAGTTTAAAGCAGAAACTAGGCCATTTTAAGCAGAAATGAGGTGACAATCAGTGAGTCGCTAGTGGCGCTTTGAAATGACGTAGGCGTCAGACTCAGACATGCTGCTGTGACGCTCTGATCGCTTCCTTAATCTTTTATTATGAAATAATACTGATTTTATTAAGAAATGATTGTTGTACAAAAGCTTCAGATATCTGTCGCTGAGATAGATGATGACTGGAGTGCAGTTTGAAGCAGAAATGAGGTGATAATCAGTGATTCACTACTGATGATCTGAAATGACGCATGCACAGTGAAGACAGGGCAGCCTGATTTTTAGAGGGGACGAGTTGGTCGGTGACACGGAAACAAACTTTGTCAGGTGATAGTGAGTGCCAGTCTGCACCTCACTTTCAAATATGAGAGTGATTGGAGCATGTTTGATAAAGATATAATGTAAAATATACATTAAATGGGGTTTTCAATGATAATTTAAATGGCCAAAAAATCTGTAATCTGGATTAGATCCAGATCAATACCATCCTACAAGGCTGTCAAATATGAAAGAAATCTGATCTTTTTTGACAGAGTTATGGATTTTTGAAAATTTGTTCAATGTTAAAGATAGAGATTTTTTCCCATTTTCAAAGATTTTTTAAGACTTTGACCTTTGACCTATGACCTTGAAAATTGAATCAGTTCTTGCCTATTATGATATGATCTTTAGATCTGACTCAGTTTGTAAATGCTCCCACACATCAGCGCGGCCATACATTGGACCTAGTTATCTCCTACGGTCTCCCATTGTCTGTCTCTGAAATATGTGACACCTGTATCTCTGACCATTTCCCCATTATATTTAATTTCACTGTCTGTCCCCCAGCAACTAAAACACTTGCCCCTGCCTGTGGCTGCCGTACCATCACTTCAGACACAGTTAAAAAATCTGTTGCAGGCTTTGTGAACTCCAATATACATGTTGAACCAACTTCCCAATCCCCGGACGAATTCCTTGCCTCATTCTATTCCACCTGTTCTGGAATTCTGGACACCATTGCGCCTGTCAAATTTAAATCCACCAAACCTACACCAGACCCCTGGTTGAATGACACCACCCGGGCTCTGCGGAGGCGTTGTAGGCAGGCTGAACGCAGGTGGAAAAAAGACAGACTGCATGTATCACTGGAGATGCTTAGGGACTCCTTCTCTGATTACCAACATGCAGTAAAGGAGGCAAAGTGCAAATATCTTTCCAACATAATCTCTACCAGCTGCAACCGTCCCCGTGCATTATTCAATACAATTCAATCAGTCGTAAATCCTACAGATAAAAATTTCAATAATGCAACCACGTCAACTTGTGAAGAGTTTCTTCAATTCTTTGTGGACAAAGTGGCATCTGTCAGACAAAGTATAAAACCAAACCACCATATCCCTACTTTGTCAAGCTCACCTCCCTCTGTTGTCTCCAGTTCCAGTGTCCTCAAAGAGTTTGTGCCGGTGTCTCTCTCTCAGCTCTCGGAGGTTGTTCAGAAGTTGAGACCTACCACCTGTCCCCTGGACATAATTCCACCAAAGATGCTGAAACAAATTTTTCACACAGTAGGACCAAGGCTTCTTTTATTTTTCAACAACTGCCTAAGATCTGGGACTGTTCCGGCTGTTTTCAAACAGGCTGTGGTCAGACCGCTGCTTAAAAAACCAAACCTTGATCCAGGAGTACTGTCAAACTTCAGACCAGTGTCCCACTTGGCTTTTCTCTCTAAAATTCTAGAGAAGCTTGTTTTTAATCAGTTGCTGTCTTTTCTGGACCAGAATCAGATTTTTGATCATTTCAGTCAGGTTTTCGTACATGCCACAGTACTGAGTCCGCACTGTTGAGAGTCCAAAATGACATCCTGTTGTCCCTGGACTCAAAGAGACCTGTACTGTTGGTAATGTTTGATCTCACTGCAGCATTCGATACAGTGGACCACTCCATCCTTCTGAACCGTCTAGTCCAGCAGGTGGGCTTTCAGGGTCCCGTGCTGCAGTGGTTCAAGTTCTATTTAACGGACAGGCACTTCTCTGTTTTCATCAATGGCCACTCCTCTTCTACCGCCCGACTGTCTTCTGGTGTCCCGCAAGGCTGCATTTTGGGCCCAGTTCTGTTCTCTCTTTACATGCTGCCTCTGGGTTCAATCATCTCTAGCCATAATGTGTCTTTTCATATGTACGCCGATGATCTTCAGCTCTATCTACCAGTCTTACCAGATTCTCCAGATGCATTTCAGACCATCAACACCTGTATGGATGACATCAAGCACTGGCTCACACAGAATTTCCTGAGTCTAAATGAATCCAAAACGGAATTCTGTCTATTTGGCACCACAAGCCCACTTGCCGCTGTCTCAAACGGTCACTCACTTCCTCACCATAACACCGTAATCAGAAACTTGGGAGTTCACTTGGACACTGGCCTAAATCTCCATAAACAAATTGACTCTGTTGTTAAGACAAGCTTCTTTCACCTCTGCATTCTCACAAGAGTGAAACCCTTCCTCAGTTGTTGTGACCTGGAGAAAGCAATCCACGCATTCATCAGCTCACGCTTGGACTACTGCAATGCTTTGTACATTGGACTCAGTCAAACATCTTTATACAGATTACAACTGGTACAGAATGCTGCTGCCCGGCTCCTCACAAATTCTCATAAACATCACCATATCACACCTGTTCTGCGCTCTCTCCACTGGCTGCCAGTGCAATACAGGATCCAATACAAACTTCTCCTGTTTGTTTTCTGCTCCATCCACAGCTTCGCACCTGCGTACCTATGTGAGATTTTGAGTCTTCACCAGCCCAGCAGATTTCTACGATCTGCACAGCTCTACTTGTTGGAGCAGCCCAGGTCTCGAAGCAAACAGTGGGGTGATCGTGCTTTCGCAGTAGCAGGTCCTAAACTTTGGAACTCGCTGCCCCTTGACTTGTGTGCCATCTCGGATCTGCCCCTTTTTAAAACAAAACTCAAAACGTATTTGTTTAGATGTGCTTTTGATACTTAATCTTTTTAGACTTGGGAATAAAATGAATCCGTGTTCCTCTTTTTAACTATATTTTAAATGTGATTTTTATATGTACAGCGCTTTGGTCAACTTAGGTTGTTGTAAGGTGCTTAACAAATAAAATTTGATTGATTGATTGATGATATGATTTTTCAGTAAAAAAAAAAAGTTCATAACATATGAAAAACTGGGCTCCAGGCTGTTCACAAACAGACAGACAAGCAAACAGGGGCAAAAACACAACCTCCTCCAACTTCGCTGATGGAGGCAAAAAATAAATACATAAGAATATTTTTTAAGTCATGTTTGTGTTTTTAGATTATAGTAGTATTATTATACTACTATATTTACACCATTTCAATGGACGACACTAAAAATGTCGCCACCCACACACTTTAGAAATTGACCAGCATTATGCAGAATAAACTAAACTGGAAGCGGGGGTGTAGGGTTTAAAGGAATACAGGAAGTATTGACTTTTACTCGTCAGATACCTGCACAGAGGCTTGAACGTCACGTCTCTTCTCGATCCATCGTGTTTTGTGAAAGCTGCAAAGATAAAGAGCTGTCTGCCAAGCTCCTTATCTCTGTTTATCAGAGTGCACATGAGCGGTGTGCAGATCGTGGCGTCGTGCTATTGTTAATCGCGGTATTTAATGGGCCTGACGACTCACAGAGTCAACACGGCAGGGCGCTGAATTTGACACGGAAAACAAATCTGTCTTCTACACTGTTTTAAAAAAGCGCTGCATTGTTTTAGCCCTTTTTGAGTATCTTTCAGCTCCAGAAGATATCTAGTAGTGATATTGTTTTGCCAAACCAACTGCTGTTCGTAATTCAACATTTTGTTTCCCTGCAGGAATGCAAGTCCAACATGTGTGCACGCGTGAACATCATCCCCATCTGCAGCCCTTTTAACAGTTCTGCAGTGAGCACGGATGTGTGCGCGTCTGTTGCCTGTGGGATTTGGATCCAAATGAGTAGAGTGTTGGTGCATTAATGAGTAACACACAACCCTCATCTCCAACAATAAGGTCCCCACGCAGCCATTCTTTAAAACAAAACAAAACCTCAGAGCATCCCGCGCCTCCTCCCTCTCCTCTGACATTTCAAGGCCGTGTTGGGAGCCAGAGGAGGAACTTCTTCATTTGGAGTGTGAGACAATGTGGCAGGCCGGCTGGCTTTGTGCTCCTGACATCCCGCCGTGGCACAATATGGCTCTGTCAGGGATCAGTGGGAATACACAATGCCTATTACCCACGGGGCCGTGCGGAAGGCCTCAGGGGCAGGGCTGGGATGGGCCTGCTTCCAGACTCTCGGGTGTCTAGGCCACACTGAAGGCAACATGGAAGGAGGTGAGATGACCATGGAGCTAGAGCAGATTTAAAGATGAAATGGAAACAGTGCAATAAAGGAGGTGGTGAAGACAGAGTGGGTGAAGGTTATGAGAACAAGCGGAATGCAAATAGAGGAAAAGCAAAAAGAGGGCAGGGGGTAAGAAGAAACAAGGAGCATGTCCTCTGCCAGAGATGGGGCGCACTGAAAGAGTGTAGCACCCCAGGGATACGGAGAGGTGGTGGGGGGTCGGTTTGTCTTGGAGCTGAACTTGGATACTTGATCAGACGGGATAATAGCGGCCTTGAACAAACAGGCCGGCGAAAAGATTCATTTTCACCTTCACTGCTGCCGCGCCGACCCCCGCGCTCTTTGAGGGGTCACGGTGGGTGGACAGGAGCACACTGGGGGTAGACGTCAGGGGCCAGAGGTGGTGACCGAAGGCCACAGAAGGGGACCTTGAAGGACACAGAGAAGGATCGAGAGGGTGGACGCGGGTCATCCTGCCAGCTGAACTTAACCATCAGTCTCCCATGAGAATGTCCCTCTGCGGTGTCCAGCTCTTAGAAGCACATAAACCATTTAGCTGGACAAATATTCTGAGGGGGGCAAACATACGTTTAGAGAAGGTAGGAGGAAGGGTGGGAAACATTAAGGACCTTCAGCCCCACTCACATGTTACCTGCAAGTTTCATGTCTCTTTATTTTCAAATAAACTTTCAGGGTCTGTACCTCAGGAGCTTCTGACCAAACGTTTGCTCTCACCTTAGCTGGGGGTCAGTGTGAGTCTGATTAAATGGGTCAGTGCTCACCTATTTTCAGCCATTGCTGACAGGGAGATGCATTAGTAATCTGGGAGTACTTTCCAGGAAAGAAGGGAGAAAAGATAAAACTGCTGTGCCGGTGGGTTTGTATGCCCCAGGAAGTTTCTCCACAAATCTCCCAGTGGTACATCTTTCCTGCAATAGAGTCGCTCTTATCTATATATACAGCATGTTCCTTCAGAAATTAAGTGAATTTCAGCCCCTTTTCTGGTTTGCATCAGAAATATCCTGCACTCATTTGAGGCCAAGCAACAAATACAGGGTTTTTTTTTTGTTTGTTTGTTTTTTGCCCCAAAACACATCATTCTCTCTCCATGTGTTCCCAAATGCTTGCACTCTTTCATTTAACCTCTGGCAAGGAAGTATTGTTTTTAACGATTTATTTTCATCAAATTGTCGGCGCAGCACTAGTTGTAATTGTATGTCCTTGACAACAAAACAAAAACTGAAATTCACACAGTGACCACTGAGGCAGGACGGCAGGTTATGTTATTACACCTCTGAACCTCTGAATCTCACTAAATGTACAAAGAACTGGTTTGATTTTAAGGTTATAAATAGGTTAAGGTGTCACGGTGCCACTTCCACATTTTCAAACTCTTGTAAAAGTTTAAAGGTTGGAAGAACACTTTTGTCAGACTGATCACTGGAGCATTAATTTTGCAAGGTAAAACAAAATCTGCCGTCTCTGTACATGTAAATGCACCCATTTGAACTTAATGCTCAGTTCACAATTTATTAGTACTGCTCGTAACATTTAGAATGGGAAATTATGCCTATGCTAATAGGCTAAAATGACCTGACTTCATCTTTTTAACTTCTTCTATGCTGCTTTTCCCATTATTGTACATTCTGCTGTCCCCAGTGGTGAACAAAAGGCAAGCAGAGACAGAGCCGGCACTGCATTAAATCAAGATCATTGTGTAAAGGATCTTACGCGTGGGTTCAGGAACATTTCAGAAAACCATTTCAGTTAACACAGTTCGTTGCTACATCTACAAGTGCAGGTTAAAACTCTACCATGCAAAACGAAAGCCATTCATCAACAACATTCAGAAACGCCGCCGCCTTCTCTGGGTCTGAGCTCATTTGAAATGGACAGACGCAAAGTGGAAAAGTGTGCTGTGGTCTGATGAGTCCACGTTTCAAACTGTTTGTGGAAATCATAGACGTTATATCCTCCAGACAAAAGAGGAAAAAGACCATCCAGATTGTGACCAGCGCAAAGTTCAAAAGCCAGCATCTGTGATGGTATGGGGGTGTGTTAGTGCCCATGACATGGGCAACTTACACATCTGTGATGGCACCATCAATGCTGAAAGGTACATCCAGGTTTTGGAGCAACACATGCTGCCATCCAAGCAATGTCTTTTCAGCAAGACAATGCCAAGCCACATTCTGCACGTGTTACAACAGCGTGGCTTTGTAGTAAACAGTGCGGGTACTAGACTGACCTGCCTGCAGTCCAGACCTGTCGCCCATTGAAAATGTGTGGCACATTATGAAACACAAAATACAACAACAGAGACTCCGGACTGTTGAACAACTGAAGTTGTACATCAAGCAAGAATGGGAAAGAATTCCACCGACAAAGCTTCAACAGTTAGTGTCCTCAGTTCCCAAATGCTTATTGAGTGTTGTTAGAAGGAAAGGTGATGTAACACAGTGGTAAACATACCACTGTCCCAACTTTTTTGAAACGTGTTGCAGGCATCCATTTCAAAATGAGCAAATATTTGCACAAAAACAATAAAGTTTATCAGTTTGAACATTAAATATCTTGTCTTTGTGGTGTATTCAATTGAATATAGGTTGAAGCAGATTTGCAAATCACTGTATTCTGTTTTTACTTACATTTTACACAATGTCCCAGCTTCATTGGAATTGTGTTTGTAATGTGGAACGAAAAGGTTTTACATGTTGAGAACAATTTGACACAAAATTATGACTAAATAACCTGTCCAAAACCTGTTTGAAGAAGTCATTTTAAAGTAACAGGTCATTTATATATATTGTTTTCATCCATTTTGTTGTCATTTGTCATATGCAATTTTTGCTGATTATGTAAACTCAGGATTTCCTAAATAAGCTTCACAATAAAAGCATTTGATGGTGATGACACCGACAGGATTTTACCCTGAAATCATTAATGTTCTCAATTAGCTACACAGCTACCAAACAATGTAAACATTAAAAGGTCTTCTACAAAAATATTTCAATATATTTTGTCAGGGAATCACTGAGAAATACACTCACTGGCCACTTTATTAGGTACACGTTGCTATTACCGAGTTGGACCTCTTTTGCCTTCAGAGCTGCATTAATTCTTCATGGCACAGATTCAACAAGATGCTGGAAGCAGTCCTTCGAGATGTTGGTCCATATTGACATGATGACATCATGCAGTTGCCCATTCAACCCATCAGCCCATTCTCCTCTGATCTCTGACATCAACAAGGCATTTTCATCCACACAACTGCCGCTCGCTGGGTATCTCTCTTTTTCAGACCATTTTTTTGCAAACCCTAGAGAGGGTTGTGTGTGAAAATCATAGATCAGCAGTTTCTGCAATACTGACCAGTCCGTCTGGCACCAACAACCATGCCACATTCAAAGTCACTTATATCCCCTTTCTTCCCCAATTAAGCTCAGTTTGAACTTTAACAAGTCATCTTCACCATGTCTAGATGTCTAAAATGCACTGAGTTGCTGCCATGTGATTGTCTGATTAGCTATTTGTGTTAACCATCAACTGAACAGGTGTACCGAATAAAGTGGCTGTTGAGTGTATGGTACATCTGAAATAAATTTTACTGCATGTTTGCAAAAGCAAACAAGCATTTGTTGAACATTTAGGTAAAGATGTAAAGCTTGGACCATGTGTTTTTCTAGAACCCATTTCTGCATTTCTGTCATGTGGCGTGGTCTTGATCCAGGACAATCACAACCCAGACACTCTGATTCCTCACTCAGCTTCTCAACTGTTGCAATCAGGATATCCACTGAGTCCACAAAGATCACAGCATCATTCATCAGGTCAAGGTCAGTAAATTTTTCATAGCTGGCAACACAACCCTACCAAACATCAGGATCATGCAAGCACTGAAACATAGTAAGAACCAGAACATGTCTCTGATGAACACCAGAATTCACTGGGAAAAAAAGTCAGAGGTTCTGCCTTCCACTCACCCAGCACCCATACAGTACCTATGTATAGGATGACTATGATGTCCATCAACTTGTTGTCGATCACACAAATTTGCCCCAGAGAGCAGCCAAATCAAACATTTTGGTAACATCACCATAGGCTGCAAAGAGAAACTGTAGCTAGGATGTTGGTGTTGACTTCTTGGGTGTGAAGCCAGACTGCACCGATTGTTGCAGTGTAGTATAATCTTACCTTACAAAACAAAAATGAACAGAACTGTTTCCGTACAATGCACTGTACAGACTTGTTGTTGAACTAGATTTTCATGTATCCTAATGAACACGATGGACATCAGTGATGCACCACAATGAGTGCATTACACAAAAACATTATAAATTCTTGTGCAGATACTGTTAAGATTTATGCACAAAGTTCACACTGAGATAGTGCTTCCGGTAGGAAGGACCAACCTGGTCTCACGGCAAGTTGTGATTCAGCAGCACGAAATATACATTAATCCAGGGGTGGGCAAGTTCGGTCCTCAAGAGCCACATTCCTGACACTCTGGGTTGTCTCCCTGCTCCAACACACCTGAATCCAATGAAAGGCTAATTAAAAGTCTGCTAACGAGTCTTTCATTGGATTCAGGTGTGTTGGAGCAGGGAGACAACTAAGAGTGTCAGGAAGGTGGCTCTCGAGGACCGAACTTGGCCACCCCTGCATTAATCTATCGGTTCGTGATATTGTGATGAAAAGCGCCTCATTTTCGTCACGGCAGCACAAATTCATTCTCAATCATTCTTTGATGGCTGCACGAAATTAAAAGTGAAGCAGGGGGGTCGGGTTGGTATGGTTAGGGTGGGGGGAAAGGGTAATAATAGGTTATGGTTAAGGTTCGGTCGGAGGAAGGAAGTAGGGTTAGGAGAATAGTGATTTTAAAAACCCCTGTCCACAAAATTGACTCATTTTCGTCACGGGGAGCACGAAAAAACGTGGGCTGGAAGGAGAAAAACAGCACTTTTGAGACCCACCAGAACAGAGGTGTATGTCAGGTGCATGCAAAATAGAAAAACTACTATGAACCTGATGGCAAAAATACACAGGCAAAGCACAAACAAGCCTTTGTTGTATATTCGCTAATAATACAATCTCTTCACGCTGTCATCTGTCCGGTTGCACCCTGCGTGCTGCCACAGGTTTATTTAGGGCTGGGGGCTTGTCCTCATCATACAGCTTGTCTGA
The DNA here is from genome assembly GCF_902500255.1 of Thalassophryne amazonica. Classification (NCBI taxonomy): domain Eukaryota; kingdom Metazoa; phylum Chordata; class Actinopteri; order Batrachoidiformes; family Batrachoididae; genus Thalassophryne; species Thalassophryne amazonica. The sequence continues at coordinate 84,412,413 of NC_047110.1, forward strand.
ATGGAAACTCACAACATGTGGCGTCCCCCAACAAAACTCACCATCTGTCCACTCAGAAACCCACACAGCGCAACATGCTACGGAGTGCACAGATGTGTGATGGAATAATTCCCATGCTAATATGCGCGTTCTGATCGTTGTTTTCTTCTTATTACTGTGATTTGAGACTACAAAATCCAGCCACTCGTGTGTACACGCTGTGAGGCCGTGCAGAATGCTGTTCTCTTAATTTTCTAATTGTGTTGCATAATTTCAGACAAACGCCAGCAAAGTCTGCTGAGACATTTGAGTGGACAGACTGTTCTGCAAGAGCTGAATGCCCATAAGCATGCTGACCTTTTGGGGTCACAAATCATTGTGTCCTCCTCTTCTGCTGTGTGGTCTCTGGTGTATAATTGACATTTAATGAAGGCCTCCGATAGCGCAGGGCCATAATGGCACCGCAAGAACGGGCGGGGGAGCAGAGGGGACGAAATGAAGGGGAATGTGAGAAACCTATAAACTCATACGTTTAGGTACTTATAGAAGTAATCTTATTTAAAAAAGAAGATGAAAGAGGAGAAGAGAATGTATGAGGATAGAACAGTGAAGTATGAGAGGAGGTCCACAGAGAACAAGGACGTAGGAAGAGATGGAGTTGAAGGGGCACAAGGGCGAGATGGAAGTGATGTAGAGGACGACAGCCTTCTGTCTGGCTGCCAACCCCATCTGTCTACTTTCACATCACCTCCATCAACAGAACCAAACTGGGCTCCCTAATATTCTACACGCCAACATTGAGCCACAATAGGTCATCTTAATGTTGCACATAAACAAATATTTTGTACATGACAGAATTTCAAATATTTTCAGTGGCGGGGTCAGATAGAGGGTGAAACAGAAGTGCCCCCGTTTGGAAACAGTGTTAAGCTCATTTTAAATATGAACAATTTTATGAATATTTTTACATTTTTATGTGAGAAACATGCCCAGTAACAATCATTACAAAAATTTATAAATTACTGATTCTGAAATTAATCACCAACTATTTTGATCAGTTATTGGTTTTGAGTAATTTTTGTTTAAAAAATGCTCAAATTCTCTGATGATAGCTTCATAAATGTGAATATTTTCTCTGACAGTAAACTGAATATCATTGGTTTGTTGACAAAACAAGACATTTGGCAGCATCATCCTGATCTTTGGGTAACACTGATTGACATGTTTCACAATTTTTCTGACATTTATGGACCAAACAACAACCATATTTTCTATCCTGTATTCTTTAATAGTAATAATAATAATAATAACTTTGTACAGTTTTGTAGAATTTATGTCCATTCTGATTTTTCTTCAAAAGTCAAGTCTGATGTTAAATGGTAAATGGACTGCATTTATATAGCACTTTTCCATCTGAATAAGATGCTCAAAGCGCGTTACAATTATGCCTTTACAATTATACCTCACATTCACCCCGATGATGTTAGTTTTTTTTAGAATCTCCCTCCCATCTCTTCTGTCAGCACACACATCTGTTAATGGCTACTATGTTGTGTATACGGTGCGCACAGAAGCATGCGTGTTTAATATAAACAGAGTTGGAGACGTTAATGTCTTAACACTGTCATGAAGCAAACAAATGTGTTTTGTCATGCAAACTCAGTAAAACGTGTGTGAACCTCTTCACGCTGTCTTGAAGATTGCCATGTAAAGAGGTAATGTCTTGTAATTAGGTGTCAGGATTACCAGGCCAACAGCATTTCTCACCATGATGAAAAATCATTGCCTCATCACGACTGCAGACTCACAGCAGCAGAACATCGCTGCTTCACACCGGTAGAAATGATGAAATAAATACTTATCTTTGCTTTTTGTTGAAGCATTGTCACCTTATGCTCACATACATCCACAGGAATGTGTTTGTCACTAGCTATCAGCTGTTTTTACATGTGGAGATGGAGGGCAGAGTCGGGTGCATACCTCACCCTCTCCCCTGCAGGTTTGCTGTCAATCACAGCATGTCATGGCTCACAGAAGCTGCCTTGAACACCTCCAGTCTCTGTTTCTTTAATGGACCTTTGAGCTGTGCTTCACTATTATTGCTTGTATAATGTTTCACATGACAGTAATACTTCTAAATTCTATAACTGGGGTCAGCGGGGGAGCAGCACTGCACTGCGACAATATAAAGATGATGCACACCACTGTGCAGGTAATGCTGACCCTTTAAGAGGACGTGGTTGAGTTAATCAATGCCGTTAAAAAATATAATGCAATGCAAAATACCCATGGTCATATGAGCATAATGTTATTTACATGAATTATTACGATCCTATTGTCTTACGTACAATTTGTACATGTTCAATCAAGCCCCTCTATTTTTTCACGTGATAATTTCACAACGACCAGAATGGAAATAAGCGTTTATGCTTTATTGTGTTATCAGTGTCTTATTGACACAATTACCTCTGTGTGTTTATATTGATATTGCAGAATAAACTCAATCATAAACAATATGTTATTTACCTTTTAACGCCGTGTCCAGGAGGGTGTGCGTGTGTGCATACAAGGTTGGGTAGGATTACTTTGAAAGAATACATGTGGATTACATGTAATCTGATTACATTTCAAAGTAATCCTACCCAACCCTGTGTGGATACATGAGCATTTGAAAAGAGCGGAAGTTGCCTTTGACGGTGTGTGTGACACGCACAGTGGTGGGCACAGTTCAGCTAATCCGATAACCGATCATTATCAAAGCTAATGTTTTTGTTAGCGGATTAGCTTTTCAGATAACTTTTAAAACCATCACCGGACCAATTATCTTCTGATAAATTTAGTTCCGATAACTTTCAGTCTGCTAACACTTTTTTTTTTTTTTTTTTTTTTGCTGGTAAAGTGAGCAAAGTGTAACAGTCAGAAATGTTTGTAAACCCTAAAATCAAACATTTTATTGGGTGTGTTTGTGGCAGACTGGCTGTCGTTTGCTGATGACATCATCATTAAGTGCAAAACGAGATGGGCCAGTTGAAGCAGGGAGCACTGTGGGTAGTGTAGTTCAGGTTCACTTTGGATGTTACAGTGAGTGCTATCGTCCGCTCGACGCAGAAACAAAATGGACTAATTTTAACATTATTTTATTTTATTCCTTTGTGGCTGACGGGATAATTAACTCCAAAACTCTATGGGAGAGAGGAGATCTCACGGCGCAGCTGTGGTACAGAGGGACTTTTCTTCACCGTTTAGACACCGTTTTAGATCATCAGGATGATTTATGTGGATTATTTTCTTCATAATTTAATGAATCCTACTGAAACTAACAGGTAAGAATTTATATTTATTACGTGTCTTTTACTCTGCCAATCAGTGCATTAATTTACGTATTGGTCTAGTGGCTAAGGTGTTGGGCTTGAGTCCAGAAGATCATGGGTTCAAATCACCACCTGACTGGAAAATCACTAAGGGCCCTTGGGCAAGGCACTTTTAATCCCCTATTGCTCCGGCCGTGTGTAGTGAGCGCCTTGTATGCAGCACCCTGACATCGGGGTGAATGTGAGGCATAATTGTAAAGCGCTTTGAGCGTCTGATTCAGATGGAAAAAGCGCTATATAAATGCAGTCCATTTACCATTTAAGCTGCTGTTTAAGTTCGTAAATATGGTGTGAAACACGATGACAGTGTTTGGGGTTTTATTTTTATTCATTCATTTTTGCTTGCTTCTTGTGCATTTGTTGATCCTTGAATTACCCAGCAGCCCCTGCGGCGCTTAAATTGAAACGGATTTATCAAAAGCCAACAGTGTAATCTGATGTGGTCATGTCCAAATCAATACTAAAAGTTATCGGTTATCTGTAATAAAGATACATTTTTTAGAAGTTTATCGGTTTAGCGTCATAAAAGATAACTTTCAGTTATCGGATTAATGGTTAGCTGTGCCCACCACTGGATGTGCGTGCATGCTGATGTCCGTGAGATGTCTTATAAATCACTCCAGAGGTGTTATCATATTACAAAAACTGTATTTTCAGTTTTAGAAGTGTTTATTTCTCACTAGCATTTACATATTTACGGAACCTGGGAAAGGTCACTTAAAGTGATATTTTTTTCTGGCCATGATAATTTGTGCACACATTTTCCTTTAACTGAGCCCACGAATTAATAAAACGTGCTCTCAAATTAATAATTCATGTGCACGTTTTCCTTTAATTGAGCCCTCGAATTAATAAAACGTGCGCACATTTTCCTTTAATTGAGCCCTCGAATTAATAAAACATGCGCACGTTTTCCTTTCATTCAAAATTATATGACCTAAATTGTCCTCCTCACGACGGGGACACGCTTTACCCTCATCATCCTTTTTAATGTGCTTAAACTCCAGATGATGCCATGCTGGGTAGCTGGAGTTCTCTGTATGTCCTTGTGCGCCCAAACCATGATGATATACCCTGACCAGATCCATTTCTAATGGGGAAATGTATTACACTGTCTCCTGGTTTGTTGGCTAATAGCCAACATTTATGTGTCAAGACAATAATGAGTGCACGTTTTACAAATTGTGGCCACGTTTAAGTAGATTGTGCCCTTGTTTTACTCAAACGATGCTTAAAACGTGCGCACAATATCATAAAACAAGCCCACAATATAATAAAACGTGCACACAATATAATAAAACGTGCGCACAATATAATAAAACGTGCACACAATATAATAAAACGTGCGCACATTCTCTCCACATGCAAAACATTTTGTGATGACACTTCCAGGGCTCCATACATAATAAATGAGAAACGTTATATTTTCACAGAAATGCAGCAGTTTCATAGCGGATTCCGCCATGTTGGATTAGCAGCCAGAGAGAGAGAGAGAGAGAGAGAGAGAGAGAGAGACCAGCCAGTGACATCATGGTGCCTCTCTACTCTGATTGGCTGTCACCATGTCCTTCCCAGAATCCCTCACACAAGTCATTATGTTTACCAATACCTGACCCCTCCAAAACAGCAGATTTGCATGATTCATTCTGTCGGCCTTATGAGCATAACAATAGGAAACAGAATGTGACCTTTGACCTCTTAAAACAGGTCAAAATTAGCCATCTTTGAACTTTTCCAAGGTCTGTGTCCCAAGAATGTTCCCTATGAATTTGAAGACCTTGAGAGTAGTAGGACTGGACTTATGCTGAGCACAGACAGACGGATGGACGGACAGACGCAAGGTGTTCACAATATCTGATGGCCAAACTTTGGCCTCGGGTAATAAATGGAATAGTGGTACAACCTATGATGTTAAAGTGAGGTGTTTTCAGACAACTTTTGTTACCTCCGCCAAGGAGGTTATGTTTTTGGTCGAGTTTGTTTGTTTGTTTGTCAGCAGGATAACTCAAAACGTTTTGAACGGATTTTGATAAAATTTTGTGGAGTGGTTGGAAAAGAAAAGAGGAACAAGTGATTAAATTTTAATGGTGATCCAGATCACAATCCGGATCCAGGAATTTTTTAAAGGATTCTTCACCATTGTGGGATAGGGGGAATTTTGACATTCTAGTTTCTAACTCTACAAAAACAAGGCAGAAAGGCTTGAAATAAATTAGGGTGTAACATAGTCAAATGTTCTATCAAACAACAAAGTTTGGTGATGATCGGATCCGGATTCCGGATCTGGTGATCCAGAATATGCAAAAATATAGGGAAAATAGAAAATGTGTCAGTGTGAGGTGACAAATGAAGCTAGAGATGCACAACTAATACCAAATTGTAGCTGAATCTGTACTGATTCAGTAAGGTGTCATCAGATTTGATGTAGCTTCAAATGTTATGGCGCTAGATCCAGAAGAAAACCGCCATTACCGAAAAATCGTTTTTATACAATAACTTTTGAACTAATAAAGACATAAAAGTGATTCCAAGTTCTAGTGGTATGTTTTCATGGTCAAGGATGTCAAATATAAAGGAAAAAAAAGTGTATGTATCATAGTTTTGGTTGGAACACTGAATTGTTGAATAGATCACTGTGCCAAGGAGGGAATCTCTTTAAGGTCAGTGACCCTATGGCCTTGTGTAGCACATGCAACACTTAAAAAATAGTTCTATTTCAGAATTTACTGTTATTTATTTAGAGAAGTGTTTCATAAATGTTAAAAAATTCATAATAATAAATTAATTATAATAATAAATTGAATTTTGTCTCTTATTTGTTTTTGTCTATAAGCACATGCAATATCAATATCAAATCAAATCAATTTTATTTATATAGCGCCAAATCACAACAAACAGTTGCCCCAAGGCGCTTTATACTGTAAGGCAAAAGCCATACAATAATTACAGAAAAACCCCAACGGTCAAAACGACCCCCTGTGAGCAAGCACTTGGCGATAGTGGGAAGGAAAAACTCCCTTTTAACAGGAAGAAACCTCCAGCAGAACCAGGCTCAGGGAGGGGCAGTCTTCTGCTGGGACTGGTTGGGGCTGAGGGGAGAGAATCAGGAAAAAGACATGCTGTGGAAGACAGCAGAGATAAATCACTAATGATTAAATGCAGAGTGGTGCATACAGAGCAAAAAGAGAAAGAAACACTCAGTGCATCATGGGAACCTCCCAGCAGTCTAAGTCTATAGCAGCATAACTAAGGGATGGTTCAGGGTCACCTGATCCAGCCCTAACTATAAGCTTTAGCAAAAAGGAAAGTTTTAAGCCTAATCTTAAAAGTAGAGAGGGTGTGTGTCTCCCTGATCCGAATTGGGAGCTGGTTCCACAGGAGAGGAGCCTATGGTACTAGGGACCTCATAGTACCATATCACCCCAATAGAGCGCTTCGCTCTCAGACTGCAGGCTTACTTGTAGTTCCTAGGGTTTGTAAGAGTAGAATGGGAGGCAGAGCCTTCAGCTTTCAGGCTGAAGGCTCTGCATAATGAGTACTCTGCATAATGAGTACTTTTCCTTACCACTGTTGCTCTGGGGGTTAGTAAGGTGAGACGTTATTTGTGTGAAGCGCCTTGAGGCAACTCTGTTGTGATTTGGCACTATATAAATGAAAATAAATTGAAATTGAAAAAAATTGGTAAACCCATTTGTCCATTACTGCCACCAGCTGGATAGGACTGTGAAAGAACTGACTACACAGAAAGAAGAGAACAAAGAAAAAAATGATTACTCTTCATGGGATACCACATGAACACTATTTCTGAAATAACTCCTTGAGCAAAATCCGTTTGGGTACCAGATACACACACACACACACACACACACACATAAACGTGCACATGCACCGTCCTTATCATCCAAACCAAGGCCATTTTCTCAGCTTGTTGTCCATCGTAGCACTCAACAACAACAAAAGTTTTTGTAAAACTTTAGCAGTCTTCATGTTGCCATTTTCTTTTCTTCTCACAGCCAGTTTGTCAGTTTAACAGGGTTGTAGTTGTTGAAGATATCCTCCCTCGCGAAACTGATCAACAATTTTAAAAGCTTTTTCAGCTTTGTCTCAGTCTGCTGTTCTGTGTCGCCAAACCATTTGTTTGTATTTTCTACCTTTTCTGGGCAATCATCCACCTTTTGCTCCACTTCACTACTGCTTTCAAATCTATTGCTTTCTGCTGCCATCTTCCATGAACAAGTAACCTGTTGGGACACTTCTTCTTTAAAGTACAGTGTGTCCAGAAAGTATTGACAGTGCTTGACTTTTGACATTTTTTTAATACGTATTACACTCTTATTCCAAAATGGTTGTAATTCATTTTTCCCCTTAAAATTCTACACACAGTACCCCATAATGCCACTGTGCATGAAGAAAGTATTGAGCAAAGGGTGTGAATATTTCTTAGTTTTCTTTTTGTTTTTTAAATAAATTTGCAACATTAAAAAAAAAATCATATTGTCATTATGGGGTGTTGTGAGTACAATTTTGAGGGGGGAAATTTATTTAATCCATTTTGGAATACAAAATGTGGAAAAAGTGAAGTGCTGTGAATACTTTCTAGATGCACTGTAAGTCCCTTCAGTTTCTCCTTTGTTTCACTAGAGGTCACCACAGCAGATCTGAGGTAAATCACCATGTTGATTTGGCACACGTTTCATGCTGGATGCCCTTCCTGATGCAACTCCACATTACATGGAGAGTGGGTAGGAGTGGTCTTGAACTGGGAAAGTGAAGCACAAACTGAATCTACAGCAGTCACAAATGGATAAACAGACCACTGTTCTTTTTTGTTTGTTTGTTTGCTTTCTTTTACTTTTATTTTAGGAGCAAAAGAAAACATATGCAACTATAGCCTGTATTGCTTTGGTTTGTAATGCATGTTATTGTAACATGTTTGTAATATTTTGTGCAATTTACTGTATCAATTTTATTTGAAAAAAAAGTTCCATTCTGAAGGAGGAGAAGAGGAGATTATAACAATAAATCAAATTTATTGCTCAAAAAACTCCATTAAAATGTTTATAAAGCATATTAAATCTACAGCGTGTAGGATTGACTGTCATCTAGTGGTGAGACTGCAGATTGCATTATGCCTTTGCAGGTCACGATTTTGTTCCCCTTCATGTTTTCACTTCTTTGGTGACAGGAATCAAGTATTCAAGTCTTCTGGCTGTGCTGCAAAATGGACTGAGGGTAAACACATATGCTTTTTGGGCTATTGTCTCAACATGGTGCCATCTGTCAGCGGGGAAACTCCTATGTGAACACGAAGGGGTCATTCTAAACTTATGAAAACACATTGATTCATGTTGCAGGTAATTAAACACCAATGGTTATGAATGCTATATTTGATTTCTGCAAAGAAACAGAATTCCTAAGAAATCCTGCACACTGTAGCTTTAAATAATGCATTTTAATCATATTCACAGCCATATTCTTATCTTTAAAGAATGATTTTTTTGTTTGTTTGTTTTTGTTGTTTTTTTTTTTTTGCAAACAAACATCATGTAGGTCAACTGGACAAAATATTGTGCAATTTTAAATTGTAACTGTTTCATGATGTCAATTATTAGTGATGTTTGAGGATAGAAAGTCAAAACAAAAAATTTTAAATACCCACATAGGATGGTTCCATCATTCAGCAGATGGAGCTTCTGTCTGATGTTGTGAGGGACTGCTTGCCTTAGTTTATATATTTTCAGTTACTGCCCTGAAGTTAGCCAGCAACTGAAAGTGAAAAGGTCAGAGATGTGAGGAAGATGACGGTGTTGTTGTATTTCCACACCAGTGTACACTGCAGCCTAAAGAAGGTTTTGGTGGGAAAATGGAGAAATAACTGCTCTGAGGGTCACTTCATCTCCTTATAACTGCTTTCTCACTTTTACTCGCTTTCACAGATCACATTTCTCAGTCGAAATCTCTAAGAATCTGCTTCCGTTCACCTTCAGCCCAACTCAGAACAGATCATAATTCATGGTAATTAAAAATCGTACATATGCCATTTTGACAAACACTTTTAAAACTCCCAAGGTCCTCTGCACTGGATGAGCATTTGATTACATGGTTCCGACAAATAATCACCTAACTAGAATGGCACTTGGCAGATTGCTGACTGATGCACCTGACTGCACTTGTTAAACCCGTAACCTAATTAAGATGCTACTTATCTGATGGTTATTGGTAGCTCAGCTTACATTCGGCAAGTTTATGGAGATACTGTGCGAGATCCAAATGAGGCATTTATGACATTGGTTAAAAGTTGGCGAAACTTGTCCCTGAGTCGATGGACTGACAATTAAGATTGAGTCATTTCTTGGACTTGAAGAACTCTCTGATATAATAGTATTAGTAGTTTTATTTTGGAGTTGGTTATTTGGACAGGTCAGGTCAGTTCTGCACAGGTCCTGCATGACACCCAGTCCACCACACTATGGAACCACCTTAGGTCCTGGATGGCAACCACCCAGTGATACAAGTGGTCAATTCCCATTTCTCAAAACAAACCAAGGTGTAGTCAGGTGAAACATAGGCCTGTCCTTGGCCTTCTCCACCCCTTGGGTCTTCAACACTGACACACCTGCACACTGGATCATCCCTAGAGGAATGTGCCACGTCACAAAAATGACATAGCTGCAAGTGATGAACACATCAGTGCATCAGCAATTATTATCTAATACTGCAATAGATATTATTCTGAAATGGACCATTCTGCATAATGAGTACTTTTATTTTTGATACTTTCAGAGAATTTTGATGCTCATACTTTACTTCAGCTCTAAGCATGACTTTTACTTGTGAAAGCATTTAGTAAATAACATGTTGGATTAACTCGGTTCAAACTCAAACAAGCAATATAGTTTAATTTAATTTAAATGAGTTAGTGCTTCATATATTTATTGGATGAAATCTTACCCAAACAAATGTTCATCCAACAATGGTGTGTGTGTGTGTGTGTGTGTGTGTGTGTGTGTGTGTGTGTGTGTGTGTGTGTGTGTGTGTGTGTGTGTGTGTGTGTGTGTAATAAAGATTAGCACTGCAATGTCTGCATCAAAGAAATCAGTATTTTTATTATTTTACTGAACAGACGTGTGAGTGCATGAAGACATGCATGTCTCCATACTGTGGAGTGTGTGAATGGGGGGGCTCACCAGGAACAGGGACAGCCAGCAGCCATCTTTTGTGCTCGACAGAGCTGTCAGAATGCATTGACTCGTCTTGTCTTTTTCAGGAGATCAGGGCAGGCATTCTTCCATCAGAGAATAGGAGGACAAGACCTGGGAGGTGTCTTCATCTAGCAGGACAGATCCACTGAAAGAATGCCAACGTAAGACTTGTAAACATAAAAAATGTGACAGTGACAGTCAGTGGAGTGGACACGGAGGTCCTGTGGGACCAAAGCGGACATTTAACGCCACAAAAGAGTCTTTTTAATCAGTGAGAGAATTTTAAACAAAAACGGTGGGATTATTGTCTTCACTTATCTGCTTTTTGACACTTTAAAGTGTGTGTGTGTGTTCTTACACACACACACACACACAAACGCAGGGAGTTATCCCATTGTTGCTTCAGGCGACTTTCATTCTGAGACTTGAGCAGACCCGCCTGCACCAACTCAAAGCAAGTTATAGCAAGAAAATTCCCTCAACTGCCAACCAACTGTTAATGTGTTTGTGTGCATGTGTGTGTTTTGTATACAAGTATTTCTGAGATAAAGTCAGATTATGTTGATTCTTTTCCATATCAATATTTTGGGAATTTCACTCCAATCTACATTATAAATAAGCTTTATGACTGCAAATGAATGGGTCTGACTCCTGCTGCACGGGGTCACATTCGTAAATCATGGCTTACAGCTAACATAGTACATTCCTTGAAGTTCAATCATTTTCCATAACTGAGTGATTAAAAACTCATAAGTCAAAGCGGTGGCTATGAATAAATATCAGTTAAACATCCAGTGAAGAATTTTAAATCCCAAGAGAGAAGCTTTACTCCAATTCGTAATTTCCTAAGTGCAGAACATAAGACGTCATTAAAAACACAAATACGAAAACATTTTCTGGGATATCTCTGCCACCAACAGGACCTGAAAGCTGGTGTAAACTTATATCAAATCACTACATAATCATTTCTAATCAGATGCATGAGTGATGTTTTGATAAGCAAGTAAATCCGATATTTGTCCTGAGGTACGTTGGTGCCGGTGGTTATCCCCGGATGCTGTGGTGTGAAGGGTATGAGAGCCTGACTCCTCCTGGATGGAACACCAGTCCATCGCATGTCACTTCCCCGGTCAGTGTTGTTGCCCATTTACAGCTGATTGAACTGAGACAAGGAAGAACAAGTGTCTTGTTCAAGAACACAGACAGGAAGCATGACCAGTAATCAATGTCTGTGCCCAATGAGCTTCCTGTTCTGCAACACAGATAGGAGTTGGGATATTAATATGTAGACACATTCACAATAATAAAACCATTTCTGCATTTTCCAGCGTATAGTCACACCTTTAGTGTGCTTGGTTTCGTTGCGGAAGGTTCCTGGTTCAGACCTTTTCTCTTGCCATATTTCTCCATGTAATGTGGAGTTGTGTCAAGAAGGGCAGCCGGCTTAAACCTTGTGCCAAATCAACATGCAGATCCTCCTTGGATTTGCTGTGGCGACCCCTAGTGAAATCAAGGGGACTTACTTGTACCATATTGTCATATGGAGATACAGAAGATAAGCTATATGGTATTATAGCTGAATCATTTTGCAGCTGCTGACATGATGGTGGATGTGGTTATACATTTTAAAGTTAGTTATCAGGCAATTTAACCAGGTTAGTCCCACTGAGGTCGGATGTCTTTTACAAGGGAGATCTGGGCAGTTATGAAGTTTCCAATTCACAGAACCTGCATGTCTTTAAATGTGGCAGGAAACCGGTGCACCTGGAGAAAACCCATGCAAACACGGGAAGAACATGCAAACTCAACACAACAAGGCCACAGGTGGGAATCGATACCATGACCTTCTAGCTGTGAGGCAACAGTGCTAACCACTAAGCCACTGTGCTGCCAATAATTTGCTTCATACAAAGGTGCAACATCATTTAATCATTTTGCACAAAATTGTATTAGCACAACACAGCTCTGGCTCTGATTATTCCTTCAAGAAGAAACTGTTTAATGAGATACCTGTGATCATAAAAATGCTGCATCTACATAAAAACTGTTACTCTCATACTGTCCATCTTTGATCATTACTGAGGGCAAATTAACAGCCACTATGTCCATACAGCTGCAACAAGATGAAAAAGCTGGAAATGTTTAATTTTGGAAGGCAATGCCATTTCCATCGTCCTCTCTTTGGAAAAAAATGGAATATTTGGTTTGCCTTCAGCTGCACACTGTCAACATGTGAATGCAGCATACGCACTCTGTTGTCTGGCAAAAACAAGTGCCACACATAAAATTCAACTGATTTTGACCCAACGTGTGTATACATAATGTAATCACTGAATGAGCAGGAAAGAATGATATAAAATGAAATGAATACTCTGATTACTTTGTAAAAACAACTAGTACTGCAATTTTCATGCAGCATTAAGGTTTATTTAAAACAAGTTACTGTATATGTGCACAGGTATCATAATTAGAAAGACTTTGGCTATAATGAAGAGAAGCTGTGAACCTTACTTCATGAAAAGGTTTATGAGTAATTCTGCTGAATGCTCCCAGCCCTGACCGTTAGGATGTTATGGAATAATAAAAAAGAAATGCAAAATCGTTGCTGAAATCCTGTTTAATCATCATCGTGGAGTTCTCATCGTTGACATTAGTCAACAACACACTGCTATCTGACTGTGACTTTGTGCTTGATGCAAATACAAACACTCGAAGGGGCCATGGCTTTATAGCTTCAAGGTTGTGTGTGTGTGCGTTCATACAAGGAGCGGTGAAGCAGTTGGTGTGTTTTGCATGTCTCAGTCAACGCCTTGTGTGTTTATTTATTGTACAAGATAAGAAAAACCCAAAACACAGTTAGCACTCTGAATTCTCCACTGCTCATCCCTTTTTCTTCAATGCCAAACAAGAAACACTCCTCACCAAAAAGAAGGTAGAATCATTCAAACACCACAGGGTTGCTGTGTTTCAATTCATCAAATTTGTGTAACACCAAATCATATAGTGCAGCAGATAACTGAAACAATCTTTCAAATGGTGATACAAGCACCACATTTGGCACAATACTCTTTTGAAAAAGTAGAGTGTCCACTTGAATATTCAATAGGCGGCCAAGTAAGGGTCGATGAAGTATTACACAGGGGTCAAAATTAAAAGATGCTCCAATCATGTTTAAAATTATACCACATTATTTGTCTGATCATAAAGATTCCAAAAAGGTATAGTTTGGACTATCTATGATTGAATGTTATGAAGTTATGGGGTAAAAACAGCAAAAATGGTGACAAAGGTCAATTCAGTTTGTACAGGGGGCCAAAGTTAAAGTTGCTCCAATTTTGATAAAAAGTGATGCAAGTTACTCACTGCACACACACAGCCGCCCCAAACCTGAGGGAAGCACACAGGGCGCCGTCATGGGCCCACCAATAGGGGGAGCCCCAGAACCATGCCACCCGGGCCACGGCCCCCGAGGGCTGGAGCAAGCGGCGGCAAGGACGGGGAGCAAAGGAGCCACCGCAACCGAATCCAAAGCACAAGGTAGGGACCACTGAGCTACACGAGGGCAAGGCCCAGCCCCCAGACAAGAGGTGAGGCCTGACCCTGGGGCCAGGAAGAGCACAAGGCCCTCCGACAGCCAGGCCCCCCAGCGCAGCCAGCAGTGCTCCCCCAAGGCCCCCCCCACCCTCAACCTACCCCCCACCCTAGATCCCACCACAGCCACCAAAGCCCATGACCAGGAGACTGCCCGAGCGAGACCCATCCCGCGGAGACCACGACCCCCCCATCCCCCCAGCAGCCGCCAGCCCCCCAGTGCCAACACCAGAGCCCCACTGCCACCACCCACCCCCACAACGGCCCGCGGCACCCCAGGCCCCACAGGCCCAGAACAGGGCCAGGGGACCACGGCAGAACCGGTGCTGGCAGACCCCCTACCCCAGAGCCCCAGACATCCAGAGCCACCCGGGGCCAACCCCATGTGCCACACTCACCCTACCTACCAACCCCACCATAGGGGCCAGCCACTCTAAAAGACACAATCTCTCTCCTCCACCAATTCAATCATATTCAAGAAAAAAAGAGGAAAAAGTAAACAAAACCACACAGTATCAGTCTCTGACAACAAGAGTACCCCAAAGAACTGCAACCTGGATCAGAGGCACAAGAGAGAGAAAAGTCAGTAGGTCAACAATAATAGGAACAAATCATAATCTAATATTAATACAGCACAGGTGTAAAAGTGGCATTCCCTAACAGGCAAAAAGAAAAGAGGAGAATTTTATTTTTTATTTATTTATTTATTTTTATTAGCCATCCAAATTCAAATTTAATGAGTTGATAAATAAGGACCGTGTTTCATTAAATTTTGGTACTTTTGATGAAGTGGCTATTTGTTCCATCAATATATATTCGATAAGGAGGTTTGACCAGTGGTTGATTGTTTATGTTTCCAATTCAGCAAAATTGTTTTTTGGCAATAGTCAGTGCTATAAGTATAGTTTTAGATTGTTTAGTTGGCAGTTCATTAATTGTCGTGTCTCCAAGTAAACATAAATTAGGAGATAAGGGAATTCTATATCCCAAGATAGAGGACAATTTTTCAATGACTTCTAACCAAAAACACTGGACAGGTGAGCAGAGCCAAAGAGCATGATAATAGGTATCAGTGGTGTTTACCTCACACTGTGAACAAACATCAGAGTCTGAGAAGCCCGTTTTATACATCTTATATTGTGTGATGTGTGTTCTATGAAGAACTTTGTATAGGATGAGTTGTAAGTTGGTGTTTTTTGTCATTGAAAATTTTTTACAGACCTGTGTCCAGTGGTCAGGGTCAGAGGTGAGGAGGAAGTCCACCACCCATTGTAAACTGGGTAAATGTAAGACAGTGTCTACGCCTGATATTAACTTATATATCTTAGACAAGGTTTTCTTTATTGGGAGGAGGTTCTTGATGTCTGTCACTAATGTGGGTGGTTCTGGCGGGCACTGATGTGTCTGAATTTTTGACATCACAGCATGCTTTACTTGATGGTAATGGATAAAATTTCCTCCTATAATTCCAAACCTCTGCATCAAGTTGTTAAATGGTATAAACCTTTTATTTTGAAAGAGGTGATGCAGGTGTGTGATTCCTTTCTGTTCCCATGTGCTGACATGAAGAGTTGCTTTATTGATCTTAAAGTCTGGGTTGTGCCAAATAGGAACATCTGTACAGGTTTCCATTGGTGAGTTTGTAATTTCTAAGGTTTTCGACCAGGCAGTCAAAGTGGAAGAAATAAACGGATTTTTAAAGCGTTTATGGCATTTAATGGAAGCAGTAATAAAGGGTAAATCTGAGAGTTTGATGTTGTTACATTCTAACTATTCTAATTCAATCCAGGAGCTGTGGACTTGATCGGGATGAATCAATTTAATCAAGTATTGTATCTGGTTAGCCAGATAATAATGGAGTAAATGTGGTGCTGCCAGACCTCCTTGAGATTTATTTTTCTGAAGAGTAGCAAGACTAATTTTAGCTTTTTTATTTTTCCAATAAAACTTTGAGATGGCCGAATCTAAAGTCTGAAACCATTTGATTGTGGGCTTGAATGGAATCACTGAAAAAAGGTAGTTAATTTGTGGTAATACTTTCATTTTGATAGTTGCTATCTGTTCCTAATAAGGAGATGGGGAGGTTGTTCCATTGTTTCAAATCATTACAGATTTTGTCAGTGAGTGGGGCGAAGTTCAGATGGGTCAGCTCTCCTAATTTAGAAGAGATGTTTATGCCTAGGTACTTAATATTGCCAGTGGGAAAGGTATAGTGTGGATCTTGAGGTGAAGGGTTCTATGAATCCTCGGTTAAAGGAAGTATCATTGATTTTGACCAGTTAATAGAGTAATCTTATAGTTGTGAGAAAGTAGTGATCAGTTTAAATACTTCTTGTAGTGATTTTGAGGGTTCTTGGAGATATAGTATGATATCATCAGCATATAAATTGATTTTGTGGTCAGACATTAAAGACTTGATACCCTTAATGTTGACGTTCTGACGTATTGCAGCCGCAAGTGGTTCTATAAATATTGCAAATAATAGCGGTGAGAGTGGGCAAAAGTGCAAAGTGAAACTTTGAGAGGTAATCTCATTAGTTGTGACTGTGGCCTTTGGTGAGTTATATAGAGTTGTGATCCAATGAATAAATAATTCTCCAAAGCCAAATTTATGAAGTACTCTAATAGGAAAACTCCAACTGACTCTATCAAAGGCTTTTTCTGCATCCAATGACACCACTATTGCCTTTGCATTGCTACGCTGTGATTTGTCAATGAGATTGAGAAGTCTTCTGACATTGTTGGTAGAATGTCGACCCTTAATAAACCCAGTTTGGTCCTTATGTATTATCGATGGCAATATTTTTTCTAAGCGAGATGCCAATGCCTTAGCAATGATTTTTACATTGGTATTTATTAATGATAGCCAACGGTAATTAGAGGTCAGAGTAGGGTCTTTTTCTGGTTTCAATATAAGTTTTATTGCTGCAGTATTCATATGAATGGGAATTTGACCTTTAATCCAAATTTCTGAAACAGTCCTAAAGAATAGTGGAGCCAGTATCTCCCAAAAATGTTTCAGGAATTCGGGAGGAAAGCCATCTGGACCCAGAGCCCTGCCATTAGGCATTTTATTCAAAGCTGCATGTAGTTCTATGATAGTTACAGGAGTGTCTAATGATTCAGTGTGCTCTTTAGAAAGTTGAGGCAGGTTTAGATTATCAAGGAATGACTGGATATCTACTGGATTAGGTGCATTCTCTGATGAATACAGATTACTATAATAGTTCTTAAATATCTGATTAATTTCCTGTGGTGTCTGTGTGTAGTTTTCAGCTTGATCCTGGATAGATGTTATCTTGATTTTTCCTTATTGCGTTGTAGTTGATTTGCCAGAAATTTACCTGATTTATTATTATGTTCGAAATAATTATATCTAAGTTGTTGGATGAGGAACTCTGTTTTTTTTTTATATAATATTGTCGAGTTGGAACTTTGCCTTATTTAATTCAGACAGAGTTTGATCACTTGCGTCTGCCGCATATTTGTTTATTAAATGTTTAATTTTTTCTTCAAGGTCATCTTCTAATTTATGTTCATTTTATTTTTATAAGAGGAATATGAAATAATTTTCCCTCTGATTACTGCCTTTCCTGTTTCCCAAAGCAAAGAAGGAGAAACACTCCTGTCATTTCTTTCTATAAAGTCTGCCCACTCTTATCAAATTCACAGTCCTTTAAAAGTGAGGTGTTAAAGCACCATGAGTGAGACGGTTTAATAGTGGATTCTATTTGTACAGAGAGTGACACAGGTGCATGATCGCTGATAGTGATGGAATAAATTCTAGAATTAATTTTGGGAGTTATAGAATTACTAGTTAGGAACAAGTCAATTCTAGAATGAGACTGGTGTACAGGAGAGAAAAATGCGTATTCCTTTGTCAATGTATTTTTGATCCTCCAACTATCCACCAGACCAAAGTCATCCATATACTCCTTTATAGTTTTGGCAGACTGAAAAAGCCTTACAGATGTTGGAGAACTGGAAAGATCTAAAGCCGCATTTAAAGCAACATTAAAGTCCCCTCCAATGATGACTGCCGAATTGGCCATTAAATTAGAAATCTGAGCCTGAGGAAATTTCAACATTTACTCAAACAGGTTAATGAAGGCTAACTGGGGCTGCCTGGACTTTTAAATCACACTAAACTCAAACAATCAACAAACAGCAAAGAGTCCAAAGTTGAGAGACAGTACTGGTGGCTAAACAAAACAAAATAAAGAACAAGGCTTAATACAGAAAGGAATCAGACAGTGAAGGATGATCTAAATACTCTGAGCAAAAGATGTATTTTTAAAATTAACGTAATAATAATAATAATAATAATAATAATAATGGCTTGTTTTTACAATGTTAATATTCTTTTTAAATGTCTTGGCTCTGTCCTTCTGCTCCAAATGTAATGGAGTCTACTGGAGGATTGACCCAATCTTTTTACAAACTTTCATTAAAAAAAAAAAAATCCTGTCTTTCAGAGTTTTATTGTTCTCTACTTTTTTGTGATTCTGCTCCAAAGTTTTCTTTTCCAGTATGATTAAATCTGCTTCATTAAATTTGAAGTAAACCTGTAAACTAAGTAACAAATAGCCGTTAAACTACCAATCACATACAGGTAAACCATAACCACCTTAATAATTAAGGAACAGATAGATTATTTTGAGTTAAGATAGTTGTGATGTTCTTTGACTGAGACATAAATTAACAACCTATTAATTTACTTTTCTATCAGTGTATATACAGAAGTGCAAAGAACAAGGGTCAAGAGTTAACCTAAATCATTCCAACATAAACACACACACACACACATCAACCTTTCTAGATGTGCATTTCTCCATCTTGCCTGTTGTATTTACAGAAAGTGTAATAGGCCATTCTAGCCAATTACACAAAGATGCAAACCAAACCCATCAGCCAGGCGGAGGAATCACAGAAATATTTATCCTGTTTAAAAGTTTAGGAAAGAGAGAAAGGGCCTTGGCACTAAACCTTTTAGTGAAGCAAGAGGAATGAAAACCTCCAGAATAAAAGGACCTATTAGTCTCAGGACATGGACATTAGCATGATAGTAGACTTATCCTCGGGGCTGAAGGAGAGGGACGCCGTCTCTACGTTTTCAGCGAGGAAAAGTGGTGGTGTAGGGGGGGTCCTATACATAAACACACACAGATAGGCAGAGACATGCAAAGTGGGGCCCTATACAGAGCGTGAGGCACACCAGCCAGTAAATAAGGATGAGGAGGTGGAGGGCCAGGAGGAGAGAGGAAAATTAAATGCACCCGTCACAAGCCAAGATGAGCTGATCCAGTAAAAGATGAGATGTGTAAAACAGCAAGTGGGAATGAATTTATTTATTCCACATTCCACTTATGACAGGAAAATCAGTGCTAATGACGCTTGTCTGTTAAATCCCACAGAGATTCAGGAAATTATTCTCTGAAGAAAAAAGATCGGTGAGGAGTCGGACACAGGGAAAGATGGTTGGGGGAAGTTCAAAGGGATGGGAGGAGTTAACCTGTGCAGAGCAAGCTGACCAACACTTCACGCCAACTTTAGAGTGAAAGAGACCACATGTGCTGACATCACTGGCAAACAAAAACACGGTGTAATACTGTGTTACAAACAACCTGGAACAACAAAATTACACTTGGACCCGCCTCGAAGTTGGCTTTCAGACAGGAAAACTCAGACCAAAGCCATCAATCAACTGTGATACTCAGGTCATTTTGCTGTATGACATTAAAATAAAAAGTTTTATAAACACAATAAAACAGGTAATGTGTGTCAAAATATGCCACATATATTACACGGAATCTGCATCATATGAACAGTAAGAGCTGATCAATTCCAGCCACCCATAATCTTGCTGATAAACTGGCTCGATAAATTTAGAGAATTATCTTTAATTTTTAAATGATTAGTGCCAACAGTCATAGCATTCAATCAGCCACATTTTTGTTAGTTACATTTGGTGTCTACAGCCAGGTCCATAAGTATTTTGGACATTGATTTATTTTATTTGTTTTAGCTTTAATTGAAGGGCTTAAAAAATATGGCATTAACCACTTAGAAATTATAGCCATTTGTTTGTGTGGACGGCACAGTGGCTTAATTGTTAGCATTGTTACCTGACAATAAGAAGGTCATGGGATTGCTTCCTACCAGATCCTTTCTGTCTGGAGTTTGTATGTTCTGCATGGGTTCACTCTGGGTGCTCTGGCTGCCTCCCGCTTCCAAAGACATGCATGTAAAGTGAATTGGAAGCATTAAACTGAACCTGAGTTTTTCTGTCTATATGCGGCCTTATGATAGACCGTCATCCTGTCCAGGGTGTGCCCTGCCTCATGTCGTATGCCTCCTAGGATAGGCTCCAGCACCCCACCAGACCCTTCACTGAAATAAGTGGGAACAGAAAATAGTGCCTCCATTTTCAGAGGCCACAAGCAAGTAGCTGGTTCAAATTCAGAAGATTCCTGGTTCAGAAGATTCCAAGACCACTCATGTCCCATCTCCATGAAATATGGATTTGTATCAGGCAGCGCATCCAGCATAAAACTTGTGCCAAATAACAGGCGGATTTGATATCTGCCAGCAACTCCACGCAGGTAAGAAGCTGAAAGAACAACATTGTAAATACATACCACCACTTCTAGAGACCATTTTCTTTAGACAAGTCAGGGGATTGATACATGAACATTTACAGTGCATCCAAGAAGTATTCACAGCGCTTCATTTTTTCCATATTTTGTTATGCTACAGCCTTATTTTAAAATGCATTAAATAAAAAAAATACTCAAAATTCTACACACAATAAGGACAATGTGAAAAAAGTTTTTTTTTAGATTTTTGCAATTTTTTTTAAAAATTATGAAAGGACTAAGAAATCACATGTACGTACGTATTCACACCCTTTGCAATGAAGCTCAAAATTGAGCTCAGTTGCATCCTGTTTCCACTGATCATCCATGAGATGTTTCTACAGTTTAATTGGAATCCACCTGGGGTAAATTCCGATTCAGCAGCATGAAATATACATTTTGTTTGTCATATTGTCACGAAAAGTATGGTTATGGGTAGGAGTAGGAGTAGGATTAGGTTATGGTTAAGGTTAGGGTTGGGGGTAGGAGTAGGGTTAGTAATAGTGAGTTAAAAAAAAACACTGTCAGGAAAATTTGAATCATTTCGTGGCGGGAGGATGAAAAAAAGACATGAGACTGGGCTGGTAAATTCAGTTGATTGGACATAATTTGGAAAGGCACAGACCTGTCTACATATAAGGTCCCACAGTTGACAGTGCATGTCAGAGCACAAACCGAGCATGACGTCAAAGGAATTGTCTGTAGACCTCTGAGACAGGATTGTCTCATGGCTAAAATCTGGGGAAGGGTACAGAAACATTTCTGCTGCTTTGAAGGTCCCAATGAGCAGAGTGGCCTCCTACAGCCATAAATGGAAGAAGATCGGATTGTCCAGGACTCTTCCTAGAGCTGGCCACCCTTCTAAACTGAGCGATCAGTGGAGAAGGGCCTTAGTCAGGGAGGTGACCAAGAACCCAATGGTCACGCTGTCAGAGCTCCAGCATTCCTCTGTGGAAAGAGGAGAACCTTCCAGAAAGACAACCATCACCAATCAGGCCTGTATGGTAGAGTGGCCAGGCGGAAGCCACTCCTTAGTAAAAGGCACATGACAGCCCGCCTGGAGTTTGCCAAAAGGTATCTGAGAGACCATGAGAAAGAAAATTCTTTGTTCTGATGAGACAGAGATTGAACTCTTTGGTATGAATGACAAGTGTCATGTTTGGAGGAAACCAGGCACCATCCCTACAGTGAAGCATATTGGTGGCAGCATCATGTTTTCATTTCACACTGAAAACAGCCAGATGAGGTATTTTGGAGTTCTGGTGAGGATGGCACATCCAACTGGGAGAATGCCCTGAGGAGGACCCAGGACATGCTGGAGGGATTATATCTACCAGCTGACATGGGAATGCCTCTGGAATCTTCAGGAAGAGTTGGAGGGCTTGGCCGAGAATAGGAAAGTGCAGGTTTAGCTGCTCGGTCCATGACCAAGGCCCAGATAAGCAACAGAAAAAAACCTGAAAAAATACACACACCACTGGAATCAGTGCATCAGTGTTGTGTTTTTAAGATATAAACTGTAGCACTCACAGAACGCTCTCATTCAGTTTTTTAACGGTGATGTATGATTGTACTCAAACTATCAAACTTGTACTGTTATTGCATATTGTGATTATTTTATTTTTCATTTTAGTGTTTCATGTTCTGTACTGTATTGGCTTAAAATAATCTATACAATAATTGCCATTGCACAGTAGGTGGCAGTTTGCACCTCTAAAGTTGCTTTGAAGTTTTATTTTTATTTATTCAAGTTTATTTTCAAACTGTCTGTTGTCAACACAACCCAGATAAGCAGCAGAAAATGAATGAAAATCATTCCAGCATCATACAAGAATTCTCTGAAGAGACCTAATAACAAAGATTGTATTGTCAGCTGTGTCAGTAGCATGGCCCAAGCAGAGGGTCGCCCCTTTGAGTCTGATCTGCTTGAGGTTTCTTCCTCAAATCATCAGAGGGAGTTTTTTCTTACCACTGTCACCTGTGTGCTTGCTCTAGGGGTTGGTATGTTTAGACCTTACTTGTGTGAAGCACCTTGAGGCAGCTTTGTTGTTATTTGGTGCTATATAAATGAAAATAAATTAAATTAAAGCCAGGGTGGTATCCCACTGGGCTTGACTGTTGAAGAGGAGACAGAGACACACAATCGTGCGAAATCATGCAAAAGGTGGCAGTTTTTTCATGGACTGCATTTTTTAACTTGTTTGATTACCTAATTTGAAGCATGTTTAGACAGGTGTCGCCGTGTCATTGGGCGGGTCTGACCTGTGGAGCCAGCCCTCTCGTACTGCGCCTGCTCGTCCTGCATTCCTTTATTGAACTGATGCATAAAGACAACAAGTAGACAGAATGAACTTCACTGGGCCTCTGTTGTGGGAGATGCAGAGGATGATGGGAGGTGGGCTGAAGTGTCAGAAGGAGGCAGGAGCGCGGGGTTCATGAAGAGACTCCACCTCCAGGCAGTCACTGAATTTATGATAAATGGGTTGTTTAATGTCAGCATTCACAATTTTGACGAGGAAAGATGTTGACGGATTAAGGCGTAAGAGTCAATATTAGTGTTGTGGCATTAGGAAAGGCCTGTCTGGTTAAACAGAGGCAGGAATAAAGCATTTCCAGCTGATGTCAATGTTTGAACAATGATTCTAATCATTTGTAGAGAGATGAGTCCGCTTTGGTTTTTCAAATAGATCAGGCACTGGTGAGGAGCTGATAGCAAAAGCTGCACAGATTTCATCAGGGGTTTTTTTTTCAATTATTCCTTAGCGATTGAAAGTCTATAAATTATTTGACAAAAAGCCCTGTCACTTGTTTATTTATTTATTTACTTTGTTTTTTGCTGTCAAAAATATTTTAGCTGGAGCTCTGTGATAGGCCATGTTGTGCATATTTATGGAGGTGATCCAGCATGCAGGTGCCCCACTGGTGAAGATCCCAACATCAGGAGAAGGCAAAGGGGGTACCGATATTTTTTACCTGGCTATTACAAATGGATGGTTACTTTAGAGAGGTGGGGATGGACTGGATATCTACCTTTGTGGTTGCAATCCAGGGTAAAGGCTGTTTGTGTGGTGTGGTGAATGTGGAGATGTGAAGCTCTGCTGTACGCTCTCAGACTTGACTTCCATCATACTGGCACTAATTCTAATGATGCAGTGGTTGCACCTAATGAAACAGAAAAGACAGTTGCCATGTTTATTGGTGGAATGTCACTGTGGGAGGCTGCATTAGTCCTCAGTGTCAGTGCTTTCAATATTTGAAGTTGTTGAGTCAATGTACCAGCAGAGGATACAAGAATGACCAACCATGTGGCCCCAGACCACTACTGTCTACAAGAAGCGTTGTTTGTGGCTGACGATATTTGTTGATCCACAAGAACTATTTGTTTGTAAATGTCAAAATTGCAACACTGTTTAGAATATTTGGATTTTCTATGTACTGTACAAAGTTACACTGAATATGTGAGAACAATATGCACAGAAAGATCACACTGGCTGTGTTGGAGGTTTTATTCAGTATATCACCATCCTAGCATTTGAGCATTTCCCGCTCTGTTTCATACCTGAATCCTCCCAATTCCCTCAGCCAGTTTCAACACAGTAAAATCACCAGTGTAAAACACTGACAGTGAATATATGGTCCCACTCTCGCCAGAGTAGGACACTGTCAGTGTTAGTTTTACTCTGGTGATTTTACTGTGTACCAAACTTGATATGTGGATGATGGTCAGCCCTAGAAATGCCCTTGAAGGGTTTGTTTTGGCAAAGGTCAAGGCCACTGGAGTCAAATTTAGATTTTTCGTTCTGATTTGCAGCAAACATGACACATATGTAGGTGAGTTCTAGAATTGCCTAGGCAAGATCAAATTTGCAAGGGTCAAACATTGGAGTCAAAGACATTGGGGTCAGAGGCTAAATTCTTGATTTTCAATTCAGTTTACACCACACTTGGCACACATATGGAGGTAGGTTCCAGAATTGTTCATGAAGGTCAAATTTGCCATCGGTCAATCATTGAGGACAAGCCCCCTATCTGTATGTTTGTCTGTCGGATTACTCCTATCAAGTCCTTTTATTGATTTCTACCAAACTTGAAATGTCAATGAAGGTTAATAATGAAATTCCCCTGAAAGAATTAATTTCGGAAAACGTGGAGCTCAAGGAATTTGATTTTCCACCACATTTGGACCAAGCATAGCACAGTCACTCTAGCAAGGCCAGGGGTTAATTGTTAATTGTTTTGGGTAAAGGTCAAGGTCATTTTGGTCAAATGTCAATTTTCCACAACATTTACTGTCTTCATCCCCATGTGTAGTATTATCTAGTAGCTAAAAGATTATTAGCTGTGTGCGAGGTCTGTACAGGAAAATGAGGTTTTGACAGTACAAAAAAACACAGAGGTCTGATATTCCCGTACAGACCGAGAAAGCGAGGTTAATAATTTGTTTATTATATGGTTATTCTTATATATATAAACACGTGAACTTATGGTATTGCCCAAATATGAATGCTGATGACGGTTTTGGGCTCGTAGTCAGACCTGTTGTTTCACCTCCATGAAGAACTTGGTCCGTTCGATAGCTGGTAAGCTTTCAATCTGTGTTTTTTCCGATGCCGTTTAGATATTTATGGAGTATGTTCATGTCTGACTTGGCTTTTCTAATCACTTTTTTGCTTTGTGGTTTGTAACAAATGTGATACGTTTTCCGGACCAATTGTCATGGTAACCAATATGGGATAACTGATATGGGAAAATATCTGACTGGAAATCAGCCAATCAGAGCACACTTAGTGTCGCAGCCATATAATATAGTTTATAACCACACCATCAGGTCCTGCTAAAACAAACAAATTAAGCAGAATGTCACATAACATCAAATATAATGCAAATTAAACCACAACTGTCAACGAGTTAGTAGAGAGTATAGTATAGTGCCGTCACATCACTCACATCAGAATATTTACAAATCAGAAAATAATCAGTTATTCTACAAGTGTTTGCATCCAAACCGGGTCCCTGCAGTCACAGTTACAGTTGTGTGTGTGGAGGTATCCCTGTAAGACAGGAGGAATATGCTTGGCCCGCCTACAGCTGTGATGAATGGGTCTGAGGTTTTGTCCCACAATGCCTCTCACTTCATTACTGTCACATGGAACAGATGGTGCCTTTCACCATAGCATTGCATGTATGCACGCACACACACACACACACACACACACACACACACACACACACAAAGACTTTCCAGGGATGCCGACGTGCACGCATACCCACAGCGGGATGAGCAGGCTTAATGAATTCTGCACCACGTGCAGCTTCTGCACTCAGCTGAGACATTAATTTACAGATCTGCAAAGCAACCAAACAAAAAAATGAGTTCAGGAGAATGAAATGTTAAACAAACTAAAGAGGAGCTAATTGAATGAATCGGGGAATAAACAAAGATCTGTGTTCCATCTTCCAAATGGGACAACTGGGAAATTGTTTTGGTATTTGGGAATCTCTGCTTGGCATCAGAGCGACACAAATGCAGGAGCAGTGGCGTGCGTCTGCGTGAGGGTTCCTCAGAGAGACAGCAGGTTCCACACGGTTCAGCTCTACGTATGTGTACCTCAAGTGTTGTTTGACGCGTGACAAACACAAAGTGCAAAGTTTGAGCGAGTGCTTGTCTTTGTTGTGGATGCAAACATATTTACCAAAGCAAACACAAAATAAACCTGCATCAAATACTGCATTTGTTTTGATAGTCCGCAGCACACAGATGGACTGAGAACTAAAAAAATAATAATCTCACTCGCCTCTGTGTTATTTGCTCAAGTGAAAAAGGATTAATACACAATCCAAATAATACGAGTGAAGCGTCGCGCAGCAGCGCAAAACTCGCTCATGGAAGTGCCAAATTTTGAGTCTACAGTGAAACAGGAAATGTCAAATATTGAATACTTCCTGGATTGACAGACGAGATCTCATGAAATCTCACGGGAACTCAGTGGCAAGTTCACACTGAAACAGGAAATGTCAAATGTTGAACACTTCCTGATATGGGTGGAGCTAGAGCAGAGGCCAGGGTTGCGCTGGACTCCCCCTGAAATCTGATTGGACATAGATGATTGACATGTCACGGCACATGCAAAAACAAAACAAAACAAAAAAAAGAGCTGCATTTTGAAATTGGTGACACATATTGACTGCTGTCCAGCAGGCGATGTGTAAAACAAGAAGCTCTAATCCACTTTATTCGAAGAAGAAAAATCTTTGACCCAGTTTTGAATATCAATACATTGTCTGAACTGTGGACTCCTAATGACACCAGAAACGATCGTATTTTATGCCACAAACGAGGTCCAGGTTGTTAAAAGCGGCATTTCTCCTTTAATTCGGGTTGCCTTATTACCTCCGGCAAGGAGGTTATGTTTTCGGTTGCGTTTGTTTGTTTGTTTGTCTCACTGTCAGCAGGATAACTCAAAAGGTTTTGAATGGATTTTGATGAAATTTTGTGGAGTGGTTGGAAATGACAAGAGGAACAAGTGATTAAATTTTAGTGGTGATCCGGATCACGATCCGGATCCCGATACTAACGCGTTAGCATGTCTATGGCATTTTCAATGTTAAAAGTTAGCATTAAGAAGTTGCAGCTGTCATCACGTTCGGGTGCATTTGTTTTCAAATTGTAATATTTCTTACATTTATTTTTGTTTATATATTAATAATCTAATGATTATTATATACAATTTTAGAGAAAGAGACAAAAGAAATAGATCACTGTGCCAAGGAGGGAATCTCTTTAGGGTCAGTGACCCTGTGGCCTTGTTTAGAGAAGTGTTTCATAAATGTTAAAAAATTCATATATTTGCAGTTTAGTTGAATAATAAACTGAATTTTGTCTCATTTGTTTTTGTCTGTAAGCACATGCAATATCAATATCAGTGCTCAGATGACAGTAGCTTCTGGGAAAGGTGCAAGTTGCAATAAACTGTGATGCCAAGCGCTAAGGATACATGCTATCCAGTCACAGCAGATGAAACTTTTTTGGGTTCAGTGATTCCACGGTGTGTAGATGTTATGGCGTCAGTGACCCCATTGAAGCTTTTCAGGTTTCAAATCCTGCAAAACCTCAGAGAGGTCGTCGCTCTGCAAGATCTCAGTAACATTGAGAACTGCATTGAGACGCTCTGATGGGGCTTCGCTTTAACCGCTGCACACGGACAACACCATTAACATTGCAACATAAAACTATTTTTATATTGTGCCTAAAACTCTCGTGAATATATTCTCTGGGTTTATAGACGTTGTTATTGCGTTTGTTTTATGTAAACATGCGAGAATCACAGTCTGTCTCTCCGTTATTTTCAATGGGAGCTGCTGTGAGCTCCGCTCGCTTCCTAATCATGTCGTTCTGGGGAGAAAGTGGAGTTTACTCTTTAATGTCTTGATTATTGTGCTTTACAACTCTGTTTGTCCTCTTGGTTCCAGACTAAAATATATAATATGTCTGAAATTCAGTTTCCGCTTATTAAATTCCACGCAGATTAAATGTATAGACACAGATTACACTATGTAACACAATTTTTGTTCCTGGCTTCTAAGTGTTATATTTCAACTGCTTATGTCTAAAGTCTATGGAAAAATGACTACATTCAGCACAAACTTTGATTTTATTTATTTATATTTTTTTTTTTACGTTCTAGAAAGTTCTAAAAGTTTCTTGAAATTTCTAGATAATTCTGGAAACTTCTAGAAAATTCTGGACAGTTCTAGCAGTTAAAGAAGATTCTAGAAGACTACTCAGTAGTAGTGAAGGCGAATCGAGAATATTCTTGAAAACAGACAAATTTCAAAATATCATTGTCCTGATCACAGAAGCAAAGTTTCTGTGGAATAACAGCTATTTTCTATTTATTTAAGGCATAACAGGTTAGGAAAACACACTGTGTACCCAGGAACAAAACAAAAATAAAAATTTGTTACATAGTGTTATTTGTTATAATTGTTTTAGCAAGTTTTCAGGGTATCATGCAGCAGTCTCTTATTAACGTGATGAAAAGCATAAAAAATTACATTTTTGAAGTATAATATTAATTTACAATTGTCATCATGTGGATTCTCTATGTTGTTTTGACTGCAGCGTCTCTCTGGCGCGCAACTGGGATTATGGGATACGTGAAAACCCCGAATGGCCTTGGCGGAGGTTTGCACTCTCTCAGTGCTTCTAGTATATACATGTTTCTCCAGTGATTTTAAATGAGCAGGCAGCTGTTGATTCATGAGATATAACATGAAGACGCTCAGGCTGAAAGAAATACAGGTAATTTACTTCTCCTCTGTTCTGTATAAAACCTCTGTAACCTCTTAATTTTGCTGCCTGAGTGACACACAAAGTGACACAACTTTAGATAAATAAAGTTATCGTCCTTAAAATCAAACTGAAAGCAAATCTCTACAATTTGATATAAATTAATTAAAAATATAAAATACAGCTTCCTGATGAAGTGGTGTGGAGGAGGATTTTCTTAAAAAGAAACCCCAGAGTTCAGCTACAATTTGCCAGAAAGTACATTTGAGATGAAAGCCTAGATTTGATGTTTTGGTGAAGAAACTTTTGTATTTCTTCATAATTGATGTAAATAAAGTCCAAGACATATTCAGGGGGGTGGGGGGTGAGACTCCCACCCACCCCCAGAAGCTGAAAAGCAAAAAAGGAAAAATGCTTAAAAAGGAGGGGGGTCTGAAACAGGAAGTGCCAAATTTTGAGTCCACAGTGAAACAGGAAATGTCAAATGTGTTTAAATTTGGAAAGTGTTTTTTTTTTTTAATAATTCCCGCCTAGTTTTAATATGTTTTTTAAATTAACCTGTTCTTTGGTATATTATTTTTGCTGCTGTATTTAATCCTCTGCAAGGTTTCTGTGTAACTTTTTGTTTAAGAATGCCGTAGTTGGAGGGTCTGAAGTTTTTTGGGGGGTGTGTGGGATGAAGCCCCCCCCCCCCAGAAGCTGAAGATTTTTAGCCATGCTAATGCTCTCCCAAAGCATTTACTCAAACAGAGGCCGAAGGACATGTGAGATGCTGAAGAGCTTTGCTCATTGATGTCCGCGACATATACATAGTTGTATTAGATATGATTTTTTAAACAAACTTTAAAAATTACATGTACTGTAACACAGTAGTTTTTGTGCACTTCCACATATGTTAGGCTGAGGATCACTATTTGTAAAGTCTGAATTTTGATGTCTAATTGCAATATACAACTTTTTATAACCTCTAAACACTTTGTCAAAATTTAATTGCTCCTGCGGTAATGACCAAAATCAACAATTTGCACATTACTCAGCTTTCAGTAACTACTAAGGCTACAGATCATGTTTCCGTCTTAAATTGCTCAAAAAAGTTCTTTTTTCATCAAGTTGAACATTTTCCCTGTAAATGAGTGGAATTGCTTGTTTTGACGTTGACTCTAATGAAATAACTCCTCAAAGTATCTCAGTAATCATGAAGGCTTCAAAACAGATTTTAGGCTTAAACTGTTTGGAGACTTCAAGTTTTTGTTTGCCATATCTGAACAATTGTCCTAAACATAGTCAAAATGCCTTTTATGACCTTTGCCTCCAATAAAATGCTCTCTTGGTGTACCTCAGGCACCACCGAGGCAAGATGAGGCAGCTCATGTTCGTAAATAATCAGAGACCCCAATTTTGGATTTGCTCCAGTTGAACAGTTTTCAAGAAAATGGCCAGAATCAACTCTTATGACCTTTGCCTCCAACAAAATGGTCCCTGAGTGTACCCCAGGAACCACAGACACCAAATATCAGATTATGGTCCTAAATTAATCAGGAACCCCAGTTTTCTATTTGTGCCAACTGAACAA
The DNA here is from genome assembly GCF_902500255.1 of Thalassophryne amazonica. Classification (NCBI taxonomy): domain Eukaryota; kingdom Metazoa; phylum Chordata; class Actinopteri; order Batrachoidiformes; family Batrachoididae; genus Thalassophryne; species Thalassophryne amazonica. Next base: position 84,443,054 of record NC_047110.1, read on the forward strand.
TTTTCCTGAAAGTGACCAGAAACTCTTCTTACTACCTCTGGCTCCAATAAAATGCCCCCTTAATGTATCGGCTTGAAAGCACATGTTGGTTTTAAATTGCTCAGGGACCTCAAGTTTCCTGAAAATCATTGGAAATTCCTGTTTTAAGCAACAGGTCAGCAATTCAACACATTAATGTTCAAATGATTAAGGGGTGAACTTAAAGAAATGCACTTAACATATTTAGCGTTCACCTTTTGATGACCTCATGCACAAGGGAAATCATATATAATATTGGGAATAATTTAACACCAAAATCAAGACTATGTCACAAGTGTAAAGGCATCAGAAGTCTGCCTACTATGTGCATGTGTAATACTAAGAGAAGAGTAAAGTCCAAGGTAGATCCTGAGGCCCACTGGTGCTGGTGCTTATCCATGGATACCATAGTGTGAAGAAAATGAAAGTCTGAGACGCTTTCTAAATGGGATGACAATCCATTACAGGTTAATTCCCAAGACAAGGCTGGTACCATTTACAGCAGGGTGTACTAGGACATATCAGATGGGACTCAAACCCAGGTCTGCATATAATACTGTGTAATATTGTGGTAAAAGATATCATGGCGTAACTCATAATATTTGATAACAAGAGATTTACTGATTGTTATAAGCTTTACATAATATCTCTGGAGATATACTAGAAAAATTGTTTTTCAGACTATATTTTTGACAACATTGCCCTGATGTTTGATTGATCTGCTCCAAAAAATGATTATCTGAAGCCACTCAGCCAAAGAATATTCCTACCAAGTCTGGTGGAAATCTGCTCACCCATTTCAAAGTTATTTTCTACACAGTCACACATGAGCAATTACAATAAAAGTGTAGTGGTGATGGTGGTGGTGGTGTGTGTGTGTGTGTGTGTGTGGTCAGTGGGGGGCGGGGGTTCTTGTGGATTAGCGGGCTGTGCAGTGCAGAAAAATTTGCCTGGTTGAAACAGTACGCCATCTATTGTCTAAAGACCCTAAAATCCTGAGCCTGCTGGTGTGTGAAGATCACACATGAACCACTCAGCAGCCTCAAACCAAATGTATGCAGCAAACCCAAACATTATCACACATGTCCTCCCTGTCTCACCCACACAGAAGCATCCCTGCAGCCAAGTGTGGAGTCAGAGCTGAGAAGTTGAGCTACGTGGAAGTGGGGTGGTGTAGGCATGATGGATGCCCTGTAAGCATCACTGATGAGGACCGTGTGGAATAGACCTTATTTTCTCTGCACTCTTTCTTTGCCAAAAGCATCCCCTCTTCAACATTTTTATTTTATTTTATTTTATTTATTTTTTTTGCCCATCTCACCATCACCACTGCCTCTTCGTCAACACCGTCTCACCTGCTCTGAGAAAGGAGTCTTTTCGACAAACATGTTGAGCCAAAGGTCAGAGGAAGACAAACTGTGCTTCAAAGTACACCTGCCAAAGAGTGGCTGCAATAAAACCTATCAGTAACTCAGTACACACTTCCTCGTCTCACTATCTAACTGAACATCAGTGCCGCTGATACAGAGGCTGAGACCACATGTCCTGTAGAGTCACGCCCCAAAACTATCTGTGATTGGAGTGAGTCCTGGCTACACGCTGCCTGCACTTATCTTATTGGTTTAACACTGAGCAAACTACAGCAGCACACCAGACCACACAACTTTTGGTTCCTCTTTGCTTTGTTTTGTTTCTATTTGCTCTTCCTGCGCGATCTGTAAAGGAGCAAATAAACATGCATCTTTCTCATTTGCAAATGCACCAAGATTGTGCATTCATGGTGCACTCAAAGGTGCTTTGACCTCAGTGAAATCAGAAGGAATGAAAAAGTTGATTAAAAACTGAGGATTTTCTTTGATTGTGTCATATTTTCTCCAAATAAATAAAGCAAGGTAAAGGCAGAGATGTGGTTCCACTTTGCAGGTACGTACGTATTGCTGTTTAAAGTCCATGACAACAAAAATCAAAAAATGAGAATTCAGTCGTGCTGCATATGTATGTGGATTGTGACTCAATATCTATAATGTTGCCTCTATACACCAACACCATGGAGTTTAAGTGAAATGATCAAAATGCACTGAAAAAAAAGTGAAAATCTTCATTATTTAAGTTTTCTACCATATCACACTTTGAGAAAAACTAATAAATTTAGGTTTAGGTTTACTTTGTTCAATGTCTGCGTGTTGTAATGTAGACTTTCTGCTTTAATGCAAAGGGTTTAACAAAAATATTGCATAAGCCATTTAGGAATTATGGCCATTTCTATACCTAGTGCATAAGTAACTGGGGACACTAAATATGAGGATTATTTTTCAGGCAATTCGTCACTTTTGTAGACAGTTTTCTTGAGAAAATTAAGGATACAAGAACTTGTGAAATTAGAATACATGAACATTTCCAAGTCTCTGGATATGTGCATGTATCCATCCCATCCATCCTTCATATGCATCAATATTAACAAATGCAAACAGTATGGTAATATATGGTTAACCCAATCCAATCTCACCAAGTTCATGATGGGGTCACAAAAAGTGATGTAATCTATTAGTTCATGATGGTATCACACAATTTTTGGTGATACAGAGGTGGTTTGGGGGTTATGGTTAGGGTTAAAAATAGTGAACTAACTTGAGCATATCACGAAAATGTGACACAATTTGTGACAGTATCAAGGAAAAAACCCACAAGGTTCTCAACTGGGTAAGCCTATATGAAGTAACCACTTCTCAAAAAACTGAGTGACTGTAGTTCAGAACTGAAGGACTTATTGGCTTCTGTACAACCTTTGCCTGTTGCATCACCATTTATGCACTTTGATTCTGGAGTGAAACAGAGAAGGATTTAAAGAAAAAGGAGAGGTGAAATTTCAACTAAATTTTATGATTTTTTTTTTTAATGAAATTTTATGAAACTGTGATTAATGGTGCAAAAAATAAAAGCTGCACCATGCACAGTTTCTCCAGTTACAGTCACATAATCCTGTAACTCCTTCAGGGTTGTCTGGGTGACTTAATGACTTCCCCACTTGTCCCATTCTTACAGTTTTTGAGAAATACAGCATAGCGTAAGTTTTGCCTGTCAGACTCAGATGCCATAGTATCTATTTACAATCAGCCAATTAATACAACAAATCTTAAGAGAACACAATTGTCACCCTTTTTGTCATCTACGTATGACCAACAGGGTTTGTACACACTCCTTAACGTGTAAGTTCTAACCCACCTCTCTCCTGAGCGCTGTCTCCTCCTTCACTCTAACACCACTGGTTGGTCCCTGTCTAGTGCTCAGAATGGTTAGTTTCATCCCTTCCTTCTTCCAACTGCAGGATCTGAACACCATATGCCACTCCTCTGCCATGACAGGGACCTGGATTTAATATTTTCTAGCCTCCTGAGTCTTTCTGAGTCTGCCTACTCCAGACAGGTTTGGACCCAAATTTACATCAATTTTTGATTGATTTAAATGAGGTCCAACAGAGATTCAATGACTTGGGAATGTTCATGTATCCATCCTCTGACTTGTATAAAGAAAACTGGCTGTAAAACTGATTATTTTATGAAGCAGGGGGACCCCTCACATTTCGTTTGTCTAATTGCTTATTGGCTCAGAAAATGGAGTGACTATGTACACAAATGCTTGTAACTCCTAAATGGTTTATGTGATATTTTTTGCAAAAACCCTATGAATTGAAGTTAAACATCTACACAACAAACATTTATTGATTGTTATATTTCAAATCCACTGTGGTGGTGTCCAGAGGCATAATTACCAAATAAATAAACTGTCACTGTCAAAATATTTATGGAGACAGATGTAATCCTGTTTTGGTGTAAAAATATTTGCAAGATACAGGTTTTTGTCGACTCTCACACAACGTTTTGCCAGAAACCAAAGCAATGCACAACAGTCAAAAACAACACAATAGACCCACTCTTCAGATCACAATAACCACTGCAGGTAGAAATGTACATTTGTTTACACACTGGTGTACTACAATACACAAAGAATCCCTGAATGAAAGGACTTTTGGGTTGTTTTTTTTTTTGTTTGTTTTTTTACTGACTGGTCCTAGTGAACAGCAGATGCTGCACAGCCTTCCCACAGTGTAACAATAGCTCCCAGACCGTGCTGGCCGTCCATCTGCATTTGTCCAAAATACCACAGATTCTCAGTATCTCCTGTTGCCTGTTGTTAAGAAACTATCACAGGAACAGATCAATGGAGAAACAGTCCAGCTTAATTCTCTGACTGCAAACCAAAAACAAGGGCAGGGCTGGACTGTGATTGATCGGGGAACAAAGGGTCCAGATTGTCTCGGTTTGTCTTTCTCTAAACTGGTGTCTGAATAGTTAACTCGGTTAGTTTGTATGAACCTATGGCTTCATCCTTGTCAGAGCCTGACAGAGAGTTTAGTTCCTGTAACAACTGGGAAAGGGGGCGTGGGGGGGGGGCACAAGTGCAGACCCCCCAGTTTCCACACAGACATATATGCATTCCTGTGTGTGCAAAGGAGTGATTTATCACCACAGTGGCTCTGCAGCAAACAAAAATGCAAAACACATAAAACCTTACCACATCACAACTTCACAGCAAAATTAGGTGCAAATTTATCCAGAACTATCCTGTACAGAAACCTTTGCAGATTCACATCATGCTGGAGGCATGCAAAATCCGAAAGCTGAACTCTGTACAGTGTCTCCAATTACAGCCACAGAAGCCTATAATGCCTTCAGAGTTGCTATGGGTGTCTTGGTGGCTTCCATCAATTTCACTACATGCAATGTGGCGAAAAAAAAAAACGGGAGGGGGGGGGGTGTCATTTAATAGGACAGGGGCCTTTAATGGTGTAAATGTAGTAAGTCCCTGTGGCGTCTTCCTTGTCTTCACTCAGGGTCAAAACAGCAGACCCAAGGTGGATTTACATGTTCATTTGACACAGGTTTTACACCGGATGCCCTACCTGATGCAACTCCATATTAGATGGAGAACAGGCAGGGAAAAGGCTTGAACAGGGAACCTTCCACAATGGAAACAAGGGCACTAACCACTTGGCCACCACCCCTATCAAAGATGAATTGCATTAACAATAATGCTTATATTTAGTTTGTTGATTTGATTATGTACCACAAACATGGAGGGGCCATGGAAACAAATGGCTGGCTGTACTTCCTAAATAGATAATGGTTGATGGTTTTATTTTGACAACCTTTAGTTGTTGAAGGGAGGCAAAATTATTAAAAAATTGTCACTGTCCAACTATTAATGGAGCGGACTGTAATTATTCAATACTAACATACCCCAGCATTATTTAATACTGTGGTTTTGTTTAATAATAGAACTGAAAACATTAAGAGTAAAATATCTCATCCTTGGTAGCTTTCCTTGGAAATCAGGCAGGGATATCAGTTTAGGATTCTAACTTAACGAAAGTTCTGTCACATTTTCTCCTTACATCTCTTGTCATTGACAGCCATGGATGTGAACTATACTCAACAAAAATATAAACGCAACACTTTTGGTTTTGCTCCCATTTTGTATGAGATGAACTCAAAGATCTAAAACTTTTTCCACATACACAATATCACCATTTCCCTCAAATATTGTTTACAAACCAGTCTAAATCTGTGATAGTGAGCACTTCTCCTTTGCTGAGATAATCCATCCCACCTCACAGGTGTGCCATATCAAGATGCTGATTAGACACCATGATTAGTGCACAGGTGTGCCTTAGACTGCCCACAATAAAAGGCCACTCTGAAAGGTGCAGTTTTATCACACAGCACAATGCCACAGATGTCACAAGATTTGAGGGAGCGTGCAATTGGCATGCTGACAGCAGGAATGTCAACCAGAGCTGTTGCTCATGTATTGAATGTTCATTTCTCTACCATAAGCCGTCTCCAAAGGCGTTTCAGAGAATTTGGCAGTACATCCAACCAGCCTCACAACCGCAGAACACGTGTAACCACACCAGCCCAGGACCTCCACATCCAGCATGTTCACCTCCAAGATCGTCTGAGACCAGCCACTCGGACAGCTACTGAAACAATCGGTTTGCATAACCAAAGAATTTCTGCACAAACTGTCAGAAACTGTCTCAGGGAAGCTCATCTGCATGCTCGTCGTCCTCATCGGGGTCTCGACCTGACTCCAGTTCGTCGTCGTAACCCACTTGAGTGGGCAAATGCTCACATTCGCTGGCGTTTGGCACATTGGAGAGGTGTTCTCTTCACGGATGAATCCCGGTTCACACTGTCCAGGGCAGATGGCAGACAGCGTGTGTGGCGTCGTGTGGGTGAGCGGTTTTCTGATGTCAATGTTGTGGATCGAGTGGCCCATGGTGGCGGTGGGGTTATGGTATGGGCAGGCGTCTGTTATGGATGAAGAACACAGGTGCATTTTATTGATGGCATTTTGAATGCACAGAGATACCGTGACGAGATCCTGAGGCCCATTGTTGTGCCATACTGTACATCCAAGAACATCACCTCATGTTGCAGCAGGATAATGCACGGCCCCATGTTGCAAGGATCTGTACCCAATTCTTGGAAGCTGAAAATGTCCCAGTTCTTGCATGGCCGACATACTCACCGGACATGTCACCCATTGAGCATGTTTGGGATGCTCTGGACCGGCGTATACGACAGCGTGTACCAGTTCCTGCCAATATCCAGCAACTTTACACAGCCATTGAAGAGGAGTGGACCCACATTCCACAGGCCACAATTGACAACCTGATCAACTCTATGCGAAGGAGATGTATTGCACTGCATGAGGCAAATGGTGGTCACACCAGATACTGACTGGTATCCCCCCCCCCAATAAAACAAAACTGCACCTTTCAGAGTGGCCTTTTATTGTGGACAGTCTAAGGCACACAAATGGGAGCGAAACCAAAAGTGTTGCGTTTATATTTTTGTTGAGTGTATATTACTTGCTTTCTTTGTCCTCAACAAGTAGACTTGTTAAATATCTGTGGCCATCACTGGGCCCCTCTTCTTTGAAAATTGTTCACTTGTCACTCACCAGGAGCACTGTTCCTGCTAGATTTAAAGTTGCTGAGGGACAGTTAAAACTAAACTAAAAACTTTAGACCTGTTTCTAACATATAATTTGTTGGCGTGTCAAAGGTTTATCAAATGTTTCCCAAAAGTCTGTCCTTCAATTATATGTTGATTATTTAATTTCAAGTCCATTGTGTTGGTATATAATGGCAAAATTTCAAAAGCTGTGTCACGGTCCAAATATGTATGGGCCTGACTCTATGAACTTTCCAACGTTTAGCACTAGTGAGGTATAACCGGACCTCTCATCTGGGCCTTTTCTCATTAGTATTCAAATGTATGCAAACCTGACAGTGGCACTTATTTTGCATCCTCAACCTACAATATAAATATGAAACCTTTATCTGAGCACTGGTGCTATACAGCCAGAAACAGATAACAGATATTACATATACTTACATACACATACAGTAGTGTTCAGAATAATAATAGTGCAATGTGACTAAAATGATTAATCCAGGTTTTGAGTATATTTCTTATTGTTACATGGGAAACAAGGAACCAGTAGATTCAGTAGATTCTCACAAATCCAAGAAGACCAAGCATTCATGATATGCACACTCTTAAGGCTATGAAATTGGGCTATTAGCAAAAAAAGTAGAAACGGGGGTGTTCACAATAATAGTAGTGTGGCATTCAGTCAGTGAGTTCCTCAATTTTGTGGAACAAACAGGTGTGAATCAGGTGCCCCCTATGTAAGGATGAAGCCAGCACCTGTTGAACATGCTTTTCTCTTTGAAAGCCTGAGGAAAGTGGGCTGATCAAGACATTGTTCAGAAGAACAGCGTAGTTTGATTAAAAAGTTGATTGGAGAGGGGAAAACTTATACGCAGGTGAAAAAAATTATAGGCTGGTCATCTACAATGATCTCCAATGCTTTAAAATGGACAAAAAAAAAAAAAAACAGAGACGCATGGAAGAAAATGGAAAACAACCATCAAAATGGATAGAAGAATAACCAGAATGGCAAAAGCTCACCCATTAATCAGCTCCAGGATGATCAAAGACAGTCTGGAGTTACCTGTAAGTGCTGTGACAGAAGATGCCTGTGTGAAGCTAATTTATTTGCAAGAATCCCCCGCAAAGTCCCTCTGTTAAATAAAAGACATGTGCAGAAGAGGTTACAATTTGCCAAAGAACACATCAACTGGCCTAAAGAGAAATGGAGGAATATTTTGTGGACTGGTGAGAGTAAAATTGTTCTTTTTGGGTCCAAGGGCCGCAGACAGTTTGTGAGACGACCCCCAAACTCTGAATTCAAGCCACAGTTCACAGTGAAGACAGTGAAGCACGGTGGTGCAAGCATCATGATATGGGCATGTTTCTCCTACTATGGTGTTGGGCCTATATATTGCATACCAGGTATCATGGATCAGTTTGGATATGTCAAAATACTTGAAGAGGTCATGTTGCCTTATGCTGAAGAGGACATGCCATTGAAATGGGTGTTTCAACAAGACAATGACCCCAAGCACACTAGTATACGAGCAAAATCTTGGTTCCAAACCAACAAAATTAATACCTCGCAGATGTGAAGAAATCATGAAAAACTGTGGTTATACAACTAAATACTAGTTTAGTGATTCACAGGATTGCTAAAAAAGCAGTTTGAACATAATAGTTTTGAGTTTGTAGCGTCAACAGCAGATGCTACTATTATTGTGAACACCCCCTTTTCAACTTTTTTTACTAATAGCCCAATTTCATAGCCTTAAGAGTGTGCATATCATGAATGCTTGGTCTTGTTGGATTTGTGAGAATCTACTGAATCTACTGGTACCTTGTTTCCCATGTAACAATAACAAATATACTCAAAACCTGGCTTAATCTTTTTAGTCACATAGCACTACTATTATTCTGAACACTACTGTATATATGTCCCTCAATAATAGCACTTCAGGTAATATGAAAATCTATGCAAATTCCGTATAATAGTCATGTTGCAACATAATCTGCACATGAGGTGCCTAAGATTAACTTTCCATCATTCAGTGTTAATTACCACAAGTTGGCTCTGTGCCTGTCTGCACCCTGCGCTCTGCCCGCTGAGTAGGAATGCAGGAGATGGAGGGCAGCAGGGTTTTCATACTTTACTGCCCATAAAGACCCAACGAGTGGCGACACTTGCATGCAGTAAAAAGTGCTCTACACCTGCCGGGATGTTGACTTAAAATCTTTATCACCAGTATCTAATCGCTGGCCTTCTCTCCTTGATAAATGGCTCACGGTAGTATTTTACCCTCCTCAAAGTCAAAGCCGTGCATGGCACAGATGTGCACTTCACAGTAAGAATATGTGAGAATCTGTGCATTTATTCACTTATGGCTGACATGGTTAATGCTTTAACAGTTATAGATGTGTGTTTACCAGCAGATCCTCTCGGCCTGAGGAGACCATGACCCTGGAAAACGTAAAGATAACAGAGTGAGATTGTTATCAGAAAAAAATGGATTAATAGCATCGTGACCTGCTCCCACACGCTACTGGAAATATCTGAATCCCTTAAACTCCAACATAAAGATAAATAATACAGCTTATATATACACACACACACACACATAGATAGATAGATAGATAGATAGATAGATAGATAGATAGATAGATAGATAGATAGATAGATAGATAGATAGATAGATAGATAGATAGATAGATAGATAGATAGATAGATAGATAGATAGATAGATAGATAGATAGATAGATAGATAGATAGATAGATAGATAGATAGATAGATAGATATCAGTTTCTACTGGCAGAGCAGGCAGCACACAATTGCAAGACGCAGACAAACAGCTCTGTAAAATTGTGGCATTTACTTGATATGGAAGCAGTGGTCGGTACACAGACAGGCACTCAAACAAGAGCAACAGTAACACAATCATCAGGCAAGGGCGTGGTCCAGGTACACAGGCAGGTTGCCAAAAAACATGATAAGGCAGTCAAGGCAAGGCAAGAAAAACAGAGCTAGAAAGAGGCACAAGCCACATCGATCAGGCGAGGAATACAGGCAAACAGTGGGGCTTATAAAACACCCAGGTGATGAGCAGCAAATCAAGAATAGGTGTGAGGAAACTTCCAGAACCAGGGTGTGGCCAGACAGAGGGAAAAGCCCACCATGAAGAACCAAGAGAAAGAGAGGAACTTTTTTGTAATCATCTTTGAATATTCCTTTTGGTGACTAAAAGACAGAAAGGTGTTCAAAGCTGAAAGCAGCCTGATGGTTTCACTTTAGATCAATAATAGCAGGTGAAACAGAAATCTTCAAAAACCCAAATTAAAATCTACTAAAACATTGTTAAATGGTTGAAATACCTTTTATGAATGTTAACAAATATTTTGTTTACCAAACATTTACAAAGTGAGGTATGAATGGTGTGAAAATTGTATTTCTGTAACACTCAAATTTAGGATTTTTTTTTTCTTTTATCTCTTTGTGGTTTCCTTCTAAACCAACAAAAATGGTTGCTTTTGTAATCAAGCCTGTTACATATGCATGTACAAGTCCAACTTTATTAAATAATTTTATAGTTCCAATTCCAAAAATATATTCTGCATATATTTTGTTCTAAAAAAGAAGTGATTGTAACTTGTGGCCTGTTAATTGTTTCTGTGGGATTATTTATTTGTTTATGCATCTATAGATCAAATAAAAAAAAATAGCTGAATTGAGGCCACAACTTTTTTGCGATATTTTTATTTAAAAAAAATTATTTTCTTTTTTTGCTTTATTTTTTTAATTCAGTGAAATATGGGGGAATAAAAGTTAATAGGAGCAATACGGAGTGCATGTGTGAATGAGAGAGAGCACGGTGGAATAGTGAGAGTAGAGTGAGTGAGTAGAGGAAGTGAAAGTGGATAGCTTTAAAAATTTGGGGTCAACCTTTCAACGTAATGGAGACTGTTAGAGACATGCAAAAAAGCGCGCAAGCAGGGTGGTTTGGGCATGTACAGAGGACGGACCCAGGGTGTATGTAGGGAGAAGGATGCTGAGGATGGAGTCCAGGCTGGAGGAGAAGAGGGAGGCCACAGAGGATGTTGATGGATGTGCTGAGGGAAGACATACAGGTGGTTGTAACAGAAGACAGGCCGCCACAGGAAAAACACCTCCATGTTGATAACCATTTGTAAAAACCAGGCAGCTTTTGATGGCTTTCAGTTGAGTGAGTATCTGAGAAACTGAAAAGTTGGAACAGCTGGACATGTTCCAACTTGTCCTTAAGGCTTCCAACGGAGGTGTTTTTCCTGTGGCGGCGCCGGCTACCTGCCGACGCGCCAATCCGTCCGCACGTCTTTCATTACAAAATCTCCTTTAACAGTGGAATGTCCAGATAAACTGCTGATCCCGACCTCTTCTGAAAGTTCTCTGTTCTCTCACGATGTCCTGGGTCAACAGAGGCTTAAATTTGGAAGTTTTCAGCTTGAAACAGGCTGACAACGAGCCTCCGAGCACGGCGCGACGTCCCGCTCCGTGGGAAGTCCTTAAGGCGACAGTAACACTCCATAATCTCTCATCAGCCGTTAAAATTTTCACCGAAAACCAGCTAAATTTCTCGAATGGTGTCCACTTCGATGTGCCTCACAGGTTCTGAAAAGATTTTGATCAAGCAAAGCGCCAGTCTCTCAGGAAGAAGTCAGACAAAGGAATTCCGACGAGGGGGGTGGACCACTCCTCACTCAAAGCCTGCCCACAGGTGAATGACGTAACCGACAGGCGTGAAAAAACTCACGTATGCGCACGAGGGTTCAAGGTTGGCTGATGTAATCGCACGTGATTCAAATCCAAATATTTTTATAAAAAAATAAAAAGGTCGGTTTCTTTTCTAATAGACCTCGTATATATATATATATATATATATATATATATATATATATATATATATATATATATATATATATATATATATATATATAATTTATTTTTTTATTTTTTTTGATAACTCAAACCCTTTTTGTATAGGTGCACCTGCATATACAGACAGTAAAGTGGTGCAAACTTGGAGAGGTGACAGCTGCCTCTGGGGTCCCACCTACCAACAAAGACGGTATCCCTTACTTCCGGTGTCCACCACCGGGTTCAGGGATTGCCACCACGACAGGCACCAGAGACCTTGTGACCACAGCTACGAGCGGCCGCATCGACAATGGAGGTGGAGAACATGGTCCACTCAGACTCATGTCTCCAACCTCCCCCGGGATCTGGGAGAAGCTCTCCTGGAGGTGGGAGTTGAAGACCTCGCTGACAGAGGGTTCTGCCAGTCGTTCCCAGCAGACCCTCACGATACGTTTGGGCCTGCCAGGTCTGACCGGCTTCCTCCCCTCCCAGCGGATCCAACTCACCACCAGGTGGTGATCGGTCGACAGCTCTGCTCCTCTCTTCACTCAAGTGTCCGAGACACGTGGCCGAAGGTCAGATGATACGACTACAAAGTTAATCATCGACTTCCGGCTCAGGGTGTCCTGGTGCCACGTGCACTTATGGACACCCTTGTGCTCGAACATGGTGTTCGTGATGGACAAACTGTGACTAGCACAGACGTCCAACAACTGAACACCACTCGGGTTCAGATCGGGGAGGCCGTGCTTCCTGATCACCCCCCTCCAGGTCTCACTGTCGCCGCCCACGTGGGCGTTGAAATCCCCCAGGAGAACAATGGAGTCCCCAGTCTGAGCGCTATCTAGTACCCCTCCCAGGGACTCCAGGAAGGTCGGGTACTCTGCACTGCTGCTCAGCCCATAGGCCGAGACAACGGTGAGAGACCTCTCCCCGACCCGAAGGCATAGGGACACGACCCTCTCGTTCACCGGAGTGAACTCCAACACATGGCGACTGAGCTGGGGAGCAATAAGCAATGCGACCCCAGTTCTCTGCCTCTCCCCGTGGGCAACGCCAGAAAAATGAAGCATCCAGCCCCTCTCCAGGAGTTGGGTACCAGAGCCCAAGCTGTGCGTGGAGGTGAGCCTGACTATCTCTAGTCGGTATCTCTCAACCTCCCGCACAAGCTCAGGCTCCTTCTCCCCTAGCGAGGTGACATTCCACATCCCAACAGCCAGGGGCTGTGAGCATGGACCGGGCCGCCGGGCCACCCGCCCTTGACCGCCACCCAATCCTCTCTGCACCCGACCCCCATGGCCCCCTCTGCAGGGGGTGAACCCACAGGACGGCGGGCCCACGTCGCTCTTTCGGGCTGAGCCCGGCCGGGCCCCATGGGCTAAGGCCCGACCACCAGGCGCTCGCGTGCGAGCCCCAACCCCAGGCCTGGCTCCGCCATACCGGGTGATGTCTCGGTCCTTGATTTTTTTACTGGTCATGGAGGGTAATTGTGTTTTACAATTTTTAATGTTGCATTATCATTTGCAACTGTGTTTTTGTGGTATTCTACTGGCTAAAGAAATATTATTATTATGTCATAAATATAAATATAAATATATATATATATATATATGTTCTCCACTCAGATTGCAATAGCCAATCACAGATTAGCCTTTCTGTCCATCATTTACCTGTATTTTGGCATGTTTGGCACCAGGAAGTTATGTTGGATCCAAAGGGATCCAAAAAGGCTAGGACCAAAAGCTATATTGGATCAGTTCCCACTGACCAATAGCGTTAGAGTTTACTGCCAACAGCTATCCAATCAGAGCACGGCATACAATTATTAATGAGATGACATCACTAATGACGCGGAGGTCAGGAACTTGCTGACAGACTCTGGTTGAAAAAATGTCAACAAATACGTCAACAACAGCAGAAAATTGTCTGCCAGTGAGGTTTGCTGAGTTCACAGAGGAGGAACTGGTGGAAATATTGAACTCCAAGGATGTCAAAAACACTAAGAAGGTAGACAAGCACGCTACTGATGTTTTAGAAGCATTCATATGCTGTTCACAACAAAATAAATTGATCTAGTTTAGTTGACTCTGTTGTTTGCTTAATTTGGGAGGGGATTTGGATTCAGAAAAGTTATATTGGACGAGGTGTATATATATGTACTGTATATACTGTATATACTGTATATCACATATTCACTTTTCTTGGAACCAATTGTGTTGACATGCCAATGGGGAAAGGGCATTAAAAGCCTCTTAATGTGTGTGAACTTTTATTATAACTCTGGGGTCCCTAAAACCTTTGCACAGTACTGTAGGTGCCTCAGTGTTGAGGACCACAGTGGCTGGATAAGCTGATGGATGCCTATGTTCTTGAGGTAACGATGGGCTGATAGGCCAGATGTTTGCCTGGGTCTTTCCCATCCAGGAACCAAGGGGTTCCATGGCGTGGTGGATGCTGCAACATGCGATACCAGCGAATGATCCCAGACTTGACTTATGTCAGCTAGTTCCACAAAACTTAGAAATTTAAAATGCTAAAGCAAATTGTACTAAATTATTATGATTAATTACATATGAAGAGTTCAGGCGCAAAACCCCGTAAATGCCACGCCACGGAAAATGAGATAACCATTGCAAGTGAAAGCTTACTGAGGACTTACCGAGGATTCTGCTATTTTGTTCAGTGTGCCATAACAATTTCATAACAAGAAGGAATGATTCATGGAGATGTACAACTTCCATCAGGTAAATATCCTTATTTAAAACAAGAGTGGTCTGTTGGAGATACAGCGTTTTGCGCCTGAACTCTTCATATTATGCCCTGCAATAGACTGGGGCCCTGTTCAGGGTGTACCCCACCTCTCGTCCAATGACTGATGGCATAGGTTCCAGCCCCAATCAGCCTTAACTTGAATTAGTGGGTTTATAAAGAATGAATTGTGTATTACGTTTGCTATTTAACCAACCAGGTTTTGTGGGACTAGTTGACGCACAGCATCAAGATTAAGTAAAGTAAGTCCCTTCAGCTGCTCCCTTGTTTTCACTAGGGGTCTCCACAGCAGATCCAAGGTGGATCTGTATGTTGATTTGGCACAGGTTTTACATCGGATGCCCTGCCTGATGCAACTCCACATTACATGGAGAAATGTAGCAGGGGTGGGATTTGAACTGGGAACCTTCCGCACTGAAACCAAGCCCACTAACCACTTGGACACCTGCATCTAGATGAACATAACATTTAATTTTTTTAAGGGTAATAAGGAGGATTCATGAAGCAGCCCACCTACATAGCAGTTGGACACCAAACAGCTGCAGAGATATAGAGTTCGGTTGGGATGCAGACATAGTGACAGATGACCTGATAAAACAGGGTGATAGAAGTGAGACCACCATCAAAGTTTTCAGTTAGATCCTGCTACTGTTTCAACACAAGCATATTCATCAATCTGGTATCTCTAAGTACGGAACTGGATTATACTGTTAGGTTTCTCTGTGTGTGTGTGTGTGTGTGTGTGTGTGTGTGTGTGTGTGTGTGTGTGTGTGTGTGTGTGTGTGTGTGTGTGTGTGTGTGTGTGTGTGTGTGTGTGTGTGTGTGTGTGTGTGTGTGTGTGTGTGTAGCCGTGCTGATGAGTTTGACTGGCCCCGGCTCTGAGGGCCAGTAATAATCTGTCTTTAGGAGGCTGTGAGAGGCTGAAGTGAGCCATAAGAACCCACTCTGTCAGATTTAACCAGCCAGCAGAAAGAAAAAGTCATAATTATAATATGCTTTCTGGCTGGATTTAAATGAAGCTACCGAACAGGGCCCCTATAAACACATTCTCTCTCACCAACACACACACACACACACCCTTCAATAAAGAGGCTCTAATCAATCAGGGGTTCCCTCACCGCTGTTTCACTGCAGCCCCTGTCTGAAAGAGGGACTGACAGCCCTCAACCTCCCCACATTGTCAGACGAGACTGATTAAGCTTCTGACCGGATACCTCAGCCACCGGCTCGAAAAGCGTCAAGGTTAAAGGGTCTCCGTTTGAAACGGAGGAGAGCTGACAAGTTCTGGACACCTGCTTTTTAAAGTGATGCTTGTCTCTCTGGTGCGATCCTCCTTTTTTGTTATTTGCAATTTGTGAGCAGCACAGGGGAAAGGGAGTGGAAAGGGGTGAGCAGGGTGTTAAGTTTTGAAGGGGGGGGCCTGGCTGCGGGCCTGACGCTGGAACAAAGGGGGGACGCTCTTTACATGCAGAGCCAGACAGAGCAAACTGGACTGCAGCAAATACAGCCACAAAAACAGACTCAGAGGGAGCGCAAAACAAGAATATTAGACCAACGGCCGATCTGGCCCCCAAGTTACGCCACCTGGAAAAGTTTTTGTCCCATGTTTGGATGAAATGATATGGTCAGGTCCCTAAGTAGTAACAAAAGTTACAAAGGTTTTTACAAAAATAATAATAGTAATAGTAATTTTGCTTCTGTACACCCAGAAAGAATCACAATTTGCTTTAAGTGTTGACTTTTAACTTTCCACTTAGGAATTACAGTTATTTTTATACACAATCCCCCAATTTTCAGAAGTAAGTCTGATATAGTAGGGAGAGGCTATAAATGCCTTTTTGGAGGAAAAACACCCAGGAATGAGTTTAAATAAACCTTTATTGTACATAAAGAAGATACCTAAATGTTATTTCTCTCTGTAATTTGGTGTCGTGCAGCTACTGGCATTTTATGAAATACGTGACAATATGCTTAAAATCATCAATATGCATCCTTGTATGTCTGACACATGTAAGGCTATTCTCAGTCAGCTATTGGATCTGACGTGAGGGAAGTTGCTCCATGGCCAAACAAAAGTCTGACAGTGTCACTGTAGATCTGTCCTTGGTCTTGCCTAATAGAACCTTAGGGCCCCTTCACACATAGCACGAATAAGTAGGAATCAGGGCGAATCACAGAGAAACAGCCCGAGTGAGCGAATCATGAAAACATCGAGCCGTTGGGAGGGACAAACTGTTGGGCAGGCGTGAATGATCCCACTGCAACAATTTCGTGACCGTTACAGCGGGAACACAGTGCGAGCAGCTGAAGCATGTGGAACCACATCTCGCAGATGCTGTGGAAAAATAAAAAATACATACCATCCACAGAATTCGAACCTGCAAATTACAAAAGCTTTGATTAACAGACGGAAACTTTACCACTGCACTACCATCACTTTCCTATAACCAGTAAAATGCCTAAAATCAACAAGGAGTAAACGTATTTTTAAAAAAAAAGAGAGAAATTAGATGATGTAGACCAAGAGGAAGTCTTTAATTATGGCGAAAAAAGCACCGTAATTGCCACTGTTGTGGAAGAAAGAAAAAACAGCTGGAACATGTTGCACCACATCATGCCTCTGCTGTGGAGGGAAAAAAATAAAACCACAAACACCATAAAAAACAACAAATTTTCCTGAATCCCTCTTATCTAGCGGATAATACAAGTATGACCGTCTGTTCCTCTGTAGCTGACCCATGGTCATAGATGTGCAGTCATGACATGACATGACATGAATGAAGCAGTGTGCTTTTATCATGTCCAGCCGGCCCTGCACGCGTGGCCGACCCAATACGCGTGTCCTGTGGACAGCGCTCTGCAAGACAGACACCACATCATGTGGAACAGAGCTTGTGGGCGACGTGACATTCAGATCGCCCGCAGCGTGTTATGATCCGACAGTCCGTTTCACTTGGGCAGTCTGTCAATGTGCGCACTGTGCGCTCGCAATAGCGATATATGCTTTTACGTATGTCCACGTGAGGACAGCAATCCGACACATGCGCCTCACAGTGGACAGTTGTAAGGTCATATCAATCAAAACACAGCACGTATTCCCCAGCTATTTTTTTAGTTATTTGTTATGTAATTGCGTATGTAGGTAGTGTAGTACTTATGAATATACCTGTCCTGGCTGTGGTGTCTGTGTTTTTAATGCGACCCATCTGTGCACTGAGCTGTCATTTGCAGCAGTCAGTGAGTCTCTGGTCAGCTCGAGGTGGCTCGTTGTGCTGTGTGTGCTCAAATGTGGCTGGTCAGTCCCTATCTGTACATCAATATCAGCAGTTCATGCAAGTGCGCGATCCACACGCACGGCATGTGTTGCGGGGGGAGCCGTCACTGGCACGACACATATGTGTTGCTTTTTGCAATGCCACACTTGTGGGGGCACTTAGACAAATTTCACATCCAGCTCACTGTTGTCTGCTCACTGTTTTCATGCTATCAGCACGAATGGCCACACATTTTCCAAGTGTCAAGCGAGTGGTCTTGGATGTTGGTGTGTGTCACCTGAAATTTGGCCGACACCTGTCGCGAGAGAGATCGAATGGGCTCTCACAGGGCATTCTCTGCCTTTCACCGCTGGTGTGTGTGTGAATAATTGTAGTGACAGGTGTACAAGGTATTGGAAGCAGTTCAGATTTTTCACAAATGGCATGCAATTCCTCCTTCGTGCGCTAGTTAGCTTCAATCATGTTGTGTGAAGGGGCCCTTAGGGATGTCACCAAATGGTTCAGGAGTCAGTATCTTCTGCTTTCGACCTTCAATGATGAACATCCTGAAGACATGGTTTGTTCTGGTTAGTGATACTGAGGTATCTCCGGCATATGTACGTCATCTTTCATTCTCTTTGTCTGTCTTTAGGCCATCTGCTGTATTCTAAAGGTACTTATTAACATGTTCAGCTGCTGTGAATGGTCCACCTTGGTCCTTCAGTCTATCCAAATACTGAGTTTTCTGTTCTCAGCATGCAGCACGTAAGCTTCCTTCTTACTAAGCCCAGCAGCTCTAAGTTCCTGCCGATGTTTGTTCTAGTCTGCAGTGATATTGTCCATGATCTTGACTCCTGGGCCCTTTTTACAGAAATTACTTGAGGCATCTTTTTTGCACAAGTCTTTAGTCAGATTCAGTATATTACCATGAGATACAGTGTGCAAACTGGGCTTCTTCTTTAGCCTCTGATCAGTCATGTGTGATTTACATCAATGCAAACATACTTGGAGAATTATGGTTTTGGGATTGGTCAACAGTAACCCGGTTTTGTTAATGGTCAATCAAGTGGCAAGTTTTCCTTTAAATCTTGTGGACCTTCACCAGACCGCATAATGGTCTACATGATCTTGATGATAAACTCTCTCAGTATGTTATTTCAGCCCAGTCTCACATTTTTTTTCATCCTCCCATCACAAAATGATTCAAATTTTTGTGACAAGGTTTTTTTTTAACTCGCCATTACTAACCCAACGAAAATTTTGAACTTTTCGTGACAACATGACGAACCAATATATTAATGTATATTTTGTGCAGCTGAATCACGACAATCTGTGTGACTGGGTTGGTTATTTAGGCAAAAATGCATATATCTGTGGTTTTCACATATATGCCAGTTGCTAAGGGAAGCCAACTCTAAATGCAAAGTAATGCTGAAAAAAATGTAGTTTTTATGGATATGTGGTTAATTTGAATGAATTCAAGGCATTTTTTATTATTATTATTATAGCCCCCCTCTAGATGTAGGCCCCTGAGAACAATTGGCAGTTTCCCCAGATTCAGTGGGGCGAAGTAGATGAGTCGACAAATTCATGGTGGAGTGGAGTAACGAAGAATTTTGACACAACAAAAATTATCATAGCTATCATTAAGTCTCTCATGTGCCTTCTGGTAAACTGTGGCTGAAATGTCAGATTTGTTTTCTTTTTAAAAAAAAAAAATTCTTCTTTGCGCCACTCCACGATAACTGGTGATGCAGCTGGCAAAAGCTGCATCATGCAGTTTATCACAGTTGAAATATAGCATCATTGTCGCTATAGCTGCTAAAATTACAATGTTCAATCATGATTTTCTCAGTGATTTATATTTGTCATGTTTTGAAGCACATGAAAATCTATCTTGAGCTACTTCATAGAGGAATATCTTGACAAAAGGTGGAGGCATTGTCTTTTTAGAAAGCTTTTAGAAAGTCATAGTTTGCTAGGTTCTAGCGTTAAAGTGAGCTACCTCAGCTTCTGCTGTTTGTCTTGTGAAATTTTACCAGTGCTGTCACAAAAAAAAAAAAAAAATGTTTGAATGTTTAACAAAGCCAAAACTCTGAATGATGGAACAAAAAAATGGTCTTGGTCTCTATAGCTAGTTTCCCCCTTTATGATAACTGTTCAGGGGAATGTTTATATATATATATATATATATATATATATATATATATATATATATATATATAAAACTCACCAGTTTAAGATATTTTAAGCCATAAAGTTATGCATAATTAGCAGTGGGGTGATTTTGAGTGACAGTTTGTGTCTGCCACTGTTTGAGATGCGATCAGACCTCCGCTAACAGAGGCTGCTAGCTGTTGGGACCATGGAAATAGAGACCTGGAATGGACGTGCGCGCCTCAATCTATTAGCGACAGGAAGGCGCCATTACTAAGGCTGGAAATGTGCCAATCATAAATAATGAACTGACCACTTTTTTCGCATTAGCGTCACTATTTCTTAACGTATTTTAATAAATGTTGGCTTGTTTCAAAGCCCTTTGAAAGCCCAATGAACCTATGCATGTGTGGGTGAAAAAAAAAAACTTTTATGTAAAATTCAGAAATTTGGGGAAATTATGATAAACTGTGCTGCTTTTCTTTCTCTATTGTCGCTATTTGTTAAGAGATTTTAATAAAAGTGGGCTTGATTTAAAGCCCTTTAATTGATCTTTCTAATGAAACCATACATGCCTGGGTAGAAAAAAATGTTTTAGGTAAAGTGTGGACATTTGGGGATTTTACTGTGTTTGGGGAATTTACTGTTTTTTTCCCTGTCATCATAATTCTCAATGGATTTTTATAAATGAAGCCTTGTAAGTTGTATTCAAGCTGATTAAAAGCTCTAATGAACCCATACATGCCTGGATAAAAAAAAAAAATCCTTATGTATTAAAATATAAATCTGAAGTATGCCTTGCCATTGTGGTCATTTACCTTGCTGCTTTTTCCACTGTAATGTTATTGCTAGTCTTTTAATGACAACAACATATATATATGATTTTTACTAGCATTTTATTACAAGTAGATATAAAGCCATTCAGAATTTATGACTTTTGACCCTCAGTCACGGTAAAACGTATCGACTCCACCCCCTCCAACCACCCTGTTAAAATTTAAATGCACCTTAACTGGCTCAAGGTGTTCTGTCCACCCTTAGTAATGGCCGCCGTGCAGCACGCCACTAGTCACGTGATGTCCATTCCAGGTCTCTATTTCCATGGTTGGGACCCACCGTGTTTGTCCTTTTAGAGCATTTTATTACAATTATCTATGATAATATGACTTGTTGTAGAGTTAGTTGACAAGGGACCATCTAAGAAGTCTGTGCTCCACTATCTCCATCCAGTGAAGCTTTCATGTTATTTCATTTGTATGTTAGCACAATTTGAGCTGTTAGCAGGTATCAGTAGCTTGGTGATGTTAGCTCCACTATTATTCCGTGGTTACCAAGCCAATAATCTGGTCATGATTTTTAATGCTCACACCCAAGCCACCCATCATGAAAACCACCACCTATTTCAGAAAGATGTGCATAACACCCAAGCCATAATTAGCCTCTTAGCTTCAAAACTACTGCTCAGAAAATCTAAGGTTATCAGTATGGTGCACCTAGAAAGTATTCACAGTGCTTCACTTTTTACTCGTACACATTTTTTTATGTCACAGCCTTATTCCAAAATGGATGCAATTCTTTTTTTTTTCCATCAAAATTCCACACATTATACCCGATAAAGACAATGTGAAAAAAGTTCAAAACCGCGCTCAGGTGTATCCTGTTTCCACAGATCATCCTTGAGATGTTTCTACAGCTTAAATGGAGTCCATGTTGTGTGTTGGGGGGTTTGGCTGGACATTTTGGTGTTGTTTTCTTTTCTTTGCTCTCCAGGTGGTATGCAAACTGTTTTTTGTCTGTGGAGAAGGTGCTGGCAGAAGAGTCCTTCACCCTCATCAGCATTATTGGCTGCACTTGTGGAGGATGTTCACGTGCAGGCCTAATGATTTGCAGCACCTGTGGATGATGCTCACGTGCAAGCTTAAAGACTTTCAGTTGAAGCAGATAATGAGATGGCGTTCTGCATTTAAGCCATGAGTGATTTGAGCAGAATTACCGGAACTCGACCTTGTGACGTTCGTTTGTGAGACGCTGAGGACCGCGCCTGGGTTTGACACATCGTGCCTGTGAAGGAGGACGGGTGAGGGACACATGCTGTCAGCACACATCAGAGGTGATGATTGTCTGAATAAGTGTTAACAGTAATTTGGTATTTTGTTACGCAGTATATTTGAATATTGATGAGAATTGTGCAGCTCGCTTCTCACTGCCGTGGCGTACGGAATGATGATCCTCCACCTGTTGTGAGAAGCTGCTCATTTACATAAAGCTTAAATTCAGACCTGAATGTGTTGCTGATAGTGTGTGCCTTTGAAGGATATTTGTTGTAGCTGTTGACTTACCTCACCTTTTCCATCCTTCACAGAGTCAGTTTGTCGTATCCACCTGGGGGGTGTTCGGCGGTGAGTCTGGGTCCAGAAGCGCCGAGCTTTGATCCATTTGGGCGCTGGAGAGCATGCCGTCCTTCACCTCGCCAGACAACCGCACATTTATGTTGTACACCAATTATTGGACAGGAGAAAAATAAAACTTTTGTTTTTGGAACCGCTTTCTGGTTATTTAGCGCTGGGTTCAGTCAGACGCAGGTCCGCTCCTCAACCCGCATCTGCACATAACAGTAGTTCCCGGCCATTCCAAAATGGACCCAGCGGCAGAAGTGGTTCCTTTTGCTGAAAGAGTTCAAGAATACTTGGAGAAGATATGGGAGCAATTACGGCCTCTAGCAAATCAAATTAAACAAACAGATGCTCGCATTACGGAGCTTGCAGCGCAAGCCGTTCTGCTTCCTGCTGCTCCAGCTGCGGCACTATCGATACCGGTGCAGATAACTCCGTCACCCAAGGGGAGGCGGAGTGCGGCGGATTATTCCATGGATTTCCGAATTTTTTCTGCTCAGTCCG
Source organism: Thalassophryne amazonica (assembly GCF_902500255.1). Taxonomy (NCBI): domain Eukaryota; kingdom Metazoa; phylum Chordata; class Actinopteri; order Batrachoidiformes; family Batrachoididae; genus Thalassophryne; species Thalassophryne amazonica. Next base: position 84,466,042 of record NC_047110.1, read on the forward strand.
GTTGGAATGCCGCAGCTTTGAGAGGAGTGTTTGTGGATGGTTTGAACGATTCATTAAAAGACGAGCTAGCAGTCCGTGACGAACCAAAAGATTTAGATGAGCTAATATCTTTGGCTATTCGTCTAGATGATCGGATAAAGGAGCGTGGACGCGAGAGAGGGCGGACATCAGAGTGGGTCTTTTTGTCTCGGGGCTTTCCCCGACACAGATCAGGGCTGCCTCTTCTTCACCCCACTGAGACTCCTCCGACGGGACCTCTGGCTTCTCTTGCGGATGAGCCCATGCAGCTCGGACGAGCTGAAGCCGCCATATTGCCCCGGTCACATAAGCGTCAAGAAAGATAACAATGACGTATCTCCAGGTGTTCTTAGACAGGCATAATAATGGACACAAAAAAAAAAAGGGGCAGATCTTTGGTTGTTTAGTTATTTGGGCTGTTTTTGTTTTCTTGTAAGGGGTTATAAATTGTTTGGGGATTTAGAGGCGGTTCTGGTGGAGTGAACGACTGGCAGTTCGGAGCTCGGCTGGACTCAGGTAATCATTATTTGAATTTAGGTAATTTTTGTTTGAGGATTGGGTCATTTTGTTTTGTTGTTTTTATTTCCCTGTTTCCCTAACCCCAACCTCACATTCTCTAAGACCGTTTGTCTTTTGGGTTGTGGGGTGGTGCAGGTTGGTTACGCTGAGCGTTTCTCAGAAAACCTCTGCACCTGGGGGGGGTGGTTGTCAGGGGCATTTTTTTTGGTTTGGTTGATGCCCGGTTCCACTCCAGCCCCGGTGGGCCTTTGACCGTTCGTCATTGGTGTTACCGGGGTGTGGTGCAGCGGGAACGTACCTCAGTCGGAGTGGTGGGCCGATCTGTGCCATTCGCCATTTTGGTAGTTCCACCCCTCCCGATGGGCTGGTGGTATGGTCGGTTTGAGGCACCGGACATATTTCCGGTTTTCCGCTGCGCTTAGGGGATGGGACTGGGTTAGTTTTTCCTGTTTCCTTCCCCAGCTTGGTAGTTTTGTGCCGTTCGCCAAAATTGAGCCGACGATAGGCTCTGGGAGTGAACTGGGGTCTTTCGGGGTGCTGGGGGAGGTAACAGGGTTTGCCGGTTGTTTTATTTGCCCCCGGGGTGGTTTAATGAAGTCCGCCGGGGGTTGGATTTTTGTGTTTCTTATGGTGAGTCTGGGTCCAGAAGCGCCGAGCTTTGATCCATTTGGGCGCTGGAGAGCGCGCCGTCCTTCACCTCGCCAGACAACCGCACATTTATGTTGTACACCAATTATTGCACAGGAGAAAAATAAAACTGTTTTGTTTTTGGAACCGCTTTCTGGTTATTTAGCGCTGGGTTCAGTCAGACGCAGGTCCGCTCCTCAACCCGCGTCTGCACATAACAGTCCACCTGGGGTAAATTCAGTTGATTGGACATGATTTGGAAAGGCACATACTTGTCTACAGAAAAGGTCCCTCAGTTGACAGTGCAGGTCAGAACACAAACCAAGCATGAAGTCACAGGAATTGTTTGTAGACTTCAGACAGGATTTGCTTGAGGCACAAATCTGGGGAAAGGTACAGAAACATTTCTGCTGCTTTGAAGGTCCCAATGAGCACAGTGGCCTCTGTCATCCATAAGTGGAAGAAGTTCGAATCCATCAGGACTCTTCCTAATGCTGGCCGCCCATCTAAACTTAGCGATCAAGGGAGAAGGGCCTTAGTCAGGGAGGTGACCAAGAACACAATGGTCACCTTATCAGAGCTCTAACATTCCTCTGCGGAGAGAGGAGAACCTTCCAGAAGGACAACCATCTCTGTAGCAATCCACCATCAGGCCTGTATGGTAGAGTGGTCAGACGGAATGCTACTCCTTGCCAAAAGGCACCCGAAGGACTCTCAGACCATGAGACCAACTTTTTCAGGACAAGCAGCAAAATCTAAAGGTTTTTCATTCAGAACCCACAGGTTTGGTAGTGTGTTTTGTTGTTTTTAGTCATCATAGAGAGTAAACAAGCAACATATGTGCTAGTGCACATACAGACCCATACAGACTGTACAGACATACAGACTGTAGCCTTTAAATATAAAATTCACAAACAGTGCAGTCCTAGTACATTCACTTATGTTTTAATGTTTCAACTCCAGAGGGAGCAAATAAACCGGAATATTGGAATATTTGAAAGCATTTGTTTCAAATCAGTTCGTGACTTATGGCACCATTTAGCATAGCTCATTACGTTTTTCTTTTACACAGACTGCAAAACAATGTTTTGAAGCACGAGTGCTGTAAGCGATTCAAATCATTCAGGAATAGTGCTTTAAATTAGCCATCACTAATTTGCAGCGCATTGCCAAAAAGATTTGGCACCATCCCCAGCCAAACGTTCTATTTTTTTTTTTTTTTTTTTTAGATAGGTTTCTCATTTTATTGTATATTTCATCTCATATTTGCCCTCATAGTGGGCATGGTATTTCTTCTCATAGTTGCTAACTTGTTAGCTGAGCGGATCGGATTAACAAGCACATGTCCAGTGTACCAGAGGCAAAGTATAAGCTCCAACTCTAACAAAATGATTTGAACACAAAGTCAGATTTTTATTTATTTTTTATTTGGCTTGGAAACGCATGGAAATTCAATGTTACAATTTATCCCACTAGACCTCAGGACAGCAACAATTAAGGTGTCTTCCATCATGACTGTTAAGCAAGTAAGGTTACAAATGCTATGTAATTACTTTTAAAATTTACTTTTCTATGTGATACATTTACATTCTTTATATGAGTGATGTTGCCATTGCAAAGACATGCAATAATTAAGATTTAAATAGGCTCATCTAAGACATTTTGTATCTTGCTCACCCACCGCAAGCAATACCAAATACCAAATACCAAAGTGCATATATGATACTGCGGGTATCTATATTGTTTTCTGAGTTGATCAAGTGAATGTACTGCTTTTTAGAACGTTGAAATTCCCAACTTGGGCTTTCCTTCTTTACTATCACCATAAATACAACAAAACTACACGAGTTTCAAACACTACTGTTAATCATTTGACACACATGCCTACAGGATATTACACTGGCAAAATAAAGTTGCTGTTTTGATTGCTCTTGTGCATTAAAGTTCACCCATTGCAACATGGTTTATCCTCATCATATGTTCTTTTAATTTGGTTACTTACAAGATGACAGCATTTATTGTTTTTGAGTTATTGGCCACACAAAGTGACTGAGACAGACTAACTCACTCACCCACTCATCTACATTTTTGCTGTTCAAGCCTTTATGAAAGGAAAAAGCATCCATGTCAGGAGTAATAATCACAGCAGAAAAATAAGACATTTCATTGAGTGTGTTTGTATATTATGTAACATGATCAATGCCTGTTGTGTGTCTGTGTCACACAAAATTGTATCTTCTAGCTCTCAACGGCCCTTATCAAGTGAACAATTCTGCAACCCCTGATGACACTTCAGATGAATGATTTCTAAAGCTTTTTAGGATCACTGTTATTTTTAAAAGGAGGTGCAGAGGATTTCTTTTGTTATTCTGTCCTTTTTTGCTGTGTGTGTGTGGGGGGGGGGGATGAATCAGCTTAAGGCTTTGCAGAGATTTCGCCCTTTAAAAGAGAGAGCCACTCCATCAATGAGATACAATAGTATATTCTGACAAAAAGTCTGAGGGCGTAACGCCGGCCCGCCATCACCAGGTTCCTTTCCATACAGACTCTCTGCCGGTGACTGGTAAATGCCACTTTCAATCCTGTTTTTTCTCCTCTTCCCTTTTCACTTCTTCTATTCCCTTCCCTCAATGGGTGTGTTAAGTATTGTGAATTCTGATGGGGCGGCGAGTCAGCCGGGATCATTAAAAGCGGGCTGAGCCTTTGGCCAGATCAAAATAATTAACTGGAGAGGTCACACACTAATGAAATGAAATGGGGGAGTGAGAGGAGGCCCTAAATAGTGCTCACTAATCCTCCCTTTACCTTGTTTTAGGGAGGGGCAGGACTCCATAAGCTGGGGCATCTCTGCTGATAATAGATTGTGGGGTGCAGGGAGTCATGAAACTGTGGATATGTGGGAGAGTTTTTAAAAAATGGGCAGCAGGGGAGTAAGGTGGCATCAAATATCTTATATACTGACAGGCTGATCATAAAAATTCATTTTCCTAAAATCATATGAATTAGCTGCCATTGAATTCCAATGGAATCAACTTTCACCAAAGTTTTCTTTTCAACTTACATTTTGCAGGAGAGTGATTCCCGTGTTTGTGTAATAGGCTGATTCTGTATTTCGACATGGTCAGGGTGTTAGGTAGGGTTGTGGAAATCCATGGATTTTGGTGCCTTTGTTTCAGAGGATCTGTGAGTACCACCAGAATAACTAACTAGTCTTACTAACCACTTGTTTAACACTAAGATGAAAAGAATCACTTGAGCTGTGAGGGAACATGAACTACAATATTTTGGACACGTGGTGCTTTTCTCTGATCCAGCATGATCCAGCACACAGGTGCATCACCGTTTAGGAATCCCAGTGGCTGGAGAAGTTTAACGGAATACCCACATTTCATCTGGCTGCTACTGATGGCTATTTCCAAGAGGTGGGAACAGACCAGTTTTCTGCCAAGGTGGTTCCATGGTGTGGTGGATGCAGCGGCATGTGGCACCAGCACATGCTTCCAGGCCAGCCCACTGCCACTGAACAGATAAGGGACACTCTCCCTTTTAATCATGACATTGGGGAGAAGGGACGCCAATTTTTTGGTTGTTAACTTGCTTTTGTTCATTTATTCAGTCATTTATGATTGACAGCCTCAGAGCTGACAAAACCTCATGGTCCTAGGCTCTTAAATGGTTTAGGGTTCAGTCGAGAGTAAGAGTTAGGGAAGTCATTTGATTTTAAAATCAGATTTTCTACCTGTAAATTTCACAAACTTAATTTTGTCCTCACCGGTTTTACATTTTTGTCTTGTCAAAAGCGTAAACTATTACACAATTGCTATTAGTCTATTTGCTGAATGTTGTATTTAACAGCATGTATGTAATTGGTGACTGAATTTTATTTATTTATTTATTTGATAAAATGTGCATGAGCATGTTGATTGATTGATTGAGTTTATTTTTGTAAAATCAGTATAAACACAGAAAGGTGAATATATCAATGATACACGGATGGCACAATAAAGCATATACGCTTATTTCCATTGTGGTCCATGTTTACTACAGATTATTTTGCTATGCTACTAAACTATCATGCCCCCCCCCCCAGAATCTCACCAACAAATCTTTGGAGCCGCCACTGATGGTGATACTCATTTGGTCTTAAATACCCTGAGCCGAATTGTTTTCAACCAGCTGTAACTGGTAAAATGTGTAAAATAATAATAAATAAATAAAATCAGGATATTTTTTTGTACCATACGTTATTTGTATGTAATTAAGTGACAGAAAATTCTGAACCCAAAATACAGACATTTGTAATGAACTAAGTTAAGTCAGGCACACGTTGCTACACCTGCATACCCTTTACTCAGTTACTTTTTAAAATCCTAATCCTTGCATGTGCTTTCATGTTTCCATTCAGTGTCTTTGCACACAAACCTTTCATCGGTGTACACTAAGCTTTGAAAACATAAAGAAAGCGCTCCTATTGTGTCAAGCAGAGACATTCATAAGACATATAAAAGGAAATATCTAAGAGTCCTACTGTCTGTCGGGATTTAACAATAGAAGAATGAAGCGTCTGGTGTAAAGCTGAGGGCGATGCGTGTCAGAGTGTGATGAAGCCGTGGTGTGTCACGGCGAACAGGTTGTCCTGGGGCGAGCTCCAACCTGCTGAGGGAGGGACACCATGTGCGTGAGGCAGAAAAAAGCGAGGTCAGAGGTGTGACCTGTGACATGTGTGCAATTATAACCTTTACAAACACAAAAACAGGAGCTTTTAGATGTTACGGCGCATTGTTGAGTGCAGCAATGCACCGCTGAAGAAACGTCTTTAAACACACACAATGAGAGTCAAGTTAAACAGTTACTGATTGTTCTCTTGGCTTTAACATCTCGTGTTATGGAACTGTCAGTGTCACAACAGTTTGAACTGGATTGTTGATGAACAAATAGGAGGCCTGTAAAATGTTAAATATAATATTACTGAGGCCAAAATGAAGATAAAATTAAAAAAAATGCACTGACACAGAGTACAGACTTTTCAGATGGATACGTGTCATGTTCTCATTAGAGGCTGAAGTGGCTCATATCCAATGATTTTATCCCCACATGTGACATTCTCACTCCCATTTTTTTTTTTCCACTGAGCACCAATATGTGACGGGTTGGCTAATGTTATAGTGGATTAGTGGTTGTGATTGATTATTCTGATTTGCTCCCTGTCTGAGCTGTGTGGTGTGCAGTGAGCTACCACAGAAAGAAGCGACGGGGTCATCCGAGGGGAGTACTGCCGCAGATCAAGCATGATGACAGCACTGGGTGAAGATGGATATGATGACACACCGAGGAGGATTTGCAGGTCACGTGGGTGAGTGTCAGGAAGAACAGACTGTAAGACAAGTGGAATGAACTTATGTTGCATTACATCTGAGTACAACGCTTCTGCATGAAGATGCATGCGGTCTACTGTGCATTCGGAAAGTATTCACAGCGCTTCACTTTTTCCACATTTTGTTATGTTACAGCCTTATTCCAAAATGGAGTAAATACATTTTCCCCTCAAAATTCTACTAACAACACCCTATAATGACAACATGAAAAAAGGTTTTTTTTTTTTTTTGCTCATTTATAAAAATACAAAAACTAAGAAATCACATTTACATAAGTATTCACCCCCTTTGCTCAATACTTTGTTGATGCATCTTTAGCAGCAATTATAGCCTCAAGTCTTCTTGAATATGATGTTACAAGCTTTCTGGGTGCACTGTATCTAGAGGTGATTAGATTTTGGAGTACTTTGGTCAAACATCAAAGGTCAAGTAAAAAATAGTCCAAAAACACTGTTTCTTTTGTTTGTTTGGGGTTTATACGAGGTCTGTCAATAAAGTATAGGTCCTTTTTATTTTTTTCAAAAGCTATATGGATTTAATTCATATGTTTTTACGTCAGACATGCTTGAACCCTCGTGTAGGGGTGGTGGCCAAGTGGTTAATGCGCTTGGTTTCAGTTCAGAAGGTTCTGGGTTCAAATCCCACCCCTACCACATTTCTCCATGTAATGTGGAGTTGCGTCAGGAAGGGCATCCGGTGTAAAACTTGTGCCAATTCAACATGCAGATCCACCTTGGATTTGCTGTGGCGACCCCAAGTGCAAACAAGGGAGCAGCCGAAGGGACTTACTATGCTTGAACCCTCACGCGCATGCGTGAGTTTTTCCACGCCTGTCAGTGACGTCATTCGCCTGTGAGCACTCCTTGTGGGAGGAGTCGTCCAGCCCCTCGTCGGAATTCCTTTATCTGAGAAGTTGCTGAGAGACTGACGCTTTGTTTGATCAAAATTTTTTCTAAATCTGTGAGGCACATCGAAGTGGACACGGTTTGAAAAATTAAGCAGGTTTTCGGTGAAAATTTTAACTGTTGATGAGAGATTTTGAGGTGATACTGTCGCTTTAAGGACTTCCCACGCAGTGGGACGTCGCGCAGCGCTCCCAGGCGCCGTCGTCAGCCTGTTTCAAGCTGAAAACCTCCACATTTCAGGCTCTATTGATCCAGGACGTCGTGAGAGAACAGAGAAGTTTCAGAAGAAGTCGGTTTCAGCATTTTATCCAGATATTCCACTGTTAAAGGAGATTTTTTTAATGAAAGACGTGCGGACAGGTCCGCGCGTTGGGACGCAGCCGGCGCGGTGCGGCGGCACAGGAAAAACACCTCCGTGTTGATAACCATTTGTAAAATCCAGGCGGCTTTTGATGGCTTTCAGTGGAGTGAGTATATGAGAAATTGTTTAACAGCTGGGCATGTTCCAACTTGTCCTTAAGGCTTCCAACAGAGGTGTTTTTCCTGTGGCGGTGCGTTCTCTCACAATGTCCTGGATCAATAGAGCCTGAAATGTGGAGGTTTTCAGCTTGAAACAGGCTGATGATGGTGCCTGGGAGCGCTGCGCGACGTCCCGCTCCGTGGGAAGTCCTTAAAGCGACAGTATCACCTCAAAATCTCTCATCAACAGTTAAAATTTTCACCGAAAACCAGCTTAATTTTTCGAACCGTGTCCACTTCGATGTGCCTCACAGGTTTAGAAAAAATTTTGATCAAACAAAGCGCCAGTCTCTCAGCAACAGGCGTGGAAAAACTCACGCATACGCACGAGGGTTCAAGCATGTCTGACGTAAAAACATATGAATGAAATCCATATAGTTTTTGAAAAAAATAAAAAGGACCTATACTTTATTGACAGACCTCGTATATATAACAACCAAGAAAGAAACCTAGATGGATGATGGAAAGCATATATTGATCAGAAAAATATTTGTAACAGATTGGTATTGTAGCCCAGATACATAATCTGTGTATCAAAAGGAGGTTCATAAAGATATAAATATGTTAAAAAGAGTGAGTTCATTTATTTTTGTTAAATGTTCATCTTTAAAATGCAGTTCAAGACTTGTCTTAAAATAGTTATTCTATATTTAGATTGTTTAATTTGTGGTACCTGAAGAATGTGTTATTTCCAACACTCAGACTGTCTTTGAACGTGACGTGAAAAAAAAAGGAGAGAGAGAGATTCAGCCCGGACGGCCAAGGAGGTCGGCAGCTGCGGAATGAGTTTGTTTGTATTGTGAAAGTAACAGCTAACATCGCTGTGAGATTGTCCCTAAGACAATCTGCTTTAAGTATTTATGCTAGAGTTGTGGTGGAGGACTTTTGAGCTCCTACTCGAAGCTCTTTGAACTTTCTGCCGCTAGCTTCTAGCATAGCATGTGGGCGATGCTAATTAGCACACTAAAGAACTGCTAAGCTGCCTTTTGCTAAATCAGCAGGACCGGGGAGCTGGTAGTGCATCGTTACCGAACTGGTCAACGAGGAACTGGATCCAGAGAGTACTCTGCAACACCTGCAACTATCCGAGTGTCTCTGTGAACAGTGAGAGACAAGCAGGAGGCGTTCGTGACTGGGTGTGGGCCACGCACCCTTCTACCACGGAAGCTGCTACTGGTAATGCCGAGCTGGGGTTTCGCTTGGACCGAGAACGACACAACAGGTTGGGTCAGATGGGACTAACACCGACACCAGGTACCATAAGTTTATTTTGTTTGCTCTTTGAGTGAAGTGATCAATAAGTTTGGGGTCTCCACGAACGCAAGCATCAATACAGGCCTGCAACGTAGTATTATCGTATGGTGTGCCGGCCTTATGGGTTAAGAGACTTTGGTTAAAATAGGTTGGACTATTAACTTGGAGTACCATACTGTGTTGGGGTTTTTCTGTCTTGAGAGGGAGGAGCTTGTTATTTTATTTATTTTATTTTATATTTTATTTTCCACACAAGAACACTTTTAATTTACTCTTTACTGTTTAATAAAAGGTTAGGTTGTTCATACGTTATCCCTTGGGTCAGGAGTGCTTATTATGTTCAGTTATGGTGTGTAGTCCTTAATTTGGTACCGTGCAGAGATCCAAGATATTACTTAATCGTTAAGTATATATAGAGTAGGACAAATAGAACCCAGAGCCCACTCGTTCAATTGGCAAGTATTGAAAGGGCTACAGTATGAATGAGGGCAGCATGGTGGCTGTGGTTAGCACTGTTGCCTCATAGAAGGTCATGGGATCGATTATCATTTGTGGCCTTTCTGTGTGGAGTTTGCATATTCTCCCCATGTTTGCATGAGTTCCCATCGGGTGCTCCGGCTTCCTCACACATCCAAAGACATGCAGGTTAGGTGTCCGTAGGTGTGTGTGCGGGTGTGAATGTGTTTGTTCATTTGTGGCCCTGCGACAGACTGGCAATCACATGACAGCAACTCAATGCACTTAGGCATCTAGACGTGGTGAAGACGACCTGCTGAAGTTCAAATTGAGCATCAGAATGGGGAAGAAAGGGTACTTAAGTGACTTTAATGTTGCATGGTTGTTGGTGCCAGACAGGCTGGTCTGAGTATTTCAGAAACTGATGATCTCCTGGGATTTTCACTCACAACCATTTCTAGGGTTGACAGAGAATGGTCTGGGGAAGAGAAGACATCCAGTGAGCGGCAGTTGTGTGGACAAAAATGCCTTACTGATGTCAGAGGAGAATGGGCAGACTGGTTGAATGGATGAGTGCGTGATGCCATCATGTCAATATGAACCAACATCTCTGAGTTATGTTTCCAACACCTTGTGGAATCTATGCCATGAAGAATTAAGGCAGTTCTGAAGGCAAAATGGGATCCAACCTGGTACTAGCAAAGTGTACCTGGCCGGTGAGTGTACGCTTACTTGTACGTTTATGTTGTGGTGTGTAGAGTGTCTCGGGCAGCAGCCCTCTGATACCTTTTATTGTTTTTGTTTGTTTTTTCTGCTACAAAATTTTGTTTCTTCATAAACTGCCCATATTTACTATGTGTGAGTGTCTAATGTATTAACCCAACAAAATTTGTTTTCTAGGGTTATCACCCCTGTGCAAATCCTACGCATCTCTAACTTTGGTCATAGCATGTGACTCCAGTCCACGTTTTCATCCTTCTCATCCACCTGTGGTCCAATAAGGCCGAGACTAAAAAACATGAATCTATTTTGCAGTCGCACTTCCACTGTAGAATTTCATTATTGTGCCTTCTTTGCTTCACCTGCCCATACAAGACAAAAAAAGGGGGCAACCTCCCCCTTTTTAGCATAGGCCCCTCTCGGCCATCATTACAGTCATTAGACAAGTATGAGCTCTGTATCACAGGAGTCCACCAGCATCCAGTTTAACCCGGCGCAATTAGCACATTGGTTGGAGTAGAATTACCCTGTAAAATGAGAGCGCTCAGGACAAAAGCAGCAGCAGAGTTGGCGTTTAAAAAAAGGAGGATAAGTGTGAAGAAAAGGGGAGAGAGGAGTGGAGGAATAAGGGAGGAAAGGGAGAGATTAAAATTGTTTGAATTGAGTCCACGCTCGGCCCATTCATTCGGTATTCTGCTCAAATCAGGGCTTTTGTTCAGCCTGGCGTGAAGTAGTGTCAATCATCTCGACCCGGTTTTGTAGAATGGGGAAATTTATTATGAATTTGCCCCTGCAAATAATGAGGACTACCCCCCCCAACCCGCTGCCTGCTCACTCTTTTCCCTCCTCCTCCTCCCCAGGCCACCACCCCTCCTCTTACCGCCACCTCCATATCAATGCTGTGGAATAGGCGATAGAGAGTGAAGTTAGCAATCTCAGGGCCACTCGCACTCTGGACCCACATCAAAGTGACAGAGACGTCCAATCAGATTTGTCTTACAGGCATTACATGATGAATATGGTGCGGCTGTAGCACAAAAGCGCCTTTGTGTCTCCTCCGAGCAGAGACTATTCACAGCCCGCTGCAGCCAGCCAGAGTGGAAGTAAATGGCCAAAAGAGTCCAGGCCAAAAAAAAAAAACACCCAAACTTGTGCAGCACAATGGGCCCATGCAAATCACAGTCCCCACCACCTCCACCCGACCACATATCCCCACCTCTTCCATCCCTCCACCCTTCAGACCAGAGCTTACGTAGTACCTCCTCTGCTGGGTCGTCAGACGTTTAGAGCCTATTCACACAAGCTGAGGTGTCAGTTAAAACTGCTGAGCTGAAAGCATTCAAATGCCTTTTTGCACTGTTCTTGTGTCAAAAGCGACTTTTTCCTCTTACAAAATTGTGTCTTAGAATTTCCATAAATGCACTGTAAATTTCCTGTAAATTTCCTGCAATGCATAAAGATCTTTGGTGCAAGAATCAGCTTGCGACAATTTCCACTAAAGATGAGAGCAATGGTGGTTACAGAAAGTGTCAGCTTTTTGAGTAACCCACCCAAATTAACTGGTCTGAAAAGGAAGTTGGTTCATACAGGTAGGTAGTTTTTGTGATGCTCTATTGTGCAGCAAGTCATCTGGGAAGGATGGTTGGGATCAAGAGATTTCCACCACTAAGATTACAATGCTTCTCCCAGCAAACCGGAAACTGCCCCTCGCAGCTCTCAGAGGAAACCGCACACCTTGAGAGGTCGCAATATTTTCAAATGCGAAGCTGCTGGATAACGTAAATAAATTTGGGGCATGTCCAGCCCCACTTTTCTATTTGAATGTAAATTACTGTGCAGGATAATAAGTAGTTGCATTTAGTCACTCAGTTATGTTCATGGCTGGGTTTTGGGTGTAACATGAAATAAACCATTCAGAGTGTCATCTGCCAAGAAGGCAACTTTTTTCAGTGCAGTGTCTCTGTTTGACTGTTTACAGGAGTACACAAAAACTACTACAAACTACCACACTACTTCTTGAAACTTGGTGGAAGGGTGGGCTTTGAGCCAAGAAAGGAACCATTAACTTTTGGATTGGCTCCAATTATGGGTGCAGTTCCAGATTTTTTTTTTTTTTTTTTTGGTACTGCATATCGCCACATCCCCAACACCATGGAACCGCCTTGAGTCCTGGATGGCAACCACCCAGACAGACAACCTGTTCACCCCCAAATCTCTAAAATAAAGGTGTATTTATACTGTGATGGATTGAGTAAACTGATTAGTAAGACACTGAAATAAAGTGGATCCAGAAAGTATTCACAGTAGTTCACTTTTTCCACTTTTTTTAATGTTATAACTTTGTAATAGGAATAACATATCAAACTGACAGAACTGAGGAGTGACCTGGGAGCCTCTGGGTGACCTGAGATGGAATGATGCTTGTGGCATCATATTCAAGAAGACTTGAGGCTGTATTTGCTGCCAAAGGTGCATCAACAAAGTATTACGCAAAGAGTGTGAATACTTATTTCTTTTTTTCTTTTTCTTTTTTTTTAATAAATTAGCAAAAATTAAAAACAAAAAACATTTTCATGTTGTCATTATGGGGTGTTCTGAGTAGAATTTTGGGGGAAAAAAATGAATTGGGGCTGTGATGGAATGAGTCAACAACCATCGAATGCGTATGTGCGCACCTCTGGACACAAACAGAAGACAAACAGATAATACTAATGTCTACTGGACATCCACTAGCAAGATATAGGTATATATACCTATACCATAGGTATTAAAGGCACTGCGCTGCAGTGGTTTGAATCATATTTATCTAATAGATTACAATTTGTTCATGTAAATGGGGAATCTTCTTCACAGAATAAGGTTAATTATGGAGTTCCACAAGATTCTGTGCTAGGACCAATTTTATTCACTTTATACATGCTTCCCTTAGGCAGTATTATTAGACAGCATTGCTTAAATTTTCATTGTTACGCAGATGATACTCAGCTTTATCTATCCATGAAGCCAGACGACACACACCAATTAGCTAAACTGCAGGATTGTCTTACAGACATAAAGACATGGATGACCTCTAATTTCCTGCTTTTAAACTCAGATAAAACTGAAGTTATTGTACTTGGCTCCACAAATCTTAAAAACATGGTGTCTAACCAGATCCTTACTCTGGATGGCATTACCCTGACCTCTAGTAATACTGTGAGAAATCTTGGAGTCATTTTTGATCAGGATATGTCATTCAATGTGCATATTAAACAAATATGTAGGACTGCTTTTTTGCATTTGCACAATATCTCTAAAATTAGAAAGGTCTTGTCTCAGAGTGATGCTGAAAAACTAATTCATGCATTTATTTCCTCTAGGCTGGACTATTATAATTCATTATTATCAGGTTGTCCTAAAAGTTCCCTGAAAAGCCTTCAGTTAATTCAAAATGCTGCAGCTAGAGTACTGACAGGGACTAGAAGGAGAGCGCATATCTCACCCATATTGGCCTCTCTTCATTGGCTTCCTGTTAATTCTAGAATAGAATTTAAAATTCTTCTTCTTACTTATAAGGTTTTGAATAATCAGGTCCCATCTTATCTTAGGGACCTCATAGTACCATATCACCCCAATAGAGCGCTTCGCTCTCAGACTGCAGGCTTACTTGTAGTTCCTAGGGTTTGTAAGAGTAGAATGGGAGGCAGAGCCTTCAGCTTTCAGGCTCCTCTCCTGTGGAACCAGCTCCCAATTCGGATCAGGGAGACAGACACCCTCTCTACTTTTAAGATTAGGCTTAAAACTTTCCTTTTTGCTAAAGCTTATAGTTAGGGCTGGATCAGGTGACCCTAAACCATCCCTTAGTTATGCTGCTATAGACTTAGACTGCTGGGGGGTTCCCATGATGCACTGAGTGTTTCTTTCTCTTTTTGCTCTGTATGCACCACTCTGCATTTAATCATTAGTGATTGATCTCTGCTCCCCTCCACAGCATGTCTTTGTCCCAGCAGAAGACTGCCCCTCCCTGAGCCTGGTTCTGCTGGAGGTTTCTTCCTGTTAAAAGGGAGTTTTTCCTTCCCACTGTCGCCAAGTGCTTGCTCACAGGGGGTCATTTTGACAGTTGGGGTTTTTCTGTAATTATTGTATGGCTTTGCCTTGCAATATGAAGCGCCTTTGGGCAACTGTTTGTTGTGATTTGGCGCTATATAAATGAAATTGATTTGATTTGATTTGATATGAACAAATACAGGACAAAACAGTAAACAAAGTGCACCCAACAGTTAAGGTCTTTGTCTGATGTCCGCTCAAAGTTTTGCGCATGCACTAAACTTTCCAGCGGACTTGCCGGACATCGGCTGACAAGGAATGCATTTAGCAAATGAGAAAAGGATTCAGACAGGACAAAAACTGACACAAGCAGATAACAAAATTTCATATCCCTCCTAGCCATCTCCAGCAATTGGAGTCCTCAACACTCAGCCACTTATGCACTGAATCATGCAACTCTTTTTTTTTTTTTCACTTTTTCTGTGAGCAGGCAAACATTTATTTCTGAGAATACAAGATAATTAAACTACTTTGTACCATAAATAGCTTAATCCCAATGCAAGTCAGGAAGCTAGCTGTCAGATCAATGTTCTCATTATGCTGAGAAAAGAACAGCAAGAGGGGTTCCTCTGTTTTCTTCTCCCTTAGATTTTTTTTTAATGGAACCTGTGGTTAAAATATGTACCGAAGTCTTGCCTGAGGTATGTGCTCTTGGAACACTTCTTTTTTTTGAGACATAAATGTGCCAGCACCTGGTGCCTTGCTATTTAATGAGAGGTTTTCTGGCTAGGAACTAACTCAGCACGCAAAGCACCAGGGTGTACACGATGGAGCAGAACTCATCCATCACAGCTCACTGAGGTTTAGCATTTGAGCACCTGCAACACATCCTCTTCATCCTCTTCTGACCACTCTAGCCCACAACACATGCAGACAAACTCCACCCCACTCCAACCTCACTGGACTTGAACACTACGGTCAGCCCAGTCTTACTGCTCCTCACCTGCCGACCAGTACAGGAAGAATTCCAGTGGAAAAATATGGTATAAAGCAGAATTATTCAGTTTTTGTTTTTCTAGGTTTTAAAAATGTATTTATTGTTCATTTTTGTTTCACATTCTATTTTATTATAGTATGATGCTGTTAACAAGCATCCCTGTGCATACAAGCAGGGTGTACGCACAACTTAACCCCACTGACGTAAGTCACATCTGAATATTGCACCTTGTAAATAGCATAAAAACAACTCAAACTTTCTGAAATTCTTTAGGTATAAAATGTGTTTTGTGCTCATTTATTCCATCTAATCCCGGTTGAGAGTCACATCTTCCCACAGATTAACAAGTATGTCACAGCAACAACAGATGCCTTTGGCATCTTCACACATGTGCATACGAGTATAATCATATATTATAACTTGAATGGTAAAAATCTAACTTCAACTTTTACAACAATGTGCAAAAATATTTGCATTGTAAGTTGTTGAATTTAAGAATAAAGCTATATTGTCTTTAAAACACAGATAAGAACAATGGCTGTAAAAAAAAACAGAGATGATGCAAATAACATGAGACAAAGAGCAGAGATCACCGTGAATCTGCTGTGGAGCAGTGATGGAGATAAATGAGGGGAGGGTTCATAACCTTGAGCGATGCTTACAAAGGTGTTAATGTTTAAGCAGCGAAACAGCCACGCTTATGTTTAACAAGCTCATGCGGAAGTGCACCACATGGCCAAAATGTTGTGGCTGGCATTATTTCACAATGCAAGTACACCTCACCTAATTTTCTCCAGGTAACCACTCATTTGACACAAAGACATTCCAGAGGTACCCAAGGATCCTGCAGAGACACCTGTTAGCAGAAACATTGTATCAGGTTACTAATAGTGCCCAAGTCTCACAAGTCACTCAGTTATACAAAAAAAATGGATTTCTTTCATGTGATGCAGTTGTCAAAACTAAGTGGAATGTCCAGCTTGATTGCTTACAGTGCTTTATTATGACTAAGATTGACTTGTCCTTCAACTGTCAGTCTTCTAAAATAAATTCAAACTTTAACACAGTGATACACAGGTTTGATTTACATGCACGGCTCAAAAAATTAAAGGTACATTTTGAAAACACATCAGATCTCAATGGGGGGGAGAAAAAAAATCATGCTGGATATTTTTCCTGATATGGACTGGGTAATGTGTTAAGAAGTGAAAGGATGTCACATTGTTTGATGGAAATGAAAACTGTCAACCAACAGAGGGCTGAAAGAAGACATCCTGAAAATCAACAACTCAAAATTATACTCCGTAGTTTGAGTGACCCCCATGTGCTTGTATGACAACGTCGGAGCATGCTCCTAATGAGATGATGCATGCTGTCCTGGGGATCAACTCCCAGATCTGTACCAGGACATCACTTAGCTTCTGGACAGTCTGAGGTGCAACCTGGCAGTGTCGGATGGACCGAAACATAATGGCACAGAGGACTTCTATTGGATTTAGGTCAGGCGAGTGTGGTGGACAGTCAGTAGTGTCAATTCCTTCATCCTCCAGGAAATGCCTGCATACTCTCACCACATGAGGCTGGGCACTGTCCTGCACCAGGAGGAACCCAGGACCCACTGCACCAGCATAGGGTCTGACAGTGGGTCAAAGGATTTCATCCCAATACCTTAATAGCAGTAAGGGTGGTGCTGTCTAGCCTGCAGAGGTCTGTGCATCTTTCCAAGGATATGTCTCCCCAGACTATCACTGACCCACCACTAAACCAGTCATGCTGAATGATGTTGCAGGCAGCATCACATTCTCCACAGCGTCTCCAGACCCTTTGTGACATTTTGTGACAAAAACATCAAATTTGGCACACATATTCTAAACTATAAGCACTCAGAGAGTGCAAACCTCCGCCAAGGCTATGGGGTCACTGATACCATGACATCTACACGCCGTGGAATCATTGAACCTAAAAAAGTCTAACGATGTTTGCTCAGTAGTAAAAAAAAGTTTAATCTGCTGTGCTGAAGTGAAGGTTACAAATGATCTTCTTATGGCCTCAGACAGTGGACTCATCTCTGTGCTTGTTCTGTTAGACCTCAGTGCTGCTTTTGATACTGTTGACCATAAAATTTTATTACAGAGATTAGAGCATGCCATAGGTATTAAAGGCACTGCGCTGCGGTGGTTTGAATCATATTTATCTAATAGATTACAATTTGTTCATGTAAATGGGGAATCTTCTTCACAGAATAAGGTTAATTATGGAGTTCCACAAGGTTCTGTGCTAGGACCAATTTTATTCACTTTATACATGCTTCCCTTAGGCAGTATTATTAGACGGCTTTGCTTAAATTTTCATTGTTACGCAGATGATACCCAGCTTTATCTATCCATGAAGCCAGAGGACACACACCAATTAGCTAAACTGCAGGATTGTCTTACAGACACAAGGACATGGATGACCTCTAATTTCCTGCTTTTAAACTCAGATAAAACTGAAGTTATTGTACTTGGCCCCACAAATCTTAGAAACATGGTGTCTAACCAGATCCTTACTCTGGATGGCATTACCCTGACCTCTAGTAATACTGTGAGAAATCTTGGAGTCATTTTTGATCAGGATATGTCATTCAAAGCACATATTAAACAAATATGTAAGACTGCTTTTTTGCATTTACGCAATATCTCTAAAATTAGAAAGGTCTTGTCTCAGAGTGATGCTGAAAAACTAATTCATGCATTTATTTCCTCTAGGCTGGACTATTGTAATTCATTATTATCAGGTTGTCCTAAAAGTTCCCTGAAAAGCCTTCAGTTAATTCAAAATGCTGCAGCTAGAGTACTGACGGGGACTAGAAGGAGAGAGCATATCTCACCCATATTGGCCTCTCTTCACTTAGACTGCTGGGGGTTCCCATGATGCACTGAGTGTTTCTTTCTCTTTTTGCTCTGTATGCACCACTCTGCATTTAATCATTAGTGATTGATCTCTGCTCCCCTCCACAGCATGTCTTTTTCCCAGTTCTCTCCCTCAGCCCCAACCAGTCCCAGCAGAAGACTGCCCCTCCCTGAGCCTGGTTCTGCTGGAGGTTTCTTCCTGTTAAAAGGGAGTTTTTCCTTCCCACTGTTGCCAAGTGCTTGCTCACAGGGGGTCGTTTTGTCCGTTGGGGTTTTTCCGTAATTATTGTATGGCTTTGCCTTACAATATAAAGCGCCTTGGGGCAACTGTTTGTTGTGATTTGGCGCTATATAAATAAAATTGATTTGATTTGATTTGATTTGACTGGATAGCATGTATCCTTAGCGCTTGGCATCACAGTTTATTGCAACTTGCACCTTTCCCAGAAGCTACTGTCATCTGAGCACTGATATTGATATTGCATGTGCTTATAGACAAAAACAAATAAGAGACAAAATTAAATTTATTATTCAACTAAACTGTAAATATATGAATTTTTTAACATTTATGAAAAACTTCTCTAAATAAATAACAGTAAATTCTGAAATAGAACTATTTTTTAAGTGTTGCATGTGCTACACAAGGCCATAGGGTCACTGACCTTAAAGAGATTCCCTCCTTGGCACAGTGATCTATTCAACAATTCAGTGTTCCAACCAAAACTATGATACACTTTTCTTTCCTTTATATTTGACATATTTGATCATGAAAACATACCACTAGAACTTGGAATCACTTTTATGTCTTTATTAGTTCAAAAGTTATTGTATAAAAACGATTTTTCGGTAATGGAGGTTTTCCTCTGGATCTAGCTCCATAACATTTGAAGCTACATCAAATCTGATGACACCTTACTGAATCAGTACAAATTCAGCTACAATTTGGTATTAGTTGTGCATCTCTTGCTTCATTTGTCACCTCACACTGACACATTTTCTATTTTCCCTATATTTTTGCATATTCTGGATCACCAGATCCGGAATCCGCATCCGATCATCACCAAACTTTGTTGTTTGATAGAACAGTTGACTATGTTACACCCTAATTTTTTTCAAGCCTTTCTGCCTTGTTTTTGTGGAGTTAGAAACTAGAATGTCAAAATTCCCCTTATCCCACAATGGTGAAGAATCCTTTAAAAAAATTCCTAGATCCGGATGGTGAGCCGGATCACCACTAAAATTTAATCACTTGTTCCTCTTGTCATTTCCAACCACTCCACAAAATTTCATCAAAATCCATTCAAAAATTTTGAGTTATCCTGCTGACAAACAGACAGACAGACAAACAAACAAACTTGACTGAAAACATAACCTCCTTGGCGGAGGTAATAAGCAATGTTTCAGATGTGGATGCATCGTGGAGATGACCTCGAAACAGAATCAGAATAACCTTTAATCGCCAAGTATCAACAAGAATACAAGGAACTTGACTTCAGTTTGAGCTGTGTTCTCTCTGTACGGCATGTGTAAATTAAATACTAAACACTGAATAATTCACAATAATAAAATGCACAAATAAAAATGTGCAAGTAAAATAAAATGTGCAATAAGAAAAAAATGTGTGAAACAGACAGATTGAAGTTGTACATAAGGTACATGAATTAGTGAGTTTTATGGCAGGTTAAATTGCCATAAAACTCACTAATACGTACATATACCTCATGTACAAATGACCTACAGGGGTCAATTTCAAATCAATTAATTTAATTTATATAGCGCGAAATCACAAAAAAGCTGCCTCAAGGCGCTTCACACAAATAAAGGTTTAACCTTACCAACCCCTAGAGCAAGCACACAGGCGACAGTGATAAGGAAAAACTCTCTCTGTTGATATTGAGGAAGAAACCTCAAGCAGACCAGACTCAATGGGGTGACCCACTGCTTGGGCCATTCTAACAGTTACAAGGTTGTTACAAAGTTTTACAAAGGTGAAGAAACAGAAAACAGGAATTCAAAACATGACCTAATAACAAAAGAATATGTATTTGATGAGAAGTCCATACAGGTGGTTATGCCACAGGCAGGGGTCATCCAGCAGGACTCATGCCGTCAGTGGGCTTGTTCCCGCGGCAACATCCATTTCAAATGCAGACTGCAGTGTGCAGTCTGTCACAGAATATGTATAGCTTTCAATATGATCGGCACACTTAAATTTTGACCCCTGTGTAATTCTTCATTGACCCCTGTAGGTCATTAGAGGTCAGCTCCAGGATGCCTCCACATCTGAAAATAAGCATTAGTTAATTTAGAATATGTGTAACAAATTTCATGCTTTAGTCACAAAAATGCACAATCATTTTGCCTATCTGCTGCACTAAGTGGCCTTCACCTGTAAAACCATTCCTGTTTTGGGTGTCATCTCATTGTTGCCCTTCTAGTGCACCTATTATTAATTTCATTAACATCAATGCAGCTGAAACTGATTAACAACCCCCTCTGACCACATCAATATCCTAGACAAACTGACTTGATGCTCTCAGTAAAGTGTTTATTTTAAAAGTAATTTTATTTTTAAAGTAATTTATTTACCCAGAGGACAAAATGATGTTGGTCCATGTTGAACTCTGACGTTGAGTCAGTGTAGAAAATATGTTAGATATGAAAATCACCAGTGTAAAATTAATACTGACAGTGTTAAATTAACACTGCCAGTGTCTACATATTCCTCATTGACACAGTGTTGACCCATATAGACACTGTTAGTGTTACTTTAACACTGGTGATTTTGCTGTGTAGAAATCCTAACACTGGATCAACATAGATATTCACTGTATATACAATATTCAACTTATTTTAATAAATGTTAAAATCAACAAGTCACACATCTGCTACTTTGTGTAAATAAATAAATACACTTCCTATGGGTTTCTAACAGAAATTCAAAATGTATCAAAATACACAAGGACCCTAACCACATTTCAGAGCAGTATCAACGTCATATTCTGATTCTGATAGATCAGGAGACTGACATTGGAGCAGCACTGATACACAATAAAATCACCAGTGTTAAATTAACACTGCCAGTGTTAGTTTAACACTGGTGATTTTACTGTGTGCCATGAGTGACGTCATAATGTAATTATAACCAAAAAACAACACTAATACAACAATACTGTGTCCACTTTAAAATGACAGCTGCTGCATCATCAGTCAGTTTTGTGGAATCACCATTCAGAGCAGTGTTAAATGAATTACTCTATTAAATTAGGTTGTTCAACACTAATCGTGCTGACACTAGAATGAAAGTATGTGCACTTCCTGCAGTGTTAATTTAACACTGTAAAATTGAAGTCTATTTTAAAAAGGCCAAGCACTTTTATCGTGTTAATGTCACAATGACTCTCTCCCTCTCTCTCTCTCTCTCTCTCTCTCTCTCTCTCTCTCTCTCTCTCTCTCTCTCTCTCTCTCTCTCTCTCTCTCAATATTTTCAATAACTCCCAAATGAGCCCTGCCCTGCAACTCATTCCTACACGTTCTTGCCGATGGGTGAAAAACATAAAAGCAACCACTGATGGACAAAACGGTTGAAGACACCTGTCTTTTAAACTTTGCCTGCATCCAACAGATGAAGCGTCTTACACTCGGTCCGTTTAACGCGATATTAATTCTGGCTCTGCGCGAGTTTCCGTTGTTTACGCACGCGTCATGGCGCACAGAGCCGTCTGTGATGGATCACTCACCCATGAGTTACGCCAAAATTAACATCGGCCTGCTGCATTGTCAACGTGAAAACGACCCTCGGCCAAAATGACATGAATGAATTTACTTTGTCTTCGCTCCTCCCTTTTTTGGCGCAGGGGGAAATTGCATATCCATCTTTGGATGACAAGAATCAAGTTTTTCACTCCTGCGCCCGACCTCCGTCTGACACCAGAAAGAGCATTTCAGGCCGATCATAAAGGATCAGCGGGGTAACATTGATTTGTCTCTTTGGGTGTCGCTGAAGTAGGAGGTCGTAATTAATGTCATTTATCACTTGTTTGATTCCGTCGCCGCCTTTTACGCGCGGAGCTGCGAATACGCGAGCCGTTAACCAATGGGAGCGCAGGGGCCTTTGTGACCGAGAACAGGCACGTGGCTCACACCTGCAAGTTGGGGGGCGTGCGTGTGCGCGCGTATACACGTGCGACACGCTTTCAGGTGCAGGGGGCGGGGCGAGGGATTCAGATTTATGAAATTTCTGCCTAAATGCTCGCCAATGCCTTTTATTTATCTTTAAAATGGATGAGCTGAACAACATTGCTGCAGGGGGAAAAAAGCACAAGCTGAAACCCAGGTCGTTCTGCCTCGCTGAATCGGTGTTTATTTCCTATAGATCTTCCATAATTCGTATAATGAGGCGCAAAGGCGCACACAATAGGGAGAACAATGGGGCGTTGCGCTCCCCGGTTTGCAGGAGATGGGCTTTTTGATTGGGCCGCGCGCACCATGAAAAACACAGTCGGGGATACAACCTCGTCTACAACCCCGGGTTTTATTTAGATTGATCTCAATCGGCCCAATAAGAATTTTGACCCGCGCTATTGTCTCGCTGACTTTCCTCGGGCTGTATTTCAAAGTCTTCTCAGCGCGCCCTTTGATTGGAGTGAATTGCAGCCACCCCCCCTCCGGGCTAAAGGCAGGGCACGCAAAAGAAACAATGCAACGCATGAAACGTAATATTAATCTCCCTGTGCTGAATGCGGACAAAGCGCTGTGGAAGGTGCGCGTCTATAAAGGTTATTGAGTGCTCACCCAGCTGCGCAATTTTCTCCCGTGTGCCCACTTTGGGGGGAAAAGGTCATATGAGGGCTTTCTATAGAAGCTTCCTGCACATTCACACACACGATCACATGCGCACACGCACATAAACGCTTCTAATATAACCACTCCAAAAGCATTTAATATAAATAGATTCATCTTTATTATTTAAAAAAGACTTACACAAAATATATCTGTTGAAATTTACATTTAGGCTACAGAAAAAGGAGAACAAGTGCATATACATCAGTTCATAGAAGTCTCCTCGCCTTCTACACTACGGTCTGGCACACACAGGTTGTAGCCTTGATACTGTTGTCCAGTGGCGCACACGCGCCAACACCGCCTCACCGAGAGCTGTCAGTCAGATGGCAGTGAATGTTGTTCAAGAGCATTGTTTACAAAAAAATAATGTCTTTATGGTGTTGGCTGTATGATACAAACGGGGAAATGTACACCATCAAAGCAGTCCACCGTGTCACGTTTTAATTGCACTTATTGGTTACGTCCACGTGTCAACGTGACACCGTGTCCAGCTCCATCCTTGTTGGCTTCAGTGCGCTCCGTGCAGCAAGAGGCTCTCCCTCCCTCCCTTTCTCGCTATCTCTATCTCCCTCCCCCCCCCCCTCTCTCTCTCTCTCTCTCTCTCTCTCTCTGATAACAGAGACACAACACATCAAGTCCACGCACCAGGAGCAGCACTGACGTGACGCCTTTGTACAGTCTGTGACATCAGCCGCTTTTACGCACAAACGCGCGCTGCGCAGTTTGGATGCTTGTCCCGCTCAGTACCTGTCAAACCAGGTCGTGAAGTCCAACAGCTCCTGTTCCTCGGAGCTCAGAGGCTCATATCCGCCCTCGTCGGATGAGTAGGTGGAGTGAGGCGACTCCGGGTCAGCGGAGTAGCTGTTGGACAGGGTCGGAGACGGCAACCCGCACTGGAAGGCAGCCGACACGGCGTCGTGTTCGTCCAGAAGTTGCTGTAAAGCCCTGATGTACTCAACCGCCGACCTCAAGGTCTCCACTTTGCTCATCTTCTTGTTGGCGGCGCCGTTGGGCACGTGCTGGCGCAGCGTCTGGAAGCCCATGTTGACCTGTTTGACCCGGTTCCGCTCTCTCTCGTTGCGCCGGGCCACGGCCACGGGCTGCTGCTGCGGGATGGAGTAGCTCAGGCCGTTGAAGCTCAGGCGGCGCTTGCAGCGCAGGAGCTCTGGTGAGCTGGAGCGCTGTCTCTTCAGCACTTTGGCGGCGGCGCTGGTGTTGGGATGCGCCACGGGGGGCGCGCAGTCCTGAGCGGCGGCGTTCAGGCTGATGCTTGCGCGTCTTTCTGTCAACGCGACAGTGAACGCGCTCTGAGTGGAACTGATGGCTGAGGATTCCATCTCTGGAGGGACGCAGAGGAGGGCGAGCAGGTGGCACGAGGACGCACAGGGGCTTGGCAGTGTACAGCTCTCGTGTCCTTCGCGTGGGGACCTTGTGGCTAAAACTCTAGTCCAAGTCTCTCTTGACTGCTTTCAGTCCACGAGCCGATCTGACCCAAACTTTGGCAGCACTCCTCTTTTTCAACACGCGCCCCCCTCCCCCCAACCCACCTTTTTTTTTTTTTTTTTTTTTCTTGGAGACGCACGCTTCGTGGCGAGGCCCCGCCCCGTCCCCGCTGTGAGCTCCCCCGGGCCAGGCGCGTGGCTCCGGGAGCTCAATAAACAATCCCAAGCTTTCAGTGCGCCCGGAGCACGCGCTGGGCTCATTTACATGCCAATGTCTCCAACTTGAAGGCCCATTGGTGGATTCAAACGGCCTGCAACCGAGCGAAAAGAAAGAAAGGAGAAAAAAGGAAAGGGGACGGAAAACTGAAAGGTTTTAGTTCTTTGAAATGTCTTTTGAATTTGACAATGTACCCATGGCAAGTCTTCAAATTATCAGTCTTCCCCCCGCTCGGCCATCTCTCTCCTCTCGCGCTTTACAACCACAAATACCAAGGAGGCTGTCTGCTGTATCCAGGCTGCAGCCTCAGTGTGCAAAATAAAGTGCATGCGTGTGTCTAAAGAGGAACAATTACACAGCTCGCGATTCGTTTCAAAGTTGATGTTTGCTGCATGCAAAAAAGTGCATACATCTATTATTCTTTTATTGGAGCTGCGCAGCGCACGAGTCACAAAAATCGCCAAAATCGATTTTAATTCCACTTCGACTTGAATGCAAAATAATTCTTATGACGGCATATTTAATTTTGGTACAGATTATTGCTGAGCCGCAACACAAAACTAATAACACGTGTGACTCATTTCAGCACCACAACACAGTGGACAGCTGTGACGTCACCTCGCAGATTTGTGGATTTAAATCACACCACGGATTTTCCCCCAAAAGCAGTTTTAATCAGTTTTTTTTCCAAAATGTGGATTCTGCCCCCTGATAAACTCTTATAATTCACATAAAAGTGACAGTGAAGCAATTTGGACAAACATGTGAAGACTGTTCCCCTGGTAGGGAAGATAGAACACTGGCGGCCTCTGATGGTCAACAGTGGCAACTGCAGCGCGAACTTTACTCTGTAATTTAGGACTCCCTCCTCCGGACAAATAGCTCAGTATTCAACAACAACAACAAAAACATCACAGTGAAAACAAACCACTGTAAAGTGATCTACATGAATTAAAATATAAAACAGAACATCAGTCATGGCACATAGTTATGAATTTAAATGAGGAATTGTGTCAGTTTGGCTGCACTTGTGTGCAGACTGACCTGTATCACAGACCAGACACACACTGTGGCTGGAAAAGAAGTGTCTTTTGACGGGTGAGCGAACCAACAAAAACACTTGTTTTAGGGTAATTTGAGAGTGCTTTTTCCAAAAAATACAGTTTTCTGGAGTGTAAAGTTGCACGTTAATTGCCTATCAATCAAAATATAATTAGCTCGTAATAAGCTGTCAACCAAATTATTCTTAAGGACCTGACATGCTGAAAATTAAGATTATTTTTCTAGGTAACTAATTATTTTATGTCACAGGCGCTATAAAGGCTGAAGAAATGTTTATTTATGGTTATCCGATTATTTTGGTGGGGTGAAGTTCATGGAAAATGATGAGTCTGCGGAGATATTGAGGAAAACCAATATACAACTGTTCATATATATATATATATACACACACACACACATATAGACAGACTTTGCATCTGTCAGTCAGTCTGTCCCTCTGACTGTTTCAGCATACTTTTCACTTCAACTGGAATACCAACATTACTTTACAGGTTTTAGCAACCTTCATGGACAAAATTCTGAATTAAACACTAAATCAAGATATTATCTAAGAAATTTTTTGTACAATATCATCCAGATTGAAAGTAGTCAGTTTTGGACAGAAATCCCATGCAGATGAATTTTTTTTCACCATTGTGTTATTGCAATGATTCACCTATTTCCTGCTTCACTGTCAAATAAATTTGGTTCAAGTGTCCCAGCACATAGTAACATTCAGAAAAGTGTACATCTCACTGTCATCTGAATCCGCTTCCCCGGTCACGTCAGCATTTTGTTCACCCATGTTTGTGCAGGGGACACACCGACAGAGCTCTGTGCCTCTCTATCCATGTTTCTGGCAAGAACATGCCCCTTTTGTGCAGCCTGTTTTCTTGCAAGCACACTGAACATGCTTCAAGAGAGAATCAGGAGCAAATGGTAATGTATTCCATATGGATAGCAAACAGTTGTTGGCAATGTGTCGTCCAAAACCAACTGGATCGGGACATTCCCCTGTTTATGTAAGACACCACAGATGAATTACACCTTGGTAGTTGACCCTTTTTGTAAGATTCAAAAGAGTATCTCTATTGGGGGGAGGAAGCATCATATCTAAAAATACTGTATTCCTGGCTTCATCAACAGATTCAATGTCACAAATACTTTTTTTACACATTGTGAAGGTAATTTTCATGATGGTCCCATTCAGCACCGAGGGCCTGGAATAAGGTCTGATAGGTGTTTCTCATCATTATATTGAATGCTTTGACCTTTTCGTGCTCCTTTAAGGTAGTGGTGCTATCACATGCAGTAAAGCAGTGTAGACCAATGACGGCTTTGCACATGGATTCCTCCAGGTGTTTATTAATTAGGTTGACTACAACCAGCTGGAATTCGCTCCATGGGCCATGTAGGAAAAGTGAGCTTTAAAACATCACTATTTTCTTCTGGAACAACATGTATACAGTACTTCAATTCAATTCAATTCAATTTTATTTATATAGCGCCAAATCACAACAAATAGTTGCCCCAAGGCGCTTTATATTGTAAGGCAAGGCCATACAATAATTACGTAAAAACCCCAAAGGTCAAAACGACCCCCTGTGAGCAAGCACTTGGCGACAGTGGGAAGGAAAAACTCCCTTTTAACAGGAAGAAACCTCCAGCAGAACCAGGCTCAGGGAGGGGCAGTCTTCTGCTGGGACTGGTTGGGGCTGAGGGAGAGAACCAGGAAAAAGACATGCTGTGGAGGGGAGCAGAGATCAATCACTAATGATTAAATGCAGAGTGGTGCATACAGAGCAAAAAGAGAAAGAAACACTCAGTGCATTATGGGAACCCCCCAGCAGTCTAAGTCTATAGCAGCATAACTAAGGGATGGTTCAGGGTCACCTGATCCAGCCCTAACTATAAGCTTTAGCAAAAAGGAAAGTTTTAAGCCTAATCTTAAAAGTAGAGAGGGTGTCTGTCTCCCTGATCCGAATTGGGAGCTGGTTCCACAGGAGAGGAGCCTGAAAGCTGAAGGCTCTGCCTCCCATTCTACTCTTACAAAGCCTGCAGTCTGAGAGCGAAGCACTCTATTGGGGTGATATGGTACTATGAGGTCCCTAAGATAAGAAGGGACCTGATTATTCAAAACCTTATAAGTAAGAAGAAGAATTTTAAATTCTATTCTAGAATTAACAGGAAGCCAATGAAGAGAGGCCAATATGGGTGAGATATGCTCTCTCCTTCTAGTCCCCGTCAGTACTCTAGCTGCAGCATTTTGAATTAACTGAAGGCTTTTCAGGGAACTTTTAGGACAACCTGATAATAATGAATTACAATAGTCCAGCCTAGAGGAAATAAATGCATGAATTAGTTTTTCAGCATCAATCTGAGACAAGACCTTTCTAATTTTAGAGATATTGCGTAAATGCAAAAAAGCAGTCTTACATATTTGTTTAATATGCACTTTGAATGACATATCCTGATCAAAAATGACTCCAAGATTTCTCACAGTATTACTAGAGGTCAGGGTAATGCCATCCAGAGTAAGGATCTGGTTAGACACCATGTTTCTAAGATTTGTGGGGCCAAATACAATAACTTCAGTTTTATCTGAGTTTAAAAGCAGGAAATTAGAGGTCATCCATGTCCTTATGTCTGTAAGACAATTCTGCAGTTTAGCTAATTGGTGTGTGTCCTCTGGCTTCATGGATAGATAAAGCTGGGTATCATCTGCGTAACAATGAAAATTTAAGCAATGCCGTCTAATAATACTGCCTAAGGGAAGCATGTATAAAGTGAATAAAATTGGTCCTAGCACAGAACCTTGTGGAACTCCATAATTAACCTTAGTCTGTGAAGAAGATTCCCCATTTACATGAACAAATTGTAATCTATTAGATAAATATGATTCAAACCACCGCAGCGCAGTGCCTTTAATACCTATGGCATGCTCTAATCTCTGTAATAATATTTTATGGTCAACAGTATCAAAAGCAGCACTGAGGTCTAACAGAACAAGCACAGAGATTAGTCCACTGTCCGAGGCCATAAGAAGATCATTTGTAACCTTCACTAATGCTGTTTCTGTACTATGATGAATTCTAAAACATGACTGAAACTCTTCAAATAGACCATTCCTCTGCAGATGATCAGTTAACTGTTTTACAACTACCCTTTCAAGAATTTTTGAGAGAAAAGGAAGGTTGGAGATTGGCCTATAATTAGCTAAGATAGCTGGGTCAAGTGATGGCTTTTTAAGTAATGGTTTAATTACTGCCACCTTAAAACGTCAAGACATATGAGACTGTAACAACCTCTCTGATTGGCTGACCAGTGAGAGGAGACCCATACTGAGCAAAATAGCAATGAAACAACAAATTTGATTAGATGGCTAGCTGCACATAAGCCATCTAGTTCGCAGGTACCAAACTGCACAGGATGCAGTGTAAAGATCAACTTTAAAATCAGTTTTATAATTAAACAGAAAACTTATTTTTTACAGAAAATGTGTTTTAATACTACAATATATGTGATCTTTAAGATGTAATCAGAAATTGGTTTGGTGAGTCGTCAAATGAAAGTTCATCTTTTCAGACCTTGTCCCATGGCCTATCAGTGTGGCACAGCTGGACACTGTAGACTGTGAGTGATGAATGTTGAACTTGATTGATGACCTTTTAACCAGAACAATGATCTTGTATCCTGATCTCTGTTCTTTGATCCTCATAGATGCTGATTTCTAAACAATGACCAATACTCAGCTCACTCTGGCCTTGACTTTCGTTCCTGACTCTTGATTGAAATTTGGGTCAGGGGAAGTCTGCAATGCATGCACCGCTGTCATGGATCACTGCATACACCACACCACAAAACCATTTTTGGTCTGAGATGCAACCACCCAGGCAGACAACCGGTCCATCCCCACCTGTCAAAAGTTGATCCTGGTTGCAGAAAGTTAATCTTGATCCTTTTGATTATAATTGTGGAACTTTGATACTGACTATTGATCCTGATTGTTGAACTTAGGCCATGATTGCTGAGCTTTGATACTTGTCTTTGATCCTGATCACTCCAAGTGATTGAAACATCTTCAAGAAATTAAACAAGTGCAGCTGACCTGACGCAACCTCCTGGGATACCATGATATATATGACAGAAAATCTACACAGACATCCTGATCACTGATTATATATCCTGGCCTTTGACCCTGAATGTTGAACTTAGGCCCTGATTGCTTAACATTGATCTGATCATTGACTTTATATCCCGATCTTTGATTAAAGATGGCTATAATTTGATCCTCCAGCGATAGACTGGAGTCCTTTCCAGGGTGCGCCCTGCCACACTGCTTGAATAGGCTCTAGTCCCCCCGTAACCCTAAATTGGAGTAAGTGGGTATAGAAAATGGGCAGATGGTTAATTTGATCCTTAATGTTGATGTTGACTGATGAACTTTGATCCTGCATTTCGATTTTTGATTCCATAACTTTGATCTGATCGTTAAGTTGTTTCAAGAACAACTTTTCAGCCATGATTCTTTGGACAGTTTCTGCAAGACTACAGGAAGGAAGAAGAACGGTCATGATATTTTGTTAAACAGGTTGTTGACTGATGTCTGTGCCAGTTGTGTAATTGGATTCTCCACATGGTGTCCTATTCCCTTTGGGGTTCTCCCAGAAGCAGATGTAGTTTGCTTACTGAGCTCACATTTCCACGCTAAAGACCTATTCCACAAATATTGCCAGTGATTATCAGAAATTTGTGACATGTGTATTTTTTAAAGATCCAGACTCAGTTATCTAAACGTGGACATAGACTAGTTTTTGGCAGAATTACTGTCAGTTAAATTTCACACCCTCAGCCAGTGGCGGCTTCAGAGGAATTTTTCTTGGTGGGAATTATTTAGTAGTTGGGAAACAGAATTTATATTAAGTGTCCAAATACACATTTGAAGTAGACTTCAAGTGTGTGCTACATGTATGTTGAAAATCGCATTTGCTGATTATAAATCATAACTATCATCCTTCAGAATGCAAATTTTAAAAAATTTGTGAAAGGTGCAGGCAGAATAATAATTCAGGAGAGAAGCTGCTTTCCTGTAGGTGGTGCTATTCTCATTCACTTTTTCATTATGTTGGATTGTCATTCCATCCATTTCTAAGATTCACCACAGTCTGGAATCTTCTGACAAAACAACCCATTTCTAATTATGACATTACATCTCACAGCTAGAAGGTTTTTAGTTCGATTCCACCCATGTTCAGTTCCTTTCTGTGCGGAGTTTGCATGTTCTCCCTGTGTCTGAGTGGGTTTCCTCCGGCTATAAAAAACTGAGTCACTGAGCCACCGTGACACCCTAAGGCCACTTGCCGCCAGTAACTGAAGAAGGTCTAATGGACAAGTGTGTAAAACAAATGTCAGAAAAAGACATACAGTAGCATGAAATAGAATGACTCACACTGTTTTTCAACACAAGTAAATGACCTACTAGTATGTCTACATTGCCTCTTGCAGGCCAGTTCCTGTTATTTTTGGTCCCACCCCATAGCCTTGTAAATAGACACCTAAGGCATCTGTAGGGAGAAGAGTGAGTTGGTGCAACCAGGTATAAATTTTACTAAAGGTCAACTGCACTTCTTTAGTTTCTTGAAGATGTTTCAATCACTTGGAGTGATCAGAATCAAAGACATGTATCAAAGCTCAGCAATCATGCCCTAAGTACAGAGAGTTTTGTTGCTTTCATTTTCACTGAGACTGAGTTTTAATTTGAGCATCAAACTCTCCCTAGACCAACTGGCATTGATTTTCCCGTTTTATTTGGCCTTTGGACAAATTACTCACACCCAGTGCAGGAGTCTCACTCACCTGTCATCATTT
The DNA here is from genome assembly GCF_902500255.1 of Thalassophryne amazonica. Lineage (NCBI taxonomy): Eukaryota > Metazoa > Chordata > Actinopteri > Batrachoidiformes > Batrachoididae > Thalassophryne > Thalassophryne amazonica. Next base: position 84,497,762 of record NC_047110.1, read on the forward strand.
TGGCCAGAATACCCAGAAAAATTATTGGTAGGCCTAAGACCGCCACATCCTTTGTGTTCCAAGTCCAACTTTCAACTACTTATGTCTTATTCTGTTTGTGTGCTTTTCTGATTGTCACATGACATCATTCCATGCAAAGATCAATGCAACGCATTGTTTGGAAACTTTAAAGAGTGCTTCAAAGCTTTCATTTGAAATGTTTCACTGGCTGAATTTAAAACAAGAAGCCAACTGTGGACTAACTAACCTATAATATCTAGTAATAAACTGATAATGTTAGATATAAAGGTAGAATATCACATAATTCAAAGCAAAGTGTTGTGTGTTGGTGGGGGCGTGGCTGGATGTTTTGGTGTTCTTTTCTTTTCTTTGCTCTCCAGGTGGCATGAGGGCTGATTTGTCTGTGAAGAAGGTGCTGGCTGAAGAGTCTTCACCCTCATCAACATCATGGAAAGCACCTATGATCGGTGCTCACGTGCAACCTGGACGACTTGCAGCTGAAGCAGATAATTGGATGGCGTTCTGCATTTAAGTCATGTGTGATTCAAGCAGAACTGCCGGGAACTCGACCTTGTGACGTTCGTTTGTGAGACGCTGAGGACCGCGCCTGGGTTTGACACATCGAGCCCGTGAAGCAGGGAGGGGTGAGGACACATGCTGTCAGCACACACGAAAGGTAATTAAGTGTTTAGGTACTTGTTGATAGTAACTTGGTGTTTTGTTACACAGTATACTGGAATTGTAAAGAGAATTGCGCAGTTTGCTTCTCACTGCTGTGGCGTGAAGGATAAGTGATCCTCCACTTGTTGTGAGAAGCTGCTCATTTGCATAAAGTAAAAAAAAAAGGGACACTGACCTGAGTGTGTTGCTGGCAGCGTGTGTTTATTGGAAGATATAGTTGCAGTGCTCGCAAAATCACTAGCCCGACGTCCCGGGGCTATGTACTTTTTCACTCGGGCTACTAAAATTTTACACCCCCTGCCCGACGGGCTACCTAAAAATATACCCGATATCTTGGCTGGCTGAGGATGATAGGAGATGGCGCCGTCCTTCTGTGTGTTACGTGCGCAGCCAGGCACCCGCTCGCTCTCCCGCCCGCTTTCTCTCACGCGCACACACGAGCCAGCCGCATGTGCACGAAGCACCGAGTACGATGAAGTGAGAAGAATAGGAAGCAAAACAGTTGCTGGTTTAGTCTGCAGTCACCACGCTACTATTCAGAATTGAAGCATCGCAAACACTCGCCAATATAGACGTCTTTTGATGGTAGGTTAATAAAGTAAAAAAAAGAAAAAAAAAGAAAAAAGAAACGCACGTGCGAAACAATTATATTTATTTATTTAATTCATTTGTTCTTTTTTTGAACACAGATGGATTTACGTCGATATTTTAGTTCTGTGCAGCCAAAAAACACAGGTCAGAATGAAGAGGGGGCAGAGAGAGAGGGACAGTCCAGCACAGATGAGCAGGCAACCACACAGGACCAGGCCAAGTCAGCGTCAGAGCAGCCAGCCTCCACAGGAACAGAGCGACAAGCCAGCCCAAAAAGAAAGAGTTCTGAAAAATCAGACTATGAAGCAAAAAGAAAGCGCACATTTGTGGTTTCATGGACTAAGGAATTCCCTTGGCTGGAATATGATAAGGTGAACAAAACAATGTTCTGTCAAGTGTGTTGTCAATTCCCTACAATTTCTGACTCCAACAATGCTTTTGTACTTGGTACTAGTAATTTAAGGAAAGACCCCATCAGAACCCATGACAACTCCCTGTCACATAAGAAGTGCATTAGTGCCCAGTCTGCAGCTTTATTCCCAGAAGAGACACCAATTGCAAAAACCATACAACACATGAACAAAGCACAGCAGGATATAATGACTAGACTTTTTAGAACAGCATTTTATGTTGCAAAAAGTGAATTGCCAATGGCAAAATTTGGCAGTCTTTGCAAACTTCAAAAAGCAAATGGCATAGATGTAGGTTCTACTTACCACAATGACCATGCCTGCAGAGATTTTATTAGGGCTATAGCAAAAACCTCTAGAGACCAGATTCAAAAAGATATCAAAGACAGCAGGTTTTGTCTGTGCTCGCGGATGGGAGCACAGATGCTGGGGTTATTGAACAGGAGCTGGTTCATGTTAGATATGTAAAGGGAAATGGTGACATATCTACCTACATGGTGAAATGCCAACCAGTCAGAAGCTCAAATGCTGCAGGGGTTCTAGAAGCCATTGATGAAGCTGTGGACCATGTAGGCATCAGGGCAGACACTTGGGAAAAAAAGTGGTCTGTGCCAATTTTGATGGTGCTGCTGTAATGATTGGAGACAAAACTGGAGTAGCTGGGCGGCTCAAAGAAAGGGCACCTCACATCATTACTATACATTGTGTGGCACATAAATTAGAGCTGGCAGTGCTGGACAGTATTAAAGGATGCGAGTACCTAGCAAAATTTGAAGACACACTCAAAAGCATCTTTAAGATGTATTATTATTCGCCAAAAAAGAGAAGGGAACTGACTGAAATAAGTGAAATACTCAATGAAAAACTGGCACATTTTAGTGGCCTAAAAAGCACCCGGTGGCTGCCAAGCAGGCTGAGATGTCTAAAGGCTGTGGAAAAAAACTACACTCAAACAGTTACCCATTTAGAAAACATGTCAGGAGGAAGTGGTGTTACACCAGAAGATGCTGCAAAAGCAAAGGGGATTGTGCAGGAGATGAAAAGTGAGAGATTTGTTAGATTTCTGCATTTTATGTTAGATTACAGCACAATCCTTTCCAAATGCAGCACTGAAATGCAGCATGACAAACTGAGCATTATGCGAACAAATCAGTTAGTTGAGAGCACAACATCACACCTAATCAGCCTTAAAACCAAGCCAGGTGAATTTCAAAGATCCCTGGACACCAAACTCACAGTAAATGATGATGAGAGTATTTCTTACAGTGGAACAAAACTCACAAAAAGCCAGCGACCTGTTAGGGGGGGATGTGAAGACAAGGACAAAAGTGCCATTAGTACACTGTTCTTGAAGATTATTGACAACACAGTTAAGTACATGGACAACCGATTTAAAAATCTTTCTCAAAAACCCTTGTCTTGTTTCCAAGTTTTTGACCCTTCTACTCTTCCCAGCTCAAGACTAGAGCTGTCAACTTTTGGGGATGAAGAGGTGGACTGTCTTGTCAAACATTTTGATACTTTGCTAAATGAGGAGGAAAAAGTCAAAATTCCAGAAGAATGGATGGATCTAAAAATGTGGCTTTCAGCACACCGTGGTAGCAAACTAGACACCTTGTACAAAGATCTCTTATCTGAGAATCCTGAAAAACCTGTCCCATGTGTTGTTGTTAGTGAAGTTAATGCTGACACTAAGTCCATCAACAGCCATTTGTGAGAGAGGATTTTCCTGCATGAACCGTGTGAAAACAGTATACCGCACAAGTCTCCAGGCTGAAACACTGAATGACCTTATGCACATCTCCATAAATGGGGAATCAGTGGAATCCTTTTGTCCTGAGACAGCAATTAATTTCTGGGTGTTGAGCACAAAGGGCACAAGACATATTGTACACAAAACAGGAAAGGACGTATTTCCGGTTCTCCGCTGCGCTTTGGGGTTGGAGCTGGGTTAGTTTTTACCTGTTCCCTTCTCCGGCTTACTATTTTGAGCCGTTTGCCAAAATAGAGCCGCCAAAGGGCTCTGGGAGGGACCTGGGGTCTTTCGGGGTGCCGGGGAGGGCAACGGGGTTTATGGTCGTTTTATATCCCCCCGGGGTTGTTTTTGGTTGTCCTCCGGGGGTTGGTTTTTGGTTTTATTTTGTTTCCCTCCGGGTTCCGCCTCCAGGGTTGATGGGACGGTCCTCTGGGGGGGGAATTGGCTTGGGACCGACCGGCCAAGTGTGACCGGATCTGGGGTTCCGGGGTTGTGGGGAGGGTGCCTCCTGGGGTTGATGATGCGGTCCCCTGGGGGGGCACCGTTTCACTCCATGTATACCTGGGGACCTTTGTGGGATCACGGTTTTGGCTGTTCCTCCTGGAACTGGCAATGAAGGCCTTCTGAGGGGGGGTTGGGCTCTGCAGGTCATTCTGGGGGGGTTGTTTGTTATTTTTCTTTTATGCATCTACGTTTGTACTGTGTTGTGGGACTGTGTTGGGTTTTTGTGTTTTGGAGTTTTTCTTTTCCTCCCGGGGTTTGATGGGACGGTCCCCTGGGGAGGTTTTGGGTGGGTTTTATGTTTTTTTTGTGTGAGTGGACTTGTTCTGGGGAATGTTTTGGGGCTTTTGTTGGTTCCAGCCGGCCTTCCAGCTGCGGTGCCTGTCTTGCCGTCTGCTTCCTGACGTGGACCCCGGAGGGAGGGGCTGTTCTCGGGCCTGGTCTGTTCGGTCGCCGGGAGGCTTCCCGTTGATGGGGGGTACTGTTGTGTGTTGGGGAGGCGTGGTTGGATGTTTTGGTGTTCTTTTCTTTTCTTTGCTCTCCAGGTGGCGTGAGGGCTGATTTGTCTGTGAAGAAGGTGCTGGCTGAAGAGTCTTCACCCTCATCAACATCATGGAAAGCACCTGTGCTTGGTGCTCACATGCAACCTGGACGACTTGCAGCTGAAGCAGATAATTGGATGGCGTTCTGCATTTAAGTCATGTGTGATTCAAGCAGAACTGCCGGGAACTCGACCTTGTGACGTTCGTTTGTGAGACGCTGAGGACCGCGCCTGGGTTTGACACATCGAGCCCGTGAAGCAGGGAGGGGTGAGGACACATGCTGTCAGCACACACGAAAGGTAATTAAGTGTTTAGGTACTTGTTGATAGTAACTTGGTGTTTTGTTACACAGTATACTGGAATTGTAAAGAGAATTGCGCAGTTTGCTTCTCACTGCTGTGGCGTGAAGGATAAGTGATCCTCCACTTGTTGTGAGAAGCTGCTCATTTGCATAAAGTAAAAAAAAAAGGGACACTGACCTGAGTGTGTTGCTGGCAGCGTGTGTTTATTGGAAGATATAGTTGTATCTGTTGATTTACCTCACCGTCTCTTTGCTTCACAGAGAATCAGTTTGTCGTGTCCACCTGGGGGGTGTTTGGCGGTGGTAGGAAGTCCAGGAGCGCCGGCTTTAATCCTTGCGGGCGCTGGAGAGCGAGCCACGAATCACTCCACCAGAGGGATGTTGTTTTTTATGTTTTTACACTTTTAAAACACAGGTGTATAATAAATAGTTTTTGTTTGGAACCGCTTTCTGGTTATTTTTAGCGCTGGGTCCTGTCTGACGCAGGTTCACTCCTCAATCCGCGTCGACACATAACACAAAGATTGCAGCTGAACCACTCTGGAGTACTCAAAGCTTTAAATCAAAGCTAGTCTCGCAGGCTGAATTCCAAACACAAACCTGGTGGTTACCAGTAAACAGCCGAACTACTACTTCAAACTTCTACAGCTTCAGCAAACGGTGAGTTTTAAAGTATGGTTCAAATACATTAGACAAACTCCTATATACATTAACAGAGTAATAATAACACGCTGTGAAGGGCCGCCCAAACAGTTTAAATATATTAATTATTATTGTCATCTGATGACAGGTAATCCTGTGTGTGTGTGTGTGTGTGTGTGTGTGTGTGTGTGTGTGAGAGAGAGAGAGAGTGCGCGAGAGTTAGTAAGATTACTGTATTTGGCTACAGGTATACACTCAGTTGCTAGTTTTTAGGAAATTTGCCAAGTGAAACATAATGAAGAAGTGAAGATGTGCCCTCCTAAAAATGAAAACCACCAGCTGCCACTAGCCATCACACTATATAGTCAGGTCCATAAGCAATTAGACAGTGATGCAATTTTTGTAATTTTTCGCCTTTGCACCACCACAATGGAGTTTAGATAAAACAGTTAAGACGTCCTTGCAGTGAAGACTTTCAGCTTTAATGCAAAGGATGTAACAAAAACATTGCACTAACCATTCACTATACACACATAGTTCCTCCATTTTCATAGAAGTAATTGGACAAACTAAATACAAGGAATATTCTTAATCCAAATCCCTTTTTTCCCCTCCTTTTATTGGGGGGGCGGGGGGGGATCAGGGGATGGCTGCTTGAGCATTTACAAGTCACTGAGTATGTCTTGAACCTTAGTAAAATCATTTATTGACAAATACACGCAGTATAGTACTATATGGTAAATCTGTCTGGACTATGTAGATTTCAAAAACTGAGTGACCATCAAATCAAATCAAATCAATTTTATTTATATAGCGCAGTTGCCCCAAGTCTGCGCCATGCAAGAAGAAAGCTGGTGAGGGAAGCCCCAAGTCACCCATGTCAGCTCTGTCAAAGTTATAGGAGTCTTTGGCTGTGACTGAAGAAACTGCACAACCTTTCTCTTTTGCACCACCAGTTACACCACTTTATTGTGGAGTGGAACATGACTTTTCACATACAGGCTTGAGATTTGAGCCTACATTTGGTCTGTTTTCCTGAATTAAGAACTTTTTCTGTTCCACTCCATCGTGAAGCTGTAGGTGGTGATGCCACCGACCCCACCAAGACGCCATAACGCAGCCTTGCTTCTGCCCGCTGGACTGCGTCCTGTGCCCGCCACTTCCTTCCGGTTCTGACCTCTATGCCTGCAGAGGACACTCTGGTGTCAGCTGAGTCTCTGTACAGTAACACCTCCCTCCCTCTTGTTACTTTGAATTCCTCTGTCAGGCCAGAGAAAGGAAGCTGCAGATTATTAGAGTGTCCATACAGGGCAATGCAGCTCAGACTCTTCGGCAGACCCAGCCACCTGCGCAGGAACTGGCTGATGTTCCGCTCCAAACCCTCCACTGCTGTTACTGGGACTTGATACATCAACAGTGGCCATAGGAGTCTTGGCAGGATGCCATGTTGGTATATCCATGCCTTGAACTTCCCAGAAAGGCCTGACCTGTCCACTGCTATAGCCAGGTTTTGAGCTCTTCCTGCATGGACTCAATTGCTGCTGTGTCTCTCAGGGTGGCATTGAAGATTTTCCCCAAGCTCTTCACAGGCTTTTCAGACACTGTTGGAATTGGGAGTCCATCCAAGTGGAAGCGATGCTTGTCCTCCACCCTGCCCTTCCTCAGGACCAGTGACCTGCATTTGGCTGGCTTGAACGCCATTCTTGCCCATGCGATCAGCCTTTCCAGGCCCCTGAGAAGCCAGCGACATCCCGACACTGATGTTGATGTGACAGTCAGATCGTCCATAAAAGCTCAAATTGGCAGTTGCCGAATGCCAGATCTGGAGAGAGGACCTCTGCACTCCACTTCCACTACCTTGACAAGCATGGTCATTGCCAGAGTAAACAATGTCACTGATATGGTGCAACCCGTGATGATGCCTTTTTTCTAGTCGATGCCATGCAGATGTTATTACCCAGAGGTGAATCTCATGCAGAAACTGCTGTAATAGTCCTGTATGAGTTCTGTGGCCTTCCGTGGAATGTGGTGGGTTGTCAAGGCTCTTGTCACCAGTTTGTGAGGGATGGATCCGTAGGCGTTTGCCAAGTCAAGCCAGATGACTGACACATCTGCCCGGCTCTCCCTTGCCTCTCGGATTAGCTGGGTGACCACTCCCGTGTGTTCTATGCAGCCTGGGATGCCTGGAACTCCACCCTTCTGCACATTGGTGTCTATATAGGAATTCCTCAGGAGAAACTCAGTAATCCGGTTGGCAAGGATCTTGAAAAAGAGCTTGCCCTCCACACTGAGCAGAGAGATGGTTCGAAACTGGCTGATGTCACTAGCGTTCTCCTCCTTTGGTATCCAGACACCTTCAGCGTGCCTCCACTGCTTGGCTCCCCTTCCCCTCCGCCATACCACCCTGATGATCTTCCACAGCCTCTCCAGGAGTCTTGGGCAGTGTTTGTACACTTTGTACGGCACACCACTCAGCCCTGGTGCTGCACTAGTCCATGCAGCCCTGACCGTCTCCCTGACTTCTGCCAGAGTAGGCTCTTTGATGTTGAATTGGGTGGTGGGAGCAGGTGGGAGCTCCCTGCAGGGACCAAGATCTTCCTCCCTATGCTTGTCGCTGTATGTGTCACTGAGGTGTTGGTTAATGACCTCTTCTGGGCATATTAGGGTTCCGCTCCGCTTCTGCCCAAGCAGTTTTCTGGTAAATCCGAATGGATTTGCTATGAAAGCAGTGCACTTGCGGGCCCTCTCTCTGCGCTTTCTCCTGTGCCATTCTGCACGACGTAGGGAGATGAGCTTCTTCCTGAGGATACTCTGGAGTTCTGCCAGGGCAGGCCTTTCTTCCTCACTCGCCCTCCTGAAGCTCTGTTTCGGGGTCTTTGGGTCTTTCCTCAGGTGGGTGAAAAAAAGCAGCTGGAGAGTCTGCAATCAACAAGGGTTTTTGTTGTTTTTGTTGTTTTTTTTTTCTGCAAAAAAAAAAAAAAAAAGCAAAATTTCCAGGCGACCGTACTTCCCCTTTGACTAATTTTTTTCCTGTCAGCGACAGAGGGCGCTATAGGAAAAATAACAAGGAAAACATCTGCAAAGGGCCAAAGCATTCACCCCTTCATCGCATTTCACTTAGAATGCAAATAAAATCTAACTTGACGCATTTATGACAACAACCTGTGACAAAATCAACTGTGGGGCCGCAGAGAAATAAGTACCTTGAAAAATGTAAACAAGTGAGGGAACTGTGAGTTTTAATCCAAATACATATTTTCTAAAGAAGGAAAACTTAGTCGGCTAAAGGTCAGGATATGGACTGCAATATTTTCAGGGTTGTATATAATGAAAAATGTTTGAGAGAAAAAACAGATGGTGCCAATAATCAATCAGTGGAATCCACTCTGATTGACTTCTTTACTGAAGAGGTTAAATTCAACAAATGTTTTTAATCAAATAATGATGGAAAAATCAAACAATGACTCCTCTCAGTATTATTACTATGGAAAAGACAAGAATTAAAAATTGCTGCCACTACTGTCTGGATGACTTTTTATACAATTTGATAAAGCATGACGTCACAGATTATCGGTAATCGACAACCAATACAAACAAATTCCTCAAGCATAATAATAGAAAGCAGCGAGTGAAACAATCTCTGGTTATAACAACTGATAAAATGCAAAATATTAACATTTTAAAAAAGAGAATGCATTCTAAAAATTAAACGCATTAATCAAGTTATGTCAACCAAAACTTAGTGGTTCAACTGAGAAATGTAATATGCATTTAACTGCAACAGTTTATCATTTTCTTTTCCAATTTAAACAACAAAGTTTTTCTTTTCTTTTCTTTTTTGAGCCTGTGGCAAAACTGCTGATTACAGTAACAACAATATTTCGCAACAACTCTAATAATAAAAAAAAAAAAGAAAAAGTGTCTTATAGGAAATCCATCATTTTCTTGTAAACAGCTGGCACACAAATTCAAACAAAGGCCTGCTGAGGTTGACAGGTGAGGGTGCGGCTGTTTCACCTGCTGACTGAAACTTCTTTTGTTTGACAAAAGCAATGTGACTCACTCAGGTGAGAGAGAGATATTTTGAATTGTAATCATGCACTGTAACCCAAAAAAGTTAGCAGAACTCAAAAATATTGAGGCAATTAATTGCCTCAATATTTTTGAGTTTATAAACTTAAAAGTCAATTGTTCTCAGAACTTAAACGTTTAGATTACATGCTACTTGTACCTCATGTGTTGTGTTCTTCGTGGATCTGTCTTTCCTCTCCCTCTTTTCCAGGTGGCATCTGCAGAGCTGATCACCGCACCTGCTACTCATCAACCCAGCTGTATTTAAACACCGGTTCAACACTTAACCTTCGCCAGAAACTCAGTTTTCACTACTTGGTATCGTGGCCTCTCTATTATCCTAAATAGAGTTTTTGTGCATTCCTATGCAGATTTTGAGCTTCTATAGTGAGCCTGTGCTTTTGTGCATTACTTTTTGCCAGTGTTCTATCGCTTAACAGCGTACTGTCCATCGTGAGCGTCCTACCACTCGTTTGTTGCTCGCTGGCACCTGCACGCCACTCACCTGTGTGGGATGCACTGGTGGTGCTGTCCGGGACATGCCAGCAGGATTTGACGTGCCTGACCATGGCGAATGTCTCTCGAGTGTGATCAGACTGTTCCGAAAGCTGTTTTGACGCCAAATGCAGTTCGAGGCCCCCTCGACTGCACCTCGATATTTTTCCACCTCGAACGCACCCTGAGAGTTGAGTTGAGTACATGTGCTCTATAGTCTGGCTGCCCGCACAACTGTGCCCAACTGTTTGGAGTGTACTCCGAATGCTGTCAGAGGTTTTCGATTGTGCCTTGATTTTGCCAGAATGGAGGTTGAATCTTCATTCAGGTAGTATTCGGGCTTATTCGGCCTCTCATGTGACAGGGGGTATTACATAAACATGTTGCATGCTTTCATATCATCCCTCACCATGCCCACCATATGTTGCTGACATGAGACACATGCAGTAATGCTGAAACAGTAGAAATGAGTCAAATTCAAATATGTAATTACTTAATTCTTTTAAGTTGTGCTTAACGTATGCATTGAAGTTTTGTTACTTAATATATAATTGGTTCAAATCAATCAAAAATTCTGAGTTTAATTTACTCAAAAAAGCAAGACCATGTTACACAAAATTGAAATATTTATGTAAGTAGAATGTTTTTAAAGTTTGAGTTTACACTACTTAATGTATTTACAGTGTGCTGCCAATTTACAGGATTATACTGTCTAAAGCTATTTCTGTCAGAATTATGTCACCAACTATTTGACAAGGTTTTTGTTGTAACTCTCGCAAACTAAAATCTGGGAATTACCCTGTCTGTTCATCCTTCTCTTAAATGGCTTCATGCATTTCAATAAAAATTCACACAGTGGTAGTACATTATGTGAAGATGTCCATGAAAGAAAATAATTCTGGTTAACCATCTTCAAGCGGAGATAACTGGACATTTTTGTTTTTTATTACATCTATGTGTCAATTGCTGGGAGAGGCTCCAGCCCCTCCATGACCCTTGATTGGAGTAAGTGGAATGAATGTTCATTATCTGAAACATTCCACCTCATATGTGAAATATGGTAAAGATTGTTTTATGGTGTAATCATAAATTGTCATATTTATTTAAAGATATGCTGGTGGCTCTCGTCTTGTCCACAACTTCTCCATCAGTTTTGCAGCTACAATTACCCATTTTACTGTGTGGCTAGATCTGTTAAGTCCTTGGGACTTTTACATGGTTTTGCCATATGTATGAAGAGGAATATTTTACATGCAAATAATACAGCTTGTTAGTGATCTTCTTTGTGCGCAGTGCCCAGACGGCTGTGGCACTGTAAAAATATACAAGAACCATTTAAAAATTCTGCCAGCGCAACATAGAATTTTTCATAGCTTATGCACATATGCATCATCTATAAACATCCAGATCAAAGGACAGGTAAGAGGGTGGTGGCGCCGTCGCTAACTCGCTTACGTCTAGTATGCGCTATACTCACAGTTGCGCAGTATGTTCTTAACCAACATTAGTACATACCAAGTATTTGTGAATCCAAATACCAATTCAGTCAGTGTTTGTTTGTAGCATAATGGTCCATCTACAAAGACACAAGCAGCAGGATGAACTCTGAAACATTAAATTTGCCAAACACCTCAAATCTCCTGAAATGTGCAAGGAAGCCAAAACCTTTTTTCAGGGAATGAAATAGCCCAGTCTGTGACATGAATCCCATTGAGGATGTGTTGTTTCACTGAAGGTAAAGCCAAGGCCAAGCAGGAAGTGAAGAAAGCTGCGGTGGAAGTCCCGCAGAGAATCAGCCAAGAAACCCATCGTCTGGTGATGTCTTTGGGTTTCACACTTTAGCTAAATACTGGTAGCAAAGAATTTACAGCCACGTCTTCACAATGATCATTTATTTCATTGGTGATTATGTTTAGTTTGTCCAAGTACTTTAACCCTCTGGAGTCCAGGGTGTAATTGCCGTTTTTGACTACTTTTGGTTTTACCTTTATAATTTACCTTTAAAAAGTGTTTACCTGGCCTTGTTTGGTGTCATTTTTTGGTGTCACCTGTGTGACTTTACAGTTTCTCATTTATTCTGACCTACTGTATTAACACAGTGAACCTAAAATCACACAAAAACATAAAATCCAAGTTGAAAAGTTTTTTTTTTTTACTATGAAAACCACAAACTTGTTTAACCAACCATTTTCATAACTTAAAATGTAAATATAAATGATAAATTTCAAAAACATATGTACAAATGTAGCAAAAAAAAACAAAGTTAAATACTATTTACATAAATGCAGGAAATGTTTCAGGTGTTTTTTTTTTTTGGTACAATTATTTGCAAAACAATCAGATGTCAAAATCAGATGCAACACAAATTATTTGTGCCACTCAAAAAACAATTCCTGTCCAACACAACACAGAGGGGCATATTGCAGGCCTGACACTTCCCACTGTCGCCAAGTGCTTGCTCATAGGGGGTCATTTTCACGTTGGGGTTTTTCTGTAATTATTGTATGGCTTTTGCCTTACAATATAAAGCGCCTTGGGGCAACTGTTTGTTGTGATTTGGCGCTATATAAATAAAATTGATTTGATTTGATTTGATTTTGACACTTCCACAGTGTGTCACACCTCTTGTTGTCCACCTCAAGGCACCGTTGGCACCACAATCTGCCTTTTGTGACCTTTTGGTGACGACCTGTGCCTGTCACAATTGGCACAGGAACATGGTTCTGGCTCCTGTTCTGTGGGACACCTGTTTTGTCTGTGCCACACAGGTGACACGGCAGCTCCACCATAAAGTCCTTGTGTGTCATGGGCTGCACTTGCTTGACACTGCTAATCTCACAATGCAACATGAATGCCTTTGTGGTTGCAATGTCAAGGAACTGCAGCAACACTGTCCTGTACCAGTGTGCAGTTTTCCGATGGGTGGAGTAGTACTGGATGAGCTGGTCAGATAGGTCGAGTCCAACCATGTTTTTATTATAAGCCAACACTGGGGTAGGACAGGGAATGTCTTTCACTGTCCAGCATCCATCCTGCTCATCCTTCACCCTTCTCCCCACTGTCTCACCCGAAAACACTTGATGGATGGTGGAGCACACAGACACCTCCCGTGTGTCCATCTACTTTACAAATACCAGAGGGCCCCTCTCTTATCCATCTTATAGATCCTATTTCAGATTTTTTTGTGAGAGCATTTGCCCTCCCTCTGGGGCATCCTCGTCTGTTCTCCCTGTATGTGCCACATGCCCCAAACTTCATGTTAGCCAGGTCCATGAACAGTTTTGGATTCATGTAAAAACTGTCCATATAAATGTGGTACCCAGTGCCAAGCGAGGATGGCTGGATCAAGTTCATGACCACATCATATGACAGCCCGTGCCCACTTGTGGTCACAGTCTTGCCAGTGTAAATGGTGAACTTGAGTGTGTATGTTATATGCAGACGCGAGTTGAGGAGCGCGACCAGCGTCTGACTGAACCCAGCGCTAAAATAACCTGAAAGCGGTTCCAAAAACAAAACAAATTTATTTCCCTTTTGTGCAATAATTGTGTACAACATAAATGTGCGTTGTCTGGCGAGGTGAAGGACGGCGCACTCTCCAGCGCCCAAATGGATCGAAGCCCGACGCTTCTGGACCCAGACTCACCGCCGAACACCCCCCAGGTGGACACGACAAACTGACTCTGTGAAGGATGGAAAAGGTGAGGTAAGTCAACAGCTACAACAAATATCCTTCAAAGGCACACACTATCAGCAACACATTCAGGTCTGAATTGAAGCTTTATGTAAATGAGCAGCTTCTCACAACAGGTGGAGTATCATCAGTCCGTACGCCACGGCAGTGAGAAGCGAGCTGCACAATTCTCATCAATGTTCAAATATACTGCGTAACAAGATATCAAATTACTGTTAACACTTATTCAGACAATCATCACCTCTGATGTGTGCTGACAGCATGTGTCCCTCACCCGTCCTCCTTCACAGGCACGATGTGTCAAACCCAGGCGCGGTCTTCAGCGTCTCACAACCGAACGTCACAAGGTCGAGTTCCCGGCAATTCTGCTTGAACCACTCATGGCTTAAATGCAGAACGCCATCTCATTATCTGCTTCAGCTGAAAGGTCTTTAAGTTTACACGTGAGCATCATCCACAGGTGCAGCTAATAATGCTGATGAGGGTGAAGGACTCTTCTGCCAGCACGTCTCCACAGACAAAACCAGTTTGCATACACCTGGAGAGCAAAGAAAAGAAAACAACACCAAAATGTCCAGCCAAACCCCCTAACACACAACGTGTAGCCATTACCAATAGAGCGCTTCGTTCTCAGACTGCAGGCTTGCTTGTAGTTCCTAGGGTTTGTAAGAGTAGAATGGGAGGCAGAGCCTTCAGCTTTCAGGCTCCTCTCCTGTGGAACCAGCTCCCAATTCAGATCAGGGAGACAGACACCCTCTCTACTTTTAAGATTAGGCTTAAAACTTTCCTTTTTGCTAAAGCTTATAGTTAGGGCTGGATCAGGTGACCCTGAACCATCCCTTAGTTATGCTGCTATAGACGTAGACTGCTGGGGGGTTCCCATGATGCACTGTTTCTTTCTCTTTTTTGCTCTGTATGCACCACTCTGCATTTAATCATTAGTGATCGATCTCTGCTCCCCTCCACAGCATGTATTTTTCCTGGTTCTCTCCCTCAGCCCAACCAGTCCCAGCAGAAGACTGCCCCTCCCTGAGCCTGGTTCTGCTGGAGGTTTCTTCCTGTTAAAAGGGAGTTTTTTCCTCCCACTGTAGCCAAGTGCTTGCTCACAGGGGGTCGTTTGACCGTTGGGTTTTTCCCGTAATTATTGTATGGCCTTGCCTTACAATATAAAGCGCCTTGGGGCAACTGTTTGTTGTGATTTGGCGCTATATAAAAAAAAAAATTGATTGAATTGATTACTTGAAACAGCCAACACAAAAGTTTCATGCCCCATTTTGTTGGCTTGTCTCAAATATTGAGCTATTCCAGTTTTTGCCTTTGTCGCCACCATCCTTTCATCCACTGGCAGCTCTCTCCTCGGGTGGTAATAAGCCTGGCAGGCATTGAGGATGTCATTATAAAGAGGCCTGGTGTTCCCTTTTTTCTATCATTTTCTACATCCTCATCTGGATCACTTAGGTGGATATTCCAGAATACCGCTCTAAATCTGTCTCTGTGTTGTGTGCTGGGGTGGACATGGTTTTTTTGGATGTGTGTTATTTTCCTTCCTAGGTGGTTTGGAACTGATCTCTGGGAAAGCTGTGCTGCAGAAGAGTCTCTCACCTTTTATTATGATGATTGGCTGCACCTGCTGTGATCTCGTGCAGCTCTCTATTAGGAGGAAGTTACGACACCTGTGATATTCACGTGCAGATCTAAGGGCTTTCAGCTGGTACCTATGTGGTAATGAGAAGCTGCATTTAAGTCAGCAGGGAGTTGGACTAGATTGCCGGAGAATTGAACTTTGTTGCATTCTTGTGACGAGTATGTGAGGACGCCAAGGGCTGCTCCAGAGGCTGACATCACGTCTGTGAAGGAGGATGAGGGTGAGAGGCAAGCGCTGTCAGCACACGTCAGAGGTGATTATTTCTAAAAGCTTAATTGTTTATATGTTGTGGCGTTTGACGCAGTTAAAATTAAAGAATTGAAGATAATTGTTCTGATTGCTCCTCACGGCTGTGGTGAAGGGATTGATGATCTTCCACTCGCTGTGAGCAGCTGTTTGTGTGAAGTAGGTCCGCAGTAAGATCTGAACGTGTTGCTCTGTGTTGTTCTCTGTGGAGAAAATTGTGGATAATGATAGTATGAATAACCTCACTTCTGCTCCTCCTTCACAGAGCATTGTTCTGGAAAGCCACCTGGGGAGGGGGTGCTGATGGAACGATTGAGTCCAGAAGATTCAGGCTCGGATCTGTTGTGGCGCTGAGAGAGTGCGCCACTTGTCCACCTCACCAGACTTTTATTATTTAGATTTTATGTACAGCACAGGGTGACAGTAATAAATCTGTTTTTCTTTCTGGAGCTACTTCTGGTCAATTAGTGCTGGGTTCTGTTGGACTCTGGGCCGCTCCTCGACCCGTGTTCCTCACATAACACTCTGGACATTACTTTTGCTGGAAAGGGCACAGACAAAATATTATTTTGTTTCCAGTAGTCCTGGAGACTTGGCAGTGACACCAATGACATATATCTCAGAAGAAAATTTGTACAGATCTTCCATTTCAATGTCTGTCCAGTATTTTTTCCCTAATGCCTTGTTTTTGCAGCAATTTATTGGCATTGGTGCAAATTGCTCTAATTGTGTCAGTTGCAAAAAAAAGAAGAAAAAAGTGTTTTTGGACTTTGTGTGGAAAGTGTATCAACCTGGACTCCTGGTGTTCTCCGAGGCTTACTGCTGCGTCCTCCTCTGTGTTCCATCAGTCAGCACTGGGGCGTGTCTCTGCTGCACGTCCAAGTGGAGATCTGGATCTGGAAACAGAAGTGCGTGCTGCAACCCTCTGTTCAGATCTCCGTGCGCATGTTGGTGGATCCACCTGCTTTGGTTGCTCCTCCAGAACAAAAGAGGGATCATTTCTTTCAGCACCAGAATCCTCACTGTCTGTTTCAGACTCTGACAATGCGCTGCGTGCTCCGTCTTCCTCCAGTTCAAAAAATAACTGAAGCGCTTGTTCCACATTCATAAAACGCTTCATTTTTACAAAAAAAAAAAAACAACAACAACAAAACACTAACCATACATGTTTTCCACCAGTATTAAAGAGAAAGTAACCACACAATAAAACCCACGTGGGGTGGATGGGTTGTGATCAAACACATGTGGGGTTAGTGAACACATGTAGGGTTAGTGACTTCTGATTGGTGGAAAATTCATGAGCCAGCCAAGCAATGAGGATGAAGGAGTTATATTTCTTCCCACCACTGTCGCTGCTACAGTAGAGAAGGAAATGATCCTTTTTGGCTGCGTGTGTGTACATAAACATGCAGCAAAAAATGACAATAATATTCATGAAAACGTATGGCGTAAAAAATACTCATAAGTCAAGTTATACTAGGCCTATTAACAAAATTTAAAAGTGATATAAAGGTCGCATTTAAAGGGAGCCTCAGACTGCAGCAGATTGAGTGTTATGTCCGCTTACTTAGGTCATGTGACTTTTTATGTAAGGGTGTGTCATTCAACTCCAGAGGGTTAAAGGAAAAAAAAATCGAATATTTTTCAAACTAGGCTGTAATTTTAGATGGTTTGGGGTAAACTTTTCACTTGGGGCAAAATTCTGTTTAATTGGTGCATTACTGATTTAGAATAACTCAGCCACAAGGGATGTGCAGCCAGTACATTCTGAGTGCCGGTCCCAAGCCCGGATAAATGAGGAGGGTTGTGTCAGGAAGGGTATCCGGCGTAAAACAACCAAACCCAAATATGCAGACTAAGAATCGAATTTCCATACCGGATCGGTCGCGGCCCGGGTTAACAACGTCCGCCACCGGTGCTGTTGCCCAACAGGGTGCCAGTGGAAATTGGGCTACTGCTGGGCAAAGAAGATGAAGAAGAGGAGGAGAACGTTTCCACAAACAGTGTGAGAAGAAGAAAACTAGAAGGGTGGAAATGAGAGTGTGGACTTTGAATGTTGGTAGTATGACTGGTAAATGGAGAGAGCTGGCTGATATGATGGAGAGGAGAAAGGTACACATATTGTGTATGCAAGAGACCAAGTGGAAGGGAAATAAGAGCAGGAGCATCGGCGGTGGGTACAAGTTGTTGTACCATGGTGAGGACAGGAAGAGAAATGGTGTTGAGGTCATTTTAAAGGAAGAGTATGTTAAAGGTGTCTGACAGGGTGATGAGCGTGAAGATGGAAATTGAAGGGGTGATGATGAATATCATCAGTGCATATGCCCCACAGGTAGGTTGTGAGATGAAGGAGAAAGAAGATTTCTGGAGTGTGTTAGATGAGGTGGTGGAGAGTGTGCCCAAGCATGAAAGAGTGGTGATAGGAGCGGACTTCAATGGGCATGTTGGTGAAGGGAACAGAGGTGATGAGGAAGTAATGGGTAGATATGGCATCAAGGATAGGAATGGGGAAGGACAGATGGTAGTTGATTTTGCAAAAAGAATGGAAATGGCTGTGGTGAATACCTACTTTAAGAAAAGGGAGGAGCACAGGTAACATATAAGAGTGGAGGAAGGTGCACACAGGTGGGCTACATTCTTTATAGGAGATGCAAGCTAAAAGAATTCAGACACTGTAAGGTGGTGGCAGGAGAGAGTGTCGTTAGACAGCATAGGATGGTTGTTTGTAGGATGACTTTAGAGGTAAAGAAGAAGAAGAAGAAGAAGAGTGAGAGCTCAACAAAGGATCAGATGGTGGAAGCTGAAGGAGGAAGACTGTTGTGTGAAATTTAGCGAGGAGGTGAGAGGAGCACTGGTTTGAGGGGAAGCAATTTTGGACAACTGGAGAAGTACTGCAGATGTGGTGAGGGAGACAGCTAGGACAGTACTGGGTATGACATCTGGACAGTGGAAGGAAGACAAGGAGACTTGGTGGTGGAACGAAGAGGTCCAGGAAAGCATAAGGAGAAAGAGGTTGGCGAAAGAGTTTTGGGATAGTCGGAGAGATGAAGAAAGTAGACAGGAGTACAAGAAGATGCGGCGTAAGGCAAAAAGAGAAGTGGCAAAAGCGAAGGAAAAGGCATATTGCAAGCTGTACAAGAAGTTGAATAGTAAGGAAGGAGAAAAGGACTTGTACCGATTGGCCAGACAAAGGGACAGAGCTGGAAAGGATGTGCAGCAGGTTAGTGTGGTAAAAGATGCACATGGTAATGTGCTGAGAAGTGAGGAGTGTGTGCTGAGAAGGTGGAGGGAATATTTTGAAGAGCTATTTGAATAAAGAAAATGAGCGAGAGAAAAGGCTGGACGATGTGGTGAGAGTAAATCAGGAAGTACAAGAAAATAGGAAGAAGTGAGGACTGCTATGAAGAGGATGAAGAGTGGAAAGGCAGTTGGTCCAGATGACATTCCAGTGGAGGCATGGAAATGTCTAGGAGAGATGGCAGAAGAGTTTCTAACCAGACTGTTATGTGTCGACGCGGATTGAGGAGCGAACCTGCGTCAGACAGGACCCAGCGCTAAAAATAACCAGAAAATGGTTCCAAACAAAAACTATTTATTATACACCTGTGTTTAAAAGTGTAAAAACATAAAAAAAAACAACGTCCCTCTGGTGGAGTTATCGTGGCTCGCTCTCCAGCGCCCGCAAGGATTAAAGCCGGCGCTCCTGGACTTCCTACCACCGCCAAACACCCCCCAGGTGGACACGACAAACTGATTCTCTGTGAAGCAAAGAGACGGTGAGGTAAATCAACAGATACAACTATATCTTCCAATAAACACACGCTGCCAGCAACACACTCAGGTCAGTGTCCTTTCTTTTACTTTATGCAAATGAGCAGCCTCTCACAACAAGTGGAGGATCACTTATCCTTCACGCCACAGCAGTGAGAAGCAAACTACGCAATTCTCTTACAATTCCAGTACACTGTGTAACAAAACACCAAGTTACTATCAACAAGTACTTAAACACTTAATTACCTTTCGTGTGTGCTGACAGCATGTGTCCTCACCCCTCCCTGCCTCACGGGCTCGATGTGTCAAAACCCAGGCGCGGTCCTCAGCGTCTCACAAACGAACGTCACAAGGTCGAGTTCCCGGCAGTTCTGCTTGAATCACACATGACTTAAATGCAGAACGCCATCCAATTATCTGCTTCAGCTGCAAGTCGTCCAGGTTGCACGTGAGCACCAAGCACAGGTGCTTTCCATGATGTTGATGAGGGTGAAGACTCTTCAGCCAGCACCTTCTTCACAGACAAATCAGCCCTCATGCCAACTGGAGAGCAAAGAAAAGAAAAGAACACCAAAACATCCAGCCACGTCCCCCCCAACACACAACACAGACTGTTTAATAAAATCTTGGAAAGTGAGAGGATGCCTGAGGAGTGGAGACGAAGTGTGCTGGTTCCTATTTTCAAGAACAAGGGTGATGTGCAGAGCTGCAGTAACTACAGAGGCATAAAGCTGATCAGCCATGAAGTTATGGGAAAGAGTAGTAGAAGCTAGGCTTAGAAAATGGGTGAAGATCTGTGAGCAGCAATATGGTTTCATGCCGAGAAAGAGCACTACAGATGCAATGTTTGCTATGAGAATACTTTTGGAGAAGAACAGAGAAGGCCAGAAAGAGTTACGAGGTCTGCCCCCTCGTCGGATTTTCATTGTCTGGAAATGGCAGAATGAAAAGGACTTTTTTTCCATCAAAATTTTTTCAGAAGCTGTTAGAGACTGGCACCTTGAAACCATTCGAAAAATTTATCTGGCTTTCGGTGAAAATTTTACGGGCTTCACAGAGAATAAGGTCTGTTAGTACAGCTTTAAGGACCCCTTTAAGGACGCTCGGCGCGCCGCGCTCCGAGCTGCGATGACGCGGCACAAGCCACCGGACCATTTCTAAATGGATGGCTCTGTGGATACGAGACCGTCGTGTGCTCTTTCTCTGGTTTTCACAAGAGCTGGACATCAGCCATTTTCCGGCAGATTTCACTTTTAACAAGAGATTTTGTCATGCTTTTTTTTTTTTTGTCAGAACTTAACAGGCCAAAACATCATTAGAAGTGTTGCACGGACATGATCCTTTTATAGGTAAACATCAAGGCAAATGTGAGCACGTTTACCTCACTAAACGTCCAGTTAAAATTTTTGAGATGACTGTTGACTGATGACACAGTTAGCAGTTGGGTTGCAGCCAGTCAATAACAGCAACACCAGTTAAGATGCTAAGATTAGCGGCTAACTGTATAATCAGTCATCGTAATGAGATTACTTACATTTAGTGAGGTAAACATGCACATTTCCCTTTGCACAATGTTAGTTTTAATTTGAAAGCAATTATGTCTAAATCAGGTGACTGTTGCAGCACTTTACACCTGTAGGGCACCACCTTTACAGGACCAAAAGTAACTGTTTCATGGTTGTATGATGGCAAGATGTCTGCACACTGGTCTAGAGTTGAGTCTAGGTATTAGTTACTCTTTAGACGTCGGTTTAAATAATCATTTAGACACAGAAAGTGGAATTATATGATGAAGTTGAGAGCAAGCTCTCTTAAACTGAGTGACCGTGAAGTGAGGAAAGCCACCAAGACACTCAGGACTACTTTGAAAATACTATAAGCCTACATTTGCCTGTCACTTCACCAGTCATAGCTTCATGGTAGAATGGCACATTATTTGGAAGAAATTCAATCTAGGCTGATGGGAGATTGTGGCTAATAGATGTCACATATCTAATGACTTGATCATAAAATAATGGGGAAATAGCAACCAAATGTCCAATTACTTATGGTCGCATACAAATGGGGATTCCTCACAATAAAGTGCTGTAATTCCTCATTTTTTCAAATTATTTTTGCAATTTGCACATTACTTCCCTCAAACTGGAGACGATAGTATGCCCTATGGGCTCACATTTCAAACAATTAAGAGAATTTTTTTCTTTGCCATGTGCAGGAATGAACAAGTGGAATCTGCTTTATTGTTACATCTGCCAAGGACATAATAAAATCATCGGCTTTATTTATTTGTCTGTCTGTCTGTCTGACTATTAGCAGGATTATGTCAAAACTACTGCACGGATTTTGATGAAATTTTCACCACAGATAGATATTAAGCCATGGGAGAACCCTTTAAATTTTGGAGGTGATATGGATCTGGATTCTGGATCAAGTTTCACTTTATATAGGCTTTGAAGGATTACTTTTAGCAGGATTACGCCAAAACTACTATACTGCACAGATTTTAATGAAATTTTCAACACAGATACATATTAGGTCATGGAAGAATCCATTAAATCTTGGAGTGTGATCTGGAACTGGATTCTTGATCAAGATTTCACTTTATATAGGCTTTGAAGGATTACGTCAAAACTGCTCCATGGATTCTCACCAAATTTTCACCACGGATACATATTAGGCCATGGAAGATTCCCTTAAATTTTGGAGGTGATCTGGATCCAGATCTGGATTCTGGATCAAGTTTCACTTTATATAGGCTTTGAAGGATTACGTCAAAACGACTTCACAGATTCTCACCAAATTTTCACCACAGATAGATATTGGGGTATGGAAGACTCCACTGAATTTGGAGGTGATCCAGATCTGGATCCTGATTCTGGATCAAGATTTTTCTTTATATACGCTTTGAAGGATTGCGTCAAAACGACTTCACAGATTCTCCCCACATTTGCACCACAGATAGATATTAGGGCATGAAAGACCCCGCTGAATTTTGGAGGTGATCCGGATCTGGATTGGCAGACGTCAGAAATCTCTGATTGCTCTTATTTTATGTGTGATGAATAAACTTATTGAAAAGAATATGTCACTTCCTTGTGTTGTTTCAGTGACCACAGAGGTTCCTTCCTCAGTATGTGTGATGCTTGTGTTCTGTGTGCGGTGCGTCTGTGAGGGCTGAGCTGTGCTTCCAGTGAGCAAGAAAAGAGAAGTGCTTCTGAGTCATTTCCCTTTTCCTCACAGCTACCAGACTTCAAATGTGTATGTCTGTCATTCTTAAACAGACGCTAACTATTGCACAAATTTCCTCAGCGGTGATTAAGACAATTGTCATTGTTTCTACTTACTGTGTGTGTGTGTGTCTGTTAACCAAATATTTCAAAAGAAATTTATATATATATATATATATATATATATATATATATATATATATATATATATATATATATTTTTTTTTTTTTTTTTTTTTTTTTTTCCCCCCAAGGCTTGAAACTCATGAATCAGAGGTCATAGGCCCATGCTTTCTATCACCTATACTCTCACTATGCTCACTATCACTATTACGTACGAGGATTCATTCATTCATTTTCTTCCACTTATCTGGGTGTGGGTTGCAGTAGCAGCAGACCAAGCAGCTCATCTCACTATATATAATCTTCCCTGGGCCTCCTCCCAGTTGGACATGTCTGGGAGACCTCCTAGGGAAACATCAAGCGCATATCCTCACCACATGTCCAAACCATCTCATCCATCTCAGCTGGCAAATTTTAAAGTGAAGGAGCAGCAGCTCTTTTCCAAGTTCCTCCCAGATATTAAAGCTTCCCACACAGACACCCAGATACCTGACAGATGAATTTCATTTCCATTGCTTGTATCTGTGACTTTGTTCTTTTGGTCATTACCCAAATTTCATGACTAGGTGAGTATCAATCAATTCAATAAATTTTTTTTTTTATATAGCGCCAAATCACAACAAACAGTTGCCCCAAGGCGCCTTATATTGTAAGGCAAGGCCATACAATAATTATGTAAAACCCCAACGGTCAAAACGACCCCCTGTGAGCAAGCACTTGGCTACAGTGGGAAGGAAAAACTCCCTTTTAACAGGAAGAAACCTCCAGCAGAACCAGGCTCAGGGAGGGGCAGTCTTCTGCTGGGACTGGTTGGGGCTGAGGGAGAGAACCAGGAAAAAGACATGCTGTGGAGGGGGGCAGAGATCGATCACTAATGATTAAATGCAGAGTGGTGCATACAGAGCAAAAGAGAAAGAAACAGTGCATCATGGGAACCCCCCAGCAGTCTACGTCTATAGCAGCATAACTAAGGGATGGTTCAGGGTCACCTGATCCAGCCCTAACTATAAGCTTTAGCAAAAAGGAAAGTTTTAAGCCTAATCTTAAAAGTAGAGAGGGTGTCTGTCTCCCTGATCTGAATTGGGAGCTGGTTCCACAGGAGAGGAGCCTGAAAGCTGAAGGCTCTGCCTCCCATTCTACTCTTACAAACCCTAGGAACTACAAGTAAGCCTGCAGTCTGAGAGCGAAGCGCTCTATTGGGGTGTTATGGTACTACGAGGTCCCTAAGATAAGATGGGACCTGATTATTCAAAACCTTATAAGTAAGAAGAAGAATTTTAAATTCTATTCTAGAATTAACAGGAAGCCAATGAAGAGAGGCCAATATGGGTGAGATATGCGCTCTCCTTCTAGTCCCTGTTAGTACTCTAGCTGCAGCATTTTGAATTAACTGAAGGCTTTTCAGGGAACTTTTAGGACAACCTGATAATAATGAATTACAATAGTCCAGCCTAGAGGAAATAAATGCATGAATTAGTTTTTCAGCATCACTCTGAGACAAGACCTTTCTAATTTTAGAGATATTGCGTAAATGCAAAAAAGCAGTCCTACATATTTGTTTAATATGCGCTTTGAATGACATATCCTGATCAAGCCAATGAAGAGAGGCCAATATGGGTGAGATATGCTCTCTCCTTCTAGTCCCTGTCAGTACTCTAGCTAAATAACTCAGACAGAACAATCGGAGAGAAAGAGTCTAACCAAATACCAGCATCACTGAAAGCAGCCAAAGATAACGATACGTCTTTGGGATGGTTATGAGTAATTTTTTCTCTATAGTATAGAGTATAAGAGCGTAAATTGAGTGGTAAGGACAGGACACCTCATAGATCCAATCATGCACTTTTTCCAAGTTCACAAAACACATATCGAGCAGACATGATATATGGGCTTTCAGAAATATACCATTGGATTTGACTTTGAGTGACCTTGAAGGTCCCAGTGAAGGTTGCTCTCAAGCTTTGATTGCTTAGTGGTTAAACGGTGCCAGATAGGCCCATGGTTACTATTAAACATGAATGGGAAGTTATAGTTGGGCTTTCAAAATATACCTTCAGATTTGGCCTTGAATGAACTTGAAGGTCTCAGTCTAGGTCACCCAAGCTTTGGTCATTTATAGTGATTAAATGGTGCCAGGCCCATAGTTACGATTAGATGTGGAAAGTAAATTATACATGGGTTTATAAATTGTTCTAATTTGACCTTAAGTGACCTTGGATGAACTTTGATCATTTATGGTGACAAAAAGGTGCCAGATAGGTGTATAGTTTACTATTAGGCATGAATAGAAAGTCATATGTGGAGTTTTGAAATACACCACTGCATTTGACCTTCACTGACTTTGAAGGTCACAATCAAGGTTGCTCAAGCTTTGATCTTTTATTGTGACTAAACTGTGTCAAATAGCTCCATAGTTTAGACAGAAATAGGAAGTTATATGTGATTTTATATTGTGCAACTTCTCATTTGACTTTGAGTGACCTTAAATATATTCAAGGTCAGACACAGTGTCGTTACTTTTATGGTAGAGCATTGAAATAGTGAAAAAGTAGAAAGAACTTCTTACTGAAAATGTCAGACTGAACCCCAGAAGAGGAACATCAAATGTTTTAGTGGTGTTCATTTCATGCAGTGAAATTATGAAATGCTGACAGTGGAAAGAGGAAGTGGAGCCTGAGTAGTGTTTTTTTTTTTTTTTTTAATATAGGTTGGAGTTTATGTCAGACGAGGGCATCCCCACACCCACTCTCACCCACGGTCTACTTTAAATGTCTCATGCAAACACCTGCAGTGCTTTCACTCAAAAAGTCCCTTTAAAAAACATGAATATGCTACATATTTGTCATAATTACAGTGCATTTGGTGTCAGGTGACCAGAACCAAAGGGTTTTACTGGAATGCTATCTTAGCAAGTATCAGCTCTGAGCAGGTGGAGCAGATCAAAGTGGGCATGACACAAGGCTGTGAGTCACATACCAAAAATACTTACAGAGGGAGTTTATAACTGTGATACTGAAACTTTTTGACAAAGGGAATGCCATACATGCTGTTCCTTGCTTTATTGCATATTCCAGTAAAAGTTTGAGGCGGCTACATGAGTTGAAATAGCCAGTATGTTATTGTACAAATATTTAACTCAACTTAACAATATCATCTGATGCTGTAATGTTGAAAATCTCATAGATGTTCCCGGGGTCATCAGTGACCCCGCACAAGTTTAGATTAGGTTTAGCTTGATACTGGTCACGCAAGATGTTGTGTACCCGCCTCAGACAGTGGGTGGTGTAGATGGGAGACTGATCCTGATGATTCTCCCCACTGTTGAAACCACCCTCTGGAGGGCCTGCTGCTCAGCCTTAGTGCAGCTGGAATACCACACTAAGAATCCATAGTACATGATATAATTGCAAATATGTTAAAGATACATGGATGATACAAGTGAAAACACTTGTTTCCATTGTGGCCCATTTAAAAATCAAATGACAAACTAGAAGTAATAATAAAATAAAATAATAATGATGATTATGATAATAATAGTGTATATGATAACAAGAACCTAAACAGTTTATAAATACATTAAGATAATTAACATAATTAACATAACAATATTATGTAATTAACAGGAAATAATAGGGTTGAGTTTTTATTCTAAAATCTGTTGAGGTCTAAGGTCTAAAAACATTCTGGATTCAAACACCATTCCACTTCATTATAGAAACTTTGCATAATTTACCACTTTGGAAAGACGTCAGCTACCTATTTTATAAACACGACCCAATCTAGAGCCCATATATATATATATATATATATATATATATATATATATATATATATATATATATATATATATATATATATATATATATATATATATATATATATATACACTCAACAAAAATATAAACGCAACACTTTTGGTTTTGCTCCCTTTTTGCATGAGATGAACTCAAAGATCTAAAACTTTTTCCACATACACAATATCACCATTTCCCTCAATTATTGTTCACAAACCAGTGTAAATCTGTGATAGTGAGCACTTCTCCTTTGCTGAGATCATTCATCCCACCTCACAGGTGTGCCATATCAAGATGCTGATTAGACACCATGATTGGTGCACAGGTGTGCCTTAGACTGCCCACAATAAAAGGCCACTCTGAAAGGTGCAGTTTTGTTTTATTGGGGAGGATACCAGTCAGTATCTGGTGTGACCACCATTTGCCTCATGCAGTGCAACACATCTCCTTCGCATAGAGTTGATCAGGTTGTCAATTGTGGCCTGTGGAATGTTGGTCCACTCCTCTTCAATGGCTGTGCGAAGTTGCTGGATATTGGCAGGAACTGGTACACGCTGTCGTATACGCCGGTCCAGAGCATCCCAAACATGCTCAATGGGTGACATGTCCGGTGAGTATGCCGGCCATGCAAGAACTGGGACATTTTCAGCTTCCAAGAATTGTGTACAGATCCTTGCAACATGGGGCCGTGCATTATCCTGCTGCAACATGAGGTGATGTTCTTGGATGTATGGCACAACAATGGGCCTCAGGATCTCGTCACGGTATCTCTGTGCATTCAAAATGCCATCAATAAAATGCACCTGTGTTCTTCGTCCATAACAGATGCCTGCCCATACCATAACCCCACCGCCACCATGGGCCACTCGATCCACAACATTGAAATTAGAAAACCGCTCACCCACACGACGCCACACACGCTGTCTGCCATCTGCCCTGAACAGTGTGAACCGGGATTCATCCGTGAAGAGAACACCTCTCCAATGTGCCAAATGCCAGCGAATGTGAGCATTTGCCCACTCAAGTCGGTTACGACGATGAACTGGAGTCAGGTCAAGACCCCGATGAGGATGACGAGCATGCAGATGAGCTTCCCTGAGACGGTTTCTGACAGTTTGTGCAGAAATTCTTTGGTTATGCAAACCAATTGTTTCAGCAGCTGTCCAAGTGGCTGGTCTCAGACGATCTTGGAGGTGAACATGCTGGATGTGGAGGTCCTGGGCTGGTGTGGTTACACGTGGTCTGCGGTTGTGAGGCTGGTTGGATGTACTGACAAATTCTCTGAAACGCCTTTGGAGACGGCTTATGCTAGAGAAATGAACATTCAATACACGAGCAACAGCTCTGGATGACATTCCTGCTGTCAGCATGCCAATTGCACGCTCCCTCAAATCTTGCGACATCTGTGGCATTGTGCTGTGTGATAAAACTGCACCTTTCACAGTGGCCTTTTATTGTGGGCAGTCTAAGGCACACCTGTGCACTAATCATGGTGTCTAATCAGCATGGTATGGCACACCTGTGAGGTGGGATGGATTATCTCAGCAAAGGAGAAGTGCTCACTATCACAGATTTACACTGGTTTGTGAACAATATTTGAGGGAAATGGTGATATTGTGTATGTGGAAAAAGTGTTAGACCTTTGAGTTCATCTCATACGAAATGGGAGCAAAACCAAAAGTGTTGCGTTTATATTTTTGTTGAGTGTGTATATATATATATATATGTGTGTGTGTGTGTGTGTGTGTGTGTGTGTGTGTGTGTGTGTGTGTGTGTGTGTGTGTGTGTGTGTGTGTGTGTGTGTGTGTGTGTGTGTGTGTGTGTGTGTGTGTGTGTGTGTGTCAAGTTGGGTGGACATTGGACTGAAAATAATGTTGATCTTTAACCTCAGTGACACTGACATTTGCCAAAGCATGTCTTTGGAAGTGGAAGGAAGCTGCAGCACCCGGTGGGAAACGTAAACATGTGGAAAACATCCAAACTCCACACAGGATGGAGCAGGCAGGAAGAGATCCCAGTTACTGTGAGGCAACAGTGCTCATCACTAAACCACTGTGCTGCAGAGTATTGTTGTTGTTTATTATTATTAATAATATGTATATGTCATGGACATGAAGGAGCGAAGCTCTTCAGCATCTCACCATGTCATTTAGGTCCTTCAGACTTTTTTTTGGAGTAAATGCTTCAGGGGAGCATTAGCATGGCTAAAACCTTTCAGCTTTCCCCCTTCCCAGTCCCCCTCTTTTTAAAGCATTTTTCTTTATTTGCCTCTCACATGACTGGAAGCTCCTCACCATCTAACCATGCCATTTAGGTCCTTCAGACTTTTTTTCAGTAAGATGGTTCTTGGGAGCATGAGCATGGCTAAACCCTTTCAGCTTCTGGGGAAGCTTCACCCCCCCCCCCCCCCCCCCCCACCACCACCACCACCACCACCTCAGACCCCTGCCTTTTTAAGCATTTTTCTCTTTTGCCCCTCACATGTCTGGAAGCTCCTCACCATCTAACCATATCATTTAGGTCCTTCACACTTTATTTTCAGTAAATGCTTCTGAGGAGCATTAGCATGACTAAAAACCTTCTGCTTCTGGGGGGCTTCCCCTAATTCTAGCCCTTGTAACCTCTTGTCGCTTTACGCATTTTTTAAATGTAGATGTAAATTAATATTCAAACTTTTCAGCTAGTTGACAGTAGGGCTGCACAATATCGCCAAATTGATCATATCTCAATATTCTCATATCAATATGATATACGATATGACTATGATCTCACACAAAGTGCAGCAACAGTGAAAATTAAGCATTCTTAAACAAAACAGTAATAATACCACACTCATTTTGCACTCATCATAAGGTTAGGATACTGTGCCCTCCAAAAGTATTGAAACACTTGGTATTTCACACATTTTAATTTGTTTATGCCATTTTAAATACAAGAAATACAAAATATATATATATAAAGAATAAAAAATTCTAAAATTATCTTCCTCAAACTCAAACTGAAAGCAAATATCTAAAACTTGAAATACCTATAAATAATAATAAGTTTTATTGCCAGTTTTCTTCAGACAAGTCAGGGGATGGAAACATGAACATTTCCAAGTCACTGAATATGTCTTGGACTTTATTTACATCAATTATGAAGAAATACAAAAGTTTTCTTTTACCAAAACATCAAATCGAGGCTTGCATCTCAGGCATACTTTCTGTCAAATTGTAGCTGAACTATCACATCTTCTTTTTAAGAAAATCCTCTTCTACACCACTTCATCATGAAGCTGTATTTTATACTTTTAATTCATTTATATCAAGTTGTAGAGATTTCCTTTCAGTTTGAGTTTAAGGAAGATAACTTTAGATTTATTTATTTAAAGTTGTGTCACTCAGACAGCAAAAGAAAGTTATTTAAAAATAAGTCCTTCGGAGAGCAAAATTAAGAGGTTACACAGGTATTATACAGAACAAAGGAGGAGTAAATTACCCGTATTTCTTTCAGTGTGAACGTCTTCACGTTATATCTCATGAATCAACAGCTGCCTGCCCCTTTAAAAACACTGGAGAAACACGTATACATAAGACAACCCAAATTAAAGGAGAAATTGTTGTGTGTTGGGGGGTTTGGCTGGATGTTTTTGTGTTGTTTTCTTTTCTTTGCTCTCCAGGTGGTATGCAAACTGGTTTTTGTCTGAGGAGAAGGTGCTGGCAGAAGAATCCTTCACCCTCATCAACATTATTGGCTGCACTTGTGGAGGATGTCCACGTGCAGGCCTAATGACTCGCAGCACCTGTGGATGATGCTCACGTGCAGACTTAAGGACTTTCAGCTCAAGCAGATAATTAGATGGCATTCTGCATTTAAGCAATGAGTGGTTCAAGCAGAATTGCCGGGAACTCGACTTTGTGACGTTCATTTGTGAGACGCTGAGGACCGCGCCTGGGTTTGACACATCGTGCCTGTGAAGGAGGACGGGTGAGGGACACATGCTGTCAGCACACATCAGAGGTGATTGATTGTCTGAATAAGTGTTAATAGTAATTTGGTATTTTGTTCCGCAGTATATTTGAACATTGATGAGAATTGTGCAGTTTGCTTCTCACGGCCGTGGCGTGCGGGCTGATGATCCTCCACCTGTTGTGAGAAGCTGCTTATTTACATAAAGCTTAAATTCAGACCTGAATGTGTTGCTGATAGTGTGTGCCTTTGAAGGATATTAGTTGTAGCTGTTGACTTACCTCACCTCTTCTATCCTTCACAGAGTCAGTTTGTCGTGTCCACCTGGGGGGTGTTTGGCGGTGAACTTGAGTCCAGAAGCGCCGGGCTTCGATCCCTTTGGGCGCTGGAGAGCGCGCCGTCCTTCACTCCGCCAGACAAACGCACTTTTATGTTGTACACAATTATTGCACGAAAGGGAAATAAATGTTTTGTTTTTG
This sequence comes from Thalassophryne amazonica, assembly GCF_902500255.1. NCBI lineage: Eukaryota > Metazoa > Chordata > Actinopteri > Batrachoidiformes > Batrachoididae > Thalassophryne > Thalassophryne amazonica. Next base: position 84,528,682 of record NC_047110.1, read on the forward strand.
GAACCGCTTTCTGGTTATTTAGCGCTGGGTTCAGTCAGACGCAGGTCCGCTCCTCAACCCACGTCGGCACATAACAGTAGTTCCCATCCATTCTAAAATGGACCCAGCGGCAGAAGCGGTTCCATTTGCTGAAAGAGTTCAAGAATACTTGGAGAAAATATGGGAGCAATTACAGTATCTCGCAAACCTAATTAAACAAATAGATGCCTGCATTACGGAGCTTGCAGCGCAAGCCATTCTGCTTTCTGCTCCTCCGGCTGCGGCACTATCGATACCGGTGCAGATAACTCCGTCACCCAGAGATTCGGCTTCCTTCTCTTCTGATGGTAGCTGTGTCTCATATGTTACAAATTTGCTCCGAGGTGATGCCTTAGCTTGGGTCACTGCGTTGTGGAGTAATGACTCTCCATTGTTAGGATCCTGGTTTTTTTTTTTTTGTTTTTTTTTTTGTAAGGGGTTGTAAATTGTTTGGGTGTTTAGAGGCGGTTCTGGTGGAGTGAACGACTGGCGGTTCGGAGCTCGGTTGGACTCAGCCAATCATTGGTTTTTATCATTTGACCTTAGGTATTTTCTGTTTGGGATTGGGTCGTTTTGTTTTGTTGTTTTTTTATTTCCCTGCTTCCCTAACCCCAACCTCATTTGCCCTAAGACCGTTCGTCTTGTGGGTTGTGGGGTGGTGCAGGTTGGTCACGCTGAGTGTTTCTCAGAAGACCTCTGCACCTAGGGGGGGGTTGTCAGAGGCGTTTTTTTGGGTTTAGTTAGGGCCCGGTTCCACTCCAGCCTCGGTGGGCCTTTGACCGTTCGTCATTGGTGTTACCGGGGTATGGTGCAGTGGGAACATACCTCAGTCGGAGGGGTGGGCCGATCTGTTGCCGTTCGCCATTTCGGTAGTTCCGCCCCTCCCGATAGGCTGGTGGTATGGTCGGGTAGGGGCACCGGACGTATTTCCGGTTTTCCGCTGCGCTTCGGGGTTGGGACCGGGTTAGTTTTTCCTGTTTCCTTCCCCGGCTTAGTAATTTTGTGCCGTTCGCCAAAATGGAGCTAACGACTGGCTCTGGGAGTGATCTGGGGTCTTTCGGGGTGCTGGGGGAGGTAACAGGGTTTGCCGGTTGTTTTATTTGCCCCCGGGGTGGTTTAATGAAGTCCGCCGGGGGTTGGATTTTTGTGTTTTATGCTTCTTTCCAGGTTCCACCTCCAGGGTTGATGGGACGGTCCTCTGGGGGGGGAATTGATTGTGGGTCCGACTCACCAAGTGTGGCCGGCTCTGGGGTTCCTGGGTTGTGGGGAGGGGGCCTCCTGGGGTTGATGGTACGGTCCTCTGGGGGGCGCTGCTCCTCCATGTAAACCTGGGGACCTCTGTGGGATTCCGGTTTTGGTTGTCTCTCCTGGAACTGGCGGTAAAGGTCTTCTTAAATTCAGACCTGAATGTGTTGCTGATAGTGTGTGCCTTTGAAGGATATTAGTTGTAGCTGTTGACTTACCTCACCTCTTCTATCCTTCACAGAGTCAGTTTGTCGTGTCCACCTGGGGGGTGTTTGGCGGTGAACTTGAGTCCAGAAGCGCCGGACATCGTTTCTGGCATAAAATATGGTCGTTTACTCACAGTGTAACTTTGGTGTCATTAGGAGTACATGAGTCAAACATTTTTCTTCTTCTATTACGGTGGATTATAACTCTTTGTGGTACACAGCGCTCACTACTGTAGGATGGGCCTGGCAGTCAATATGTGTTACTGATTTCAAAATGCAGCTCTTTTCAGTGCTGTGACATGTCAATCATCTGTGTCCAATCAGATTTCAGGAGAGTCCAGTACAACCCTGGCCTCCGCTGTAGCTCCACCCATGCCAGGAGGTGTTCAACATTTGACATTTCCTATTTCACTGTGGACTCAAAATATGGCATTTACTGTTTCAGTCTCAAGCTGCCACTCAATTCCCACGCTATCCCATGAGATCTTGTCTCGTGGGATCCAGGAAGTGTTCAACATTTGACATTTCTTGTTTCACTGTGGACTCAAAATTTGGCACTTCCTGGTTGGGACTCACCGTACTATGAGCGAGCTTTGCGCCGTTGCGCATTGCTTTGCTTGTATTGTTGTTGCTTTTTCTGAACCACCTCAACCTATATTCCTCTATTTTCTCAGATATCTCCTACTTTTGTTGCACTTCTGTCTTTGTAACTCCATCTGTGTTCTCATTTGTAACACATTCAACTCTTCTTGCACTCCCTTCACTATCCATGTGTCTGTCTTAAAACATGTCCTTTTACCTTCATTTCATTATTGATAAATGTTTATGAATGAGTTTGTTATTATCATTATGAAGCAGCAGGACCGTCGTGGCCGGGACGACGGTGGGGGATCGAACTCACGCGGCTCGCACCAAAAGACCGTTCCTCTACCAGGCCAGCCAAAGGGGAACGTCTTTGCAATTGGGACCTGGGACTTTCATCCCGCTACAATCAATCAATCAATCAATCAATCAACATTTATTTATAAAGCGCTTTACAGCACCGACTGGTGTCCAAAGTGCTTAACATTAAAAACACAAATTTACAAAAATAAAACACATAAAATTTTAAAACAACACATAAAAAAAGAACATAAAAATAACAGAACATGTACTGTTGCTACAATTAGTAGTTGTAGCAGCAGTAGTAGCTATCTGACTTTATTAATGCAGAAATCATACTGAATGGCACATTTTTATATAAGAACTACACAGGAAATCCCATCCCTTCATCAAACTGCTCTGATGAAAAAAAACTTTCAGTCTGGTGATGTAAGGCGAAACAGTTTCAGTATCGTTTGAAGCAAAATTCCATTTTTTCCTTTCAGTAATGCCGGCCTCCATCCCTCCTACACAGGGTGTCCTCGTTTCATGAACCGCCTTCAGCTCGTCCGCCTGTTTGCTGCTCTGAGAGCCGATCAAACCGGACAAACCTCTCGCCGGTAAATAAATCAAACGCACCCATCCGCACGAGCGGAAGCAGTTTGACTCCGCCCCCTCAGCCTCTCGGAGCTTTATAAATTAAAAGCTTTTGGGAAGCAGACAGTAAAACGTGTTCACAACTACGAAGAAATGCAAAGGTAGGAAAGCTTCTTCAGCTACAACCTGGAACTCATTTATAGGGGGAAAAATTCTCAGTATAATGTTTTTGTGTAAAAGGCTTTCTCTTGACGGAGGGTTCGTTCACTTCCTTTCCTTATGTACCGAAAATAAAATTTGTCATTAAAAAACAAAGCCTGAACTTAAAACTGAAACTTGGATTGAAACACATTTACTTAAAAAAGTAGTTGGATTGATTTAAAAAAAAGTACTGGGAATGAAAATAGTTGCAATCTAATCTAATCTTTTTTTTTTTTTTTTTTTTTTTATGTTTTTTAATCTACATTCTGTTATGTACATCGTGGTTGTTCCTGTCAGCTTCTGGTTAGTACGTGGTTGGTTCCTGCAGGTTAAACTGGAGTTGCGTCAGAAAAAAAACCTTTGCCAAATTCCTGTGCAGATCTGTACGGGAGCATTTATTTATTTATTTATTTTTAATTAATTTTTTTTTTTCCACTAACTGTTACACAAACGTTTTTTGTTTCTATATATTACATCTTTGTATTTTGGTAAACCAGATCATTTTTTTTTGCTTGATTTGTTGTTGTTGTGCTTTTACAAAATGTAGACATGTTTTTGTTCACTTTTTTTTATTGTTACACTGACATTCTTTTCAGTGTTGGTGCTTTCCAGTTTCAACTCTCACTTTTGGCTTCGAGAGTAGAGCTTGAGGGGGCATGTCTTCAGTGCCTGTTTTGCATAAAATCTGCATATGATTTATATTATATGCATGATGTCACTTGTCCTGACTGACTGTGCATTTGAAGCACTTCAGCCTCTCTGCAGATGGTATCCAAGAAGATAAAGTCCAATTCTCACCGTAAAATTATTGAAATAAAATAATTTGCCAAAATTGCTGAGTGATTTATTCGTTGTTCTATGAAACTGGATAGTCATTTCAGCCCTCCTGGATGTAGCTATAATTTATTTTGAGAGACCCGTGTGCTTATTTTTCAGATGTAGTTTTACTTTAAAGCCACAGTGGGCAGGATTTAGGGGAGTTTATCAGCAGAAATGCAATGTAGCATTCACAACCCTCTGTTCATTAGTATAACTCCCTGCAACAAAGAATCAATGTGTTTTCATAAATGAGCCTTTCATATCTATATGGGAGCAGGCCTCCTCATGGAGGCCACCATATTGCACGACAATGTCCATGTCATTACAGTAGCCCAAAAGGGACATACCTTTCGCAGTTTACAGCATGGTCAGAAGAATGAAGAAAAAGAAATAAGCAGTCACTTCTCTTTACACTGTCTACTAGTTGCTAGTGCACGCTAACAGAGTTTGGGAACCCTCATTTTTGTGAGATGGAGACTCATGCATATTTGCTTATCACAAGAGAAGGCAAGAGTGCACGAATCACTGTCACCAAAGAAGGGAAAATGTTTAGGGAGACAGCATCTTGATCAGCAATGGTCAGTCATATTGCAATTTGCAACTTCACCACGAGATAAATCCTACACTCAGTAGCTTTATGTACAGTACAGTGGGAGAATGTGTGCAGTTTCTTGTGCATATATATTTGTTTCGTCTGTGCTTGTGTTTCTCTTTTGATATGATAAAGGTTATTTCTTTGCAGGCCACCAAAGCCACAGTTTGCCAGATGGCTCATAGAGCAAGTGGAAACAGGCCAATACCAGGGCCTGCGTTACGTGGGCCAAAACAAGTTCAGAGTCCCCTGGAAGCACAACTCACGGAAAGACTGCAATGATGAGGACAGTAAAATATTTAGGGTGGGTTATAACTGTGTTGAACTTGTGGCAGCAGTGTTATCTTTATCTCGCACAGCATGATGAAATAAAATTTTAATGGTTTTGTTAATGTTTATCTAAAAGCTGATGTAGCAGTTTCGATGGTCCAGACTGTGTGTTGGTTCTTATAATGGGAGGCTTTAAAAAAACAATAATAACCTCAACAACGGTGGCACTATCAATGTAGCTAGCATTAGCAAACTATTAATACCTGCTAATTTGTGCTACCTGGGCTAACATACAAATGAAATGATACTAAAATTTCACTCAATAGAGTTAGTGGGGCACAGATGTCTTACTTAGATGGTCCGTGAGTACAATTCACCAAAAAGCAACCCATATTATCTCAGATATTTGTCTTAAATTGCTCATAAAGGCACACACTGTTGAGTCCACAGCAGCTAGCAGCCTCTGCTAGCACCTTCTGCTAGTAGCTGAACATGACACCAAAGCAATCATGCCCCTAATTATTCATAACTTTATGGCTTAAAACAGCGTAAATGCATGCGTTATGTAAAAAAAAAAAAAAACAAAAAAAAAAAACATAGTGGCCTTGTGATACAGTATGCATCATATTTGCGAGGAAATTTCCTATTTCACACAGTATCATCATCATACAGATGGCAAATTCTTGTAGTAAAGGAAAAAGTACTTAGGATATGAAAAAGTTAAATGTTTCATATTATAAATCACTAACATACAGCACTTGTTAGTTTTGTTTTGATAACACTGTCACAATCTTCAGCTATTCCTTTTACGTACGTCACAGGCATGGGCTGTAGCAAGCGGAAAAATCCACGAGTTTCCCAACGACAAAGCCAGGTGGAAAACCAACTTCCGCTGCGTGCTGAATAACCTCAAAGAACGCTTCAAGATGGTTCAGGATAATTCAGAGAATGCAGAGGATCCTCATAAAATCTATGAGATTATCAACACAGAGAGTAAGACAATGAAACCTGGAACACTGTTTCAAATTTGAAACCATTTCGAGTTTAACTTATTTTGATCGAGTGCAAATTATTAACGTGCATCTGCAAATCCCCCCACGTCGTCCACCCTTTCCAGGTAACACTGAAAGTTTGCAAACACAAGGCTCTCCTGAGGATTCTGGTATTATTCCAAACATCTACAGCAGTTCCACAGACTACTTCCCCTCAGCCAGTGAGGTATAGTGTTGTCTGAAGTATTATCCTAGAAAACTTTGACTTGTTCCTCTTGGTTATTGGATTGAAATGGTTTTTCTCGTGTGCCTTTGTCACCAAACAGAGCAATCTACTCAACAACTTTATGGCCATGGATCTGGGAAATGAGTCAACAGGTAGTGTGATAAACACTCTCACAAGCGAGGTACTGATCTGTATGTGCAAGTTTCTCAAACTCAATTTTGTCTTTTCTTTAACAGAGCAGCAGCAGCAGTGGACACAGAACTACACCCACTACAACCCGGCTGTGCCTGTTGACTACCCTGATGTTTCAGGAGCAGACAACAACACACAGTTTCAGCCAGATCATGCATGTTGCTATGAAGGTATGCTCTGTCTGCTGAAATCAACTTCTTTAACAGGAGAGACAATATTAAAATTAGAGGAGGAGGAGGTGATGCTCTAGTGCAGGGGTGGCCAAGTTCGGTCCTCGAGAGCCACCTTCCTGACACTGTTGCACCAACGTGGTTTAAACTTTAATCTCAGTTTACTTTTTAGTCGTGTTGCACCAAACTTAAACTTAGTTTAAATTTAGTTTCCACTAATCTCTGATTAAATCTAATCCATGGCTAATCTCAGATTTAATACCCCACTTAAACTTAGATTAATTGTGAGTCTGTTGCCCAAGGATAAACCTGGATTGCCTGTTTAATATAAATCACCCCTGGAGGAGGTTTAAATTAGTTATTCGGACAACATGGCTGCTGTTATTTGTCTGCTTGAGTTACAAGATAGAGTTCCACGCAGAAGTATTCGAGATAGGCTAAACCCTATTGAATTCTACAGCAACAGTGAGTTTCTCCAGCGGTACAGATTCACAAAAGAGTCTGGATTGTACCTCAATGGAAAAGTCGGACCAGCTATCAAGCACAGAAGCCGCATCGGATTTTGCCTTGCTTTTTAAATTCTTCCAGCAGCCTTTCAGCTGAGCCTTGTCCCTGGCCTCCTTTATTCCCGTTGCCCCATTGAATCTCTCCATTAATGATGCCCACGCCTGCTCCTTCTTTTCTGTCATTAAATTATCAGTTTTTTTTTGTCCTCTATAATTTTCCCAAATTCCTCCATTAGCCATGCCAGTAAATTTTTCTCAAAAGAAGAAAAATTGGATGCCCTTTGACAAGGTGCCATCTTCACTGCCCGAGTGATACATACAATGTAACGGCTGGCACGCGACAGTGTTTACAAATATATCAAACAGGCCATTCCAGAGCACTGAACGCAACGGCCCATTATATTATTATATAATTCAATGTCATCGTTTGTTTGTTTACAGTCAATGTTAGTTGTATGTTTTGTCTATTTATGCATACATTTGACCATACCCATTAATGGTGGCTGATGAACATATTTAAGTTTATTTTAATCTTGGTTAAACCAGTTTAGGTAATCCAGGTTTAAATTTAAGATGTGCAACACATCTCAGATTTAAACCCAGTTTAAACATGGATTTACTAAATTCAGTTTAGGCCTAAACTAGGTTTAATTTAAGCTATGTTGGTGCAACCCAGCCTTAGTTGTCTCCCTGCTCCAACACACCTGAATCCAATGAAAGGCTCATTAAAAGTCTGCTAACGAGTCTTTCATTGCATTCAGGTGTGTTGGAGTAGGGAGACAACTAAGAGTGTCAGGAAGGTGGCTCTCGAGGACCGAACTTGGCCACCCCTGCTCTAGTGGTTAAGCCGTGGGTTTGATGTCAGAGGATCCTTTGTTCAAACCCTGCCAGATCAGAAAATCACTAAGGGGCCTTGGGTAAGGTCCTTAATCCCCAGTTGCTCGCAGTGTGTAAAGAGTGCCTGGCATGGTAGCACCCTGACATTGGTGTGTGAATGGGTGAATGTGGGGCATCATTGTAAAGTGCTTTGAGATTCTGATTCAGTTGGAAAAGCACTAGATCAGTGCAGTCCATTTACCATAGGACACTCTGAGAGCACAGAAACTCACAAAGGTCCAACAACCCTCTCTTGACCTTTTGCTTTCTTTGGTCCTGGTTACTGACAGTTGATCCTGATCTATTATCCTAAGCTTTGATCCTGATCACTGACCTCTCTCCAACAGCCCACTGTTTACTATTCTTTTGACCTTTACCTTTCTTTGATCCTGAACACTGAGCATTGATGGTGATATTTGATCCTCATCTTCATCTTTGATCCTAAACATAGAAGCAGATTACTGCTCTTTGATACAGAATTATATGTTTTTATGATCATTGCTGACCTTTGTTGTGCAGCAGAACTGAAACAATCTTTCAAGTGATGACACAAGCACCAGATTTGACACAAATACTCCTTAGACATTACTCTTTTGAACAAACAGAGTAGCCACTTGCATCTTCAATAGATGGCCAAGTAGGGGGTCAGTAAAGAATTACACAGGGGTCAAAATTTAAAACTGCTCGAATCATATTGAAAAATATACCACACTATATGTCTGATTATAAAGATTCCACAAAGGTATAGCTTGGACTCTATGACTGAATTCAATGGAGTTATCGGGTAAAAACAGCCAAAAATGGTGACAGAGGTGAATTTCAGTTTGTACAGCTGGTCAAAAATTTAAGTTGCTCCAATTTTGGAAAAACGTTCTAAAAATTTCTAATAGTTTTAACCATATTGTATGTTTGCTGTCCAAAGTAAAGGTCAAACAATGTTGACGTCCATTGGATTCTGTGGCATATACTATAAGTAAAAGTCCCTTCGGCTGCTCCCTTGTTTTCACTCGGGATTGCCACAGCAGATCCTGTGAGGATCTATATGTTGATTGTTGGCTTGGCACAAGTTTTACACCGTATGACCTTCCTGACAAAACTCCACATTGAATGGAGAAATGTGGCAGGGGTGGGGTTTTGAGAACCTTCCACACTGAAACCAAGCGCTATGTTATTTCTATAGCACCTTGCATATATATGACATCACAAAGTAAACAAGTAAAATACAGAGAATGTACATTTAAAACAATGATTTTAAAAACAGGAAAACACAATAAAAAAAAAAAATCCTTGTCTAACTAAAAGCCTGCTTGAAAAGAAAAGTCTTTAACTGCTTTTTGAATACATAAATGGCGACGGTGGTAAGACACATCACTGTACTTGATAATTATCTGTCTTAAAGTAAGCAGGCATAAGAGTATTGGCCCAAGACAGAATCCTGAGGTACCCCGCAGGTAAGATGTCTCAATTCATATAAAAAATTTTCTAAAACACCAGAACTTCAGTCAGAGAGGTATGAGGAGAACCATTTTAAAACCATTCCTGAGAGCCCAACCACATCTCAGTCTGGTGATCAGAATCTTATGATCAACAGTGTCAAAAGCTGCGGAGATCCCATAAATCATAAGTGTGTATTGTCCAGACTCAGCTGCCATCATGATGTCGCTACAAACCCTAAGTAATGCAGTTTCTGCTAAATACTTTTAGGAAAACCCGACTGGCATTTGTCTAACATTTAATACTTCTCTAAATAAAGAAGTGAGCTGCTCTGCTATAATGACACATATGACATCTGTTACCCTGTAACAAGCATGACACATGGTGCAAAACGATTCCTTTTTAAAACCCTATTAACTCAACCAATAATTTGCAACAGTTTTTACCAAAATTGGAGTAACTTTAACTTTTGACCTGCTGTACAAACTGAAATTGGTCTATGTTACCATTTTTGCTGTGGTGTTTGTTTTTTTTTTTTTCCTCCATAACTCCACAACATTCAGTCATAGATAGTCCAAACTACTGTATAACGTTTTTGTAATCTTTGATCAGACAAATAATGTGTTAGATATCTCAATATGACTTTTTAAATTCTCAACCCCAGTATATCAGCATATTCGACACTTTGTATTACTGATTTGTGGGAACCGGGGACATGCATTGCATCTGGAAACTATTCACAACATTTTCTCTTTTTTCCACATTTTCTTATATTACAGCCTTATTCCAGAATGGAGTACATTCATTTTTCCCTCAAAATTCTACTCACAACACCCCATAATGAAAACATTAAAAAGTTATTAAAAATAAAAAAACTAAAGAAATCACAAGTACATTGGTATTTACACCCTTCCCTCAATACTTTGTTGATGCTCTTTTGACAGAAATTAGAGCCTCAAGTCTTGGTGCTCACCAATCTTTGGTCAGTTTTGCCCATTCCTCTTTCCTTCCTGTTGCTTAATGCTGACAAATTTACCTTATTTGTAGTCTTTCGGTAGCATGGCCCAAGCAGAGGGTCACCCCTTTGAGTCTGGTCTGCTTGAGGTTTCTTCGTCAATATCATCAGGGAGTTTTTCCTTACCACTGTTGCCTGTGTGTTTGCTCTAGGGGTTGGTAAGGTTAGACCTTACTTATGCTTTGCACCTGAGGCAGCTTTGTTCCGATTTGGCACTATGTAACTAAAATTAAATCAAATTTAAATGATTTCCTACTACTTTTTACTCTTTATTTTGCCTGTTATTTATTTACGATTGGGGATAACTTGGTGCCCATTTTTCAATTATGCACAGCACTTTGGTCGACTGCTGTCGTTTTAAACATGCTTTAAAAAAGAAGGTTGAGTTGAGCACCTCTTAAGCTCTATCAGGTTGGATGGGGAGCATCAGTGCACAACCATTTTTATATCTCTCCAGATATGTTCAATCTGATTCAGGTCTGAGCTCTGGCTGCGCCACTCAAGGACATTCACAGAGTTGTCCTGAATCCACTCCTTTGATATCTTGGCTGTGTGCTTAGGGTCATTGACCTGCTGAAAGATGAACTGTCACCCCAGTCTGAGGTCAAGAGCACATTAGAGCAGGTTTTCATCTAGGATGTCTCTGTCCATTGCTGCATTCATCTTTCCCTCAACCCTGACTAGTCTCCCAGTTCCTGCCACTGAAAAACATCCCCACAGCATGATGCTCTGTGTCTCATCAGACCAGAGAATTTTGTCACATGGTCTGGCAGTGTTAAATTAACACTGGTGATTTTACTGTGTACCATACAGGCCTGATTGGTGAATTGCTGCAGAGATGGTTGTCCTTCTGAAAGGTTCTCCTCTCTCCACAGAGGAATGCTGGAACTCTGACAGAGTAACCACTGGGTTTTGTTCACCTCCCTGACTAAGGCCCTTCTCCCACGATCACTGTTTAGACAGGTGGCCAGCTCTAGGAAGAGTCCTGGTGGATCTGAACTTCTTCCATTTACAGATGATGGAGGCCACTGTGCTCATTGGGACCTTCAAAGCAGCAGAAATGTTTCTGTACCCTTCCCCAGATTTGTGCCCCGAGACAGTTCCTTTGACTTCATGCTTGATTTGAGCTCTGCCATGCATTGTCAATTGTGGGACCTTATACAGTAGTGTTCAGAATAATAGTAGTGCTATGTGACTAAAAAGATTAATCCAGGTTTTGAGTATATTTCTTATTGTTACATGGGAAACAAGGTACCAGTAGATTCTCACAGATCCAACAAGACCAAGCATTCATGATATGCACACTCTTAAGGCTATGAAATTGGACTATTAGTAAAAAAAAAAAAAAAAGTAGAAAAGGGGTGTTCCCAATAATAGTAGCATCTACTGTTGATGCTACAAACAAAACTATTATGTTCAAACTGCTTTTTTAGCAATCCTGTGAATCACTAAACTAGTATTTAGTTGTATAACCACAGTTTTTCATGATTTCTTCACATCTGCGAGGCATTAATTTTGTTTTTTGTTGCTCATTTACTAGGGTGCTTGGGGTCATTGTCTTGTTGAAACACCCATTTCAAGGGCATGTCCTCTTCAGCATAAGGCAACATGACCTCTTCAAGTATTTTGACATATCCAAACTGATCCATGATACCTGGTATGCGATATATAGGCCCAACACCATAGTAGGAGAAACATGCCCATATCATGATGCTTCACTGTGAACTGTGGCTTGAATTCAGAGTTTGGAGGTCGTCTCTCAAACTGTCTGCAGCCCTTGAACCCACAAAGAACAATTTTACTCTCATCAGTCCACAAAATATTCCTCCATTTCTCTTTAGGCCAGTTGATGTGTTCTTTGGCAAATTGTAACTTTTTCTGCACGTCTTTTATTTGACAGAGGGACTTTGCGGGGGATTCTTGCAAATAAATTAGCTTCACACAGGTGTCTTCTAACTGTCACAGCACTTACAGGTCACTCCAGACTGTCTTTGATCATCCTGGAGCTGACCAATGGGTGAGCCGTTGCCATTCTGGTTATTCTTCTATCCATTTTGATGGTTGTTTTCCATTTTCTTCCATGCGTCTTTTTTTTTTTTTTGTCCATTTTAAAGCATTGGAGATCATTGGAGATGAACAGCCTATAATTTTTTGCACCTGCATATAAGTTTTCCCCTCTCCAGTCAACTTTTTAATCAAACTACTCTGTTCTTCTGAACAATGTCTTGAACGTCCCATTTTCCTCAGGCTTTCAAAGAGAAAAGCATGTTCAACAGGTGCTGGCTTAATCCTTAAATAGGGGACACCTGATTCACGCCTGTTTGTTCCACAAAATTGACAAATTCACTGACTGAATGCCACACTACTATTGTTGTGAACACCCTCTTTTCTACTTTTTTAAAAAAAAAAATTTCTCTCTCTCTTAATAGCCCAGTTTCATAGCCTTAAGTGTGTGCATATCATGAATGCTTGGTCTTGTTGGATTTGTGAGAATCTACTGGTACCTTGTTTCCCATGTAACAATAAGAAATATACTCAAAACCTGGATTAATCTTTTTAGTCGCATAGCACTACTATTATTCTGAACACTACTGTGTGTGCCTTTCCAAATCATGTCCAATCAATGGAATTTACCCCAGGTGCACTCCAATTAAGCTGTACAAACATCTCAAGGATGATCAGTGGAGACAGGATGCACCTGAGCTCAATTTTAAGCTTCATGACAAAGGCTGTGAATACTTATGTACATGAGATTTCTTTCTTTTGTCTTTTTTAATAAATTTGCAACAATCTGCAAAAAAAATTTTTTTCACATTGTCATTGTGGGTATTGTTTGTAGAGTTCTGAGGGAAAAAAAAAAAAAAAAGAATTTCACGCATTTTGGAATTAGGCTGTAACATTACAAAATATGAAAGGAGTGAACGCTGTGAATACTTCTCAGATGTTCTGTATGCCATCTCCTGATGATTCCAAATGGAAAGACTGAGGTTTTTGCCAGGCAAACGTGTTTGATGTGGCACTAAATTCAAAGGAAAAACATGCTGGTCTCACTTCAGCCTTAACGTGTCCAAATCAATCAATAAATAAAGATCAGATGGTAAACTGTGACAGAATAAATGATTGTTCCATTAGTACTTTTAGGTCTTGGGGCCACCCCCGAGTTCACGGCTGCGCGGGATACTGCTGCGACCACCCCTCACACACACTGCCTCAATTTAGATGACGGACTGTTTTAAAGTTTAGCGTACATATACATTTGATTGTATATGTATGGTTGTTTTAATTCTGATGTGTGCCATTATTCAAGCATTAATAATTGTGGATTAATTGCTGTATTTTTGTTTGAGGTGATTGTTGCACTTCTTGTAAGGACAATAAAATCTATCTTATTATTATTCACAGCAAATCCAGAGCCAGCCCTGGATTCACCTCCTCAGCTGACAATCTTTGATCTTGAGATCTCCATCCACTACAGGAAGAGAGAGATGCTAAACATCAGGCTATCCACATGCCGTCTGCAGCTCCACTACCACCAGGAGGCGCCTGAGCTCAATGCCCATCATCTCTGCTTCCCTGATACTGTCGGTCTGCTGGACCACAAACAGGTACACAGGAACATCAGCTGGACATTATATATGAAGAAACCCTCAGTAGAGGGGGTAATGTTGCTGTACTGTACATATTCAGTCATTAACTAACATCTTTATTTCATTTAATTGCAGATTGATTACACAACTCGCATCCTTCACAGCATACAGAAAGGGCTCCTCCTGGAGGTGAGGGACACTGGTATCTATGCCTGTAGGCAGGACAGGTGCCACGTGTTTGCCAGCACCAGTGACCCCAATGTGGCTCAACCAGACCCAAGAAAACTTCCCCAAAACACCATGGTGGAGCTGCTTAATTTTAAGACCTATGCAAATGGTAACAGAGGATCTCTTCTTGCTTGTTGATAAAACTGGCAAATACCATATTGAAATGGGTTGTGGCCTCAAAATCTCCTCCTGAAAAGCATGTGACCCTTTGACATAAACCATGTGTTTACTGGATGAATTCACTTCTGTTTCAGAGCTTAAGCAATTTCGAGAGAACAACAGCAGTTCGCCCAACTACATCATCAACATGTGCTTCGGAGAGAAGTTTCCTGATGGAAAACCGCTGGAGAAGAAGCTTATTGTTGTCAAGGTAGCACTCCTTGCACTTTTCAGTTTCAACACAGTCTATAAAATTACTGTTTTCCAACATTATACTTCCTTTGTTTCATCTGACTACTACAGGTGGTTCCACTGATCTGCCGGCACCTTCATGAGATGGCCCAGTTGGATGGTGCATCGTCTCTTCACAGCTCCAATATCAGCCTACAGATCTCGCACAATAGCCTCTATGATCTCATCAATGCTGCCTTTGATCTGCCAATAGCCATGGAGCCCATGCAGGCTGCTATGCGCTTTTAGATCAGCACTGCAAAAATTTCTAAACGTTATCGTTCAGTGTGGCGTCACATCCTCACCTGACCCAAAGGCTCGTAAAACCATAAGGAATAGGGCATGTGAATGAATGTAATTAAACCTCAGCGGTGGAATTGCCTTAACTGTCAACTATGAGCTCCTGTCAAACATAATCCATGTTGGCAAATGGGCACCTACTGTCCTTTTTAGCACTACAAATGTAAATATATGGATTGGCTTTTTTTTTTTTTTTTTGTGGCCAAAAGGTTAGTGTACTTTATTCAAGCATAGACCACCCCTGTCCATTCTCCATGTCATGTGGACTTGCATCAGGAGGGGCATCCTGCATAAAATTCCCATCAAATCAACATGCACATCTGCTGCAGTGGCCCTGACTGTAAAAGGGAGAAGTCAAAGAGCCAACTGTTATGTTACCCCTGCTATATTGTTGCCTTCAATATTGTTTACAGTGCAAATAAAATTACCATAAATTTAGTCAATAATGGATGGTTTGACTATGCAATAATCAAATTATGTGTATCATGATGGTAAATCTATACCTTTAAGTTTTTTTTTTTTGTGGGGGTCATATATTGTGTATGTGAACTTCCAAAAGTGATGTAATATACTGTACATGTCATAAAGCTAAATACTTTATGTTCAAGATCAAAATGATTTATAGTAGATCATTGTTTGTTTTTACACTGAATTTTTTTACTGTTAGTTTATTGGTGTTTAGCCTTACAAATATATATGAATGTTGCATTTATGTCAATAAAACTTAATATGTTCTAAATCTGAACCAACTTTTGAATATGGGAAGTGGCAGCACAGAAAAGCCTGTTTGGTTTCTGTTGATTACAAAAAAAGTTTTGCTTAAATTTTCATTGCTACGCAGATGATACCCAGCTTTATCTATCCATGAAGCCAGAGGATACACACCAATTAGCTAAACTGCAGGATTGTCTTACAGACATAAAGACATGGATGACCTCTAATTTCCTGCTTTTAAACTCAGATAAAACTGAAGTTATTGTACTTGGCCCCACAAATCTTAGAAGCATGGTGTCTTACCAGATCGTTACTCTGGATGGCATTTCCCTGATCTCTAGTAATACTGTGAGAAATCTTGGAGTTATTTTTGATCAGGATATGTCATTCAAAGCGCATATTAAACAAATATGTAGGACTGCCTTTTTGCATTTACGCAATATCTCTAAAATCAGAAAGGTCTTGTCTCAGAGTGATGCTGAAAAACTAATTCATGCATTTATTTCCTCTAGGCTGGACTATTGTAATTCATTATTATCAGGTTGTCCTAAAAGTTCCCTAAAAAGCCTTCAGTTGGTTCAGAATGCTGCAGCTAGAGTACTGACGGGGACTAGAAGGAGAGAGCATATCTCACCCGTGTTGGCCTCTCTTCATTGGCTTCCTGTTAATTCTAGAATAGAATTTAAAATTCTTCTTCTTACTTATAAGGTTTTGAATAATCAGGTCCCATCTTATCTTAGGGACCTCGTAGTACCATATTACCCCATTAGAGCGCTTCGCTCTCAGACTGCGGGCTTACTTGTAGTTCCTAGGGTTTGTAAGAGTAGAATGGGAGGCAGAGCCTTCAGCTTTCAGGCTCCTCTCCTGTGGAACCAGCTCCCAATTCAGATCAGGGAGACAGATACCCTCTCTACTTTTAAGATTAGGCTTAAAACTTTCCTTTTCGCTAAGGCTTATAGTTAGGGCTGGATCGGGTGACCCTGGACCATCCCTTGGTTATGTTGCTTTAGACGTAGACTGTGGGGGGGTTCCCATGATGCACTGTTTCTTTCTTTTTTTGCTCTGTGTGCATCACTCTGCATTTAATCATTAGTGATCGATCTCTGCCCCCCTTCTCGGCATGTCTTTCTCCTGGTTCTTTCCCTCAGCCCCAACCAGTCTCAGCAGAAGACTGCCCCTCCCTGAGCCTGGTTCTGCTGGAGGTTTCTTCCTGTTAAAAGGGAGTTTTTCCTTCCCACTGTGGCCAAGTGCTTGCTCATAGGGGGTCGTTTTGACCGTTGGGGTTTTTCATGGTTATTGTATGGCCTTGCCTTGCAATATGGAGCGCCTTGGGGCAACTGTTTGTTGTGATTTGGCGCTATATAAGAAAAAAGTTGATTGATTGATTGATTGATAGTCTATTCAATTCTCTCCCCCCCCCCCCAAAAAAATACACATCCTGTGTTTCACCCCCTCCCTGCAAATTCATTTAGTCATGCCGTCTTTAAAAAAGAAGTATCTGTTTTTAGCCTAAACATAAAAATATTTTAACTGCTGTTAAGGAAGTCCTGTTTCAAGTTCAAAGATGTGGATCCAGGATTAATCTAAACTGGAAGCGCACAAGCCTTTCAACTATAAGAACTGCAACTGAAGCAACAAAATCATTCAACCATCAATGTGTATTTGTCAAACTGATTTTAATTTGAGGTGGATCCTTTCTGTGGGGTTGTGTTGGCTTTTGACACTACAGCATTTTAGTACATACGTAACTTCTGTAAAACCATCAGATTGAGTACATTTCTGTGTAGAACATCTCTCTGGCTGCCAAGCACACCTGCTTCAAGTCCAGCAGGTGGCAGGCATGTCTATAGAATATTACATAAGCAAAAAGTAGCATTTTTGGATTGCTCAGTGGTGTTAGAGTTCACCACATTTTAATGACATTGTCCTCAAGACATTCTTTGGTTAGTCAATTCAATCAATTTCAATCAAATTTTTTTTTTATATAGTGCCAAATCATAACAAACAGTTGCCCCAAGGCGCTTTATATTGTAAGGCAAGGTCATACAATAATTATGTAAAACCCCAACGGTCAAAACGACCCCCTGTGAGCAAGCACTTGGCTACAGTGGGAAGGAAAAACTCCCTTTTAACAGGAAGAAACCTCCAGCAGAACCAGGCTCAGGGAGGGGCAGTCTTCTGCTGGGACTGGTTGGGGCTGAGGGAGAGAACCAGGAAAAAGACATGCTGTGGAGGGGAGCAGAGATCGATCACTAATGATTAAATGCAGAGCGGTGCATACAGAGCAAAAAGAGAAAGAAACAGTGCATCATGGGAACCCCCCAGCAGTCTACGTCTATAGCAGCATAACTAAGGGATGGTTCAGGGTCACCTGATCCAGCCCTAACTATAAGCTTTAGCAAAAAGGAAAGTTTTAAGCCTAATCTTAAAAGTAGAGAGGGTGTCTGTCTCCCTGATCTGAATTGGGAGCTGGTTCCACAGGAGAGGAGCCTGAAAGCTGAAGGCTCTGCCTCCCATTCTACTCTTACAAACCCTAGGAACTACAAGTAAGCCTGCAGTCTGAGAGCGAAGCGCTCTATTGGGGTGATATGGTACTACGAGGTCCCTAAGATAAGATGGGACCTGATTATTCAAAACCTTATAAGTAAGAAGAAGAATTTTAAATTCTATTCTAGAATTAACAGGAAGCCAATGAAGAGAGGCCAATATGGGTGAGATATGCTCTCTCCTTCTAGTCCCCGTCAGTACTCTAGCTGCAGCATTTTGAATTAACTGAAGGCTTTTTAGGGAACTTTTAGGACAACCTGATAATAATGAATTACAATAGTCCAGCCTAGAGGAAATAAATGCATGAATTAGTTTTTCAGCATCACTCTGAGACAAGACCTTTCTGATTTTAGAGATATTGCGTAAATGCAAAAAAGCAGTCCTACATATTTGTTTAATATACGCTTTGAATGACATATCCTGATCAAAAATGACTCCAAGATTTCTCACAGTATTACTAGAGGTCAGGGTAATGCCATCCAGAGTAAGGATCTGGTTAGACACCATGTTTCTAAGATTTGTGGGGCCAAGTACAATAACTTCAGTTTTATCTGAGTTTAAAAGCAGGAAATTAGAGGTCATCCATGTCTTTATGTCTGTAAGACAATCCTGCAGTTTAGATAATTGGTGTGTGTCCTCTGGCTTCATGGATAGATAAAGCTGGGTATCATCTGCGTAACAAT
Organism: Thalassophryne amazonica; assembly: GCF_902500255.1. NCBI lineage: Eukaryota > Metazoa > Chordata > Actinopteri > Batrachoidiformes > Batrachoididae > Thalassophryne > Thalassophryne amazonica. The sequence continues at coordinate 84,547,351 of NC_047110.1, forward strand.
GAAAATTTAAGCAATACCATCTAATAATACTGCCTAAGGGAAGCATGTATAAAGTGAATAAAATTGGTCCTAGCACAGAACCTTGTGGAACTCCATAATTAACTTTAGTCTGTGAAGAAGATTCCCCATTTACATGAACAAATTGTAATCTATTAGACAAATATGATTCAAACCACCGCAGCGCAGTGCCTTTAATACCTATGGCATGCTCTAATCTCTGTAATAAAATTTTATGGTCAACAGTATCAAAAGCAGCACTGAGGTCTAACAGAACAAGCACAGAGATGAGTCCACTGTCCGAGGCCATAAGAAGATCATTTGTAACCTTCACTAATGCTGTTTCTGTACTATGATGAATTCTAAAACCTGACTGAAACTCTTCAAATAGACCATTCCTCTGCAGATGATCAGTTAGCTGTTTTACAACTACCCTTTCAAGAATTTTTGAGAGAAAAGGAAGGTTGGAGATTGGCCTATAATTAGCTAAGATAGCTGGGTCAAGTGATGGCTTTTTAAGTAATGGTTTAATTACTGCCACCTTAAAAGCCTGTGGTACATAGCCAACTAACAAAGACAGATTGATCATATTTAAGATCGAAGCATTAAATAATGGTAGGGCTTCCTTGAGCAGCCTGGTAGGAATGGGGTCTAATAAACATGTTGATGGTTTGGATGAAGTAACTAATGAAAATAACTCAGACAGAACAATCGGAGAGAAAGAGTCTAACCTAGTCTAGTGGGTTACTTGTTTTTGAATGATGTTAAACTGGAGGGGATTGACTCATTTATCCATCTAATCACTCACTACATTTGGCAGGAATTATGGTGAGGCTTTTCCAAAGCCTTGGAACAAGATCTATGGAATTAAATGCACAGAACTGACATTTAATACCTTTTTAATTATACTCTAAATACGAGGTCTGTCCATAAAGTATAGGTCCTTTTAATTTTTTCAAAAACTATATGGATTTCATTCATGTTTTTACGTGAGACATGCTTGAACCCTCGTGCGCATGCGTGAGTTTTTCCACGCCTGTCGGTGACGTCATTCGCCTGTGAGCACTCCTTGTGGGAGGAGTCGTCCAGCCCCTCGTCGGAATTCCTTTGTCTGAGAAGTTGCTGAGAGACTGGCGCTTTGTTTGATCAAAATTTTTTCTAAACCTGTGAGACACATCGAAGTGGACACGGTTCGAAAAATTAAGCTGGTTTTCGGTGAAAATTTTAACGGCTGATGAGAGATTTTGAGGTGATACTGTCGCTTTAAGGACTTCCCACGGAGCGGGACGTCGCGCAGCGCTCCCAGGCGCCGTCGTCAGCCTGTTTCAAGCTGAAAACCTCCACATTTCAGGCTCTATTGATCCAAGACGTCGTGAGAGAACAGAGAAGTTTCAGAAGAAGTCGGTTTCAACATTTTATCCGGATATTCCACTGTTTTACAAATGGTTATCAACACGGAGGTGTTTTTCCTGTGCCGCCACACCGCGCCGGCTGCGTCCCGATGCGTGGACCCATCTGCACGTCTTTCATTAAAAAAAATCTCCTTTAACAGTGGAATATCCGGATAAAATGCTGAAACGGACTTCTTCTGAAACTTCTCTGTTCTCTCACGACGTCCTGGATCAATAGAGCCTGAAATAGGGAGGTTTTCAGCTTGAAACAGGCTGACGACGGTGCCTGGGACCGCTGCACGACATCTCGCACCGTGGGAAGTCCTTAAAGCGACAGTATCACCTCAAAATCTCTCATCAGCCGTTAAAATTTTCACCGAAAACCAGCTTAATTTTTCGAACCGTGTCCACTTCGATGTGTCTCACAGGTTTAAAAAAAATTTTGATCAAACAAAGCGCCAGTCTCTCAGCAACTTCTCAGACAAAGGAATTCTGACGAGGGGCTGGACGACTCCTCCCACAAAGAGTGCTCACAGGCGAATGACGTCACCGACAGGCGTGGAAAAACTCACGCATGCGCACGAGGGTTCAAGCATGTCTGACGTAAAAACATATGAATGAAATCCATATAGTTTTTGAAAAAAATAAAAAGGACCTATACTTTATGGACAGCCCTCGTATTTGCCCATTGCAGTTTTAATATGTAGATGCTACAGCAAGCAAAAACAAAATGAAGACCGATACATTTATTAATAAAACAGTCTCCAAAAACTAAAACATTAATTTACAAATAAGCAGCGCTCCCCCACCAACAGCTCTGGCTCAGTTTGAAACAAATACACATCAGATGACACAAAAAAGGCAGAAAAAAGAGAGAGAATATATATATATGCGCGCGTGTGTGTACGTGTATTACTTCATTCATTCAACAGTGCACATACAGTACATCTGGAAAGTATTCACAGCAATGTTACAGCCTTATTGCAAAATGGTTGAAATTCTTCCCCCAAAAAAATTCTACATAAAAATATGAAAAAAAGTTTATTTTTGCAAATTTATTAAAAAAGCTAAGAAATCACATGTACATAAGTATTCACAGCCTTTGCCATGAAGCTCAAAATTGCACTCAGGTGCATCCTGTTTCCACTTATCATCCTTGAGATGTTTCTACAGCTTAATTAGAATCCATTTGCGGTAAATTCAGTTGATTGGACATGATTTGGAAAGACACCTGTCTACATATAAAGGTCCCACAGTTGACGGTGTATGTCAGAGCACAAAACAAGCATGAAGTCAAAGGAATTGTCTGTAGACCTCTGAGGCAGGATTGTCTCAAGGCACAAATCATTTCTGTTGCTTTGAAGGTCCCATTGAGCAGAGTGGCCTCCATCATCTGTAAGTAAGAAGATCAGATGCACCAGGACTCTTCCTAGAGCTGGGTACCCATCTAAACTGAGCAATTGGGGGAGACTCACCTTAGGAGGTGACCAAGAACCTAATGGTCACTGTCAGAGCTCCAGCAATCCTCTGTGGAAAGAAGATAAGCTTCCAGAAGGTCAACCATCTCTGCAGCAATCCACCAATTAGGCCTGTATGGTACAGTGGCCAGACGGAACCCACTCCTTAACAATAGGCACATGGCAGCCACCTGGAGTTTGCCAAAAAGCACCTGAAGGACTCTCAGACCATGAGAAACAAAGTCTCTGGTTTGATGAGACAAGATGAATGCAGCAATATACAGACATCCTGCATGAAAACCTGCTCCAGGGCGCTCTTGACCTCAGACTGGGGCAACAGTTCATCTTTCAGCAGGACAATGACTCTAAAGCCAAGATATCAAAGGAGAGGCTTCTGGACAACTCTGTGAATGTCCTTGAGTGGCCCAGCCAGAGCCCAGACCTGAATCCGACTGAACATCTCTGGAGAGATCTGAAAATGGCTGTGCACAGATGCTCACCATCCAACCTGATAGAGCTTGAGAGTTGCTACACAGAGAAACAGGCAAAACTGCCCAAAGATAGGTGCGTCAAGCTTGTGGCATCATATTCAAGACTTGAGGTCTTAATTACTTAATTACTAAAGGTGCATCAACAAAGTATTGAGCAAAGGGTGTGAGTACTTATGTACATGTAATTTCTTAGCTTTTTTTTTTTAACTTGCAAAAAAATAAAATAAAATTAAATCATGTCATTATGGGGTGCTGTTGAGTAGAATTTTGAGGGAAAAATGTATTTACTCCATTTTGGCTGTAGCAACAAAATGCAGATAAAGTGAAATGCCACGAATAGTTCCCGGGTACACTGTAACAGAACATACTAATGATTCTTATGGGTTCCACAATAACCACCCACAACCCTAAATACTGAAAACAGCGATAGTGTTCTCTCTGGCCTATTTGATCAAGTAAATGCAGAATATAAAATACATTCAGATAAACATGAGCACCAGTTTTTCAAAGTTCTTGCACACCGACTTTTTTTTTTTTTTTGTAAAGCCCAATAAAATACAATGGCAAAGGCCAACCACACATAGCCTTTAATCCAAGCAAAACAAAGAGTTTTCCATCCACTGTTGTTACACCAATGAGTCATGATTATTAGGGCTAACAAGCATGCTTCTAGAAACATGTTCTGGGGAATGGGGGGAAAAATATATTGCCAACATTCCTACATCACAAAACTGAGGAAGGAAATATTCTAAGGAAGCTGAACTGTAGGCTTGATATGAATTACGGAGCATAAAAGCTATGTCACAAGCCAATTACTTCAGTGTTAATGTGGCCAAATGTTGGAAGGTACATTGCAAATGTAAAACCTCAAAATTAAATACTTCAGAAAATTGTTTTTATTTTTAATTGTTCAATGCAAAAACTAAACTCTTGATTTGATTTAAAAATAAAGAAAATTAAAGAAAATAAAGGTTCCGTTTATTACTAAGGAGAAGTTCCTGTTATATCATTTTAAACCACCAAGCTAACACTTTAGCTGGACTGTCAGGACTACAAAGCTCGATGAACACACACATCAGAATTGTGGAAGATAAAACAAGCCAAATCAAAATTACCAGGAAGAACCATTTAACATTTGCAAAATAAGAAAAAAAAAATGAAAGGAACATACATGTTAATATATCAAATCTATATTATTTACAGACAAATCTAAAATTATTTAATTACACTACTGATAAATTTGTACAAAATTTGCATAAGTGTCTTTGTGACAAAAATGTTAAATATGAATATTTTTATTACCGCACTGAGAACAATTAGCATTGCCACTGATAAATACCCTCTTCCCTCCCACGAAACCTCACAAATCTTCATGTCCACGCCGTCTCCTGTTGTGTCTCCATCAAGATAACAGATTTGTCTGTGAAATCTACATCACTTAATAAATGGGAAATGCCTTTTTATTAAAGCAAAACCACCAGATGTTCAAATAAACTGCTTGACTGTTATTCTGACAGAAGTCCAGTCCTTAAAAGTGAAAGAAGTGATCAACAAAAAGTATCTTCCTCAAAATGGTCCATCTCAAATCCAACATTTGGGGGAAACTGAATCAGGTGAATGTGACTGAGGGTTTTGGCGGGTATATTTTATGCCTCCTCACGGGCTATCGCTGGACTTCATGGCTCCAGTTTGCTCCTGCACCTTCTCTATGTAGTCTTTCTTGTGTTTCCGAGCATGCCTGTATTTGTCCACATATGCCTTGACCAGATTTCCCACCTTCACTGGGTTGATCTCTCCACTCTTGCTGTGACACACCTGATAACCAGTGACAATAATTACACACACCAACTTTTGAAAACATCAAGCTCATTTCCAAAAATGAACTTTTTGGTTTTTTGTGTAACCCACCTTCTGCACAGCTTTACGCAGAATCTCTTTGTATTCGTCCTTGTTGATGTCCCTCTTCTGGTAGAAAGGCTTGATCGCTAACTTCACTTCCTCCACGGCTCTCTCTTGCATGTGCAGCTTCTTCAAATACTGTAAACAAGAACAGACAAACTTTTGTTGTATTACAGTCCTGGAAAGAATGATTGACACCTCTGAATTTTTAATATCCTCACATTGTTCAGTCAAATGTAGTAGATCTCAATGTGCTCCACCAAACAGTTGAGTTGGCTAGCAAAGGGATAACAACAAAATTGTTTCTTTTCTTAAATCCTTCTCTGGCTCTCTACCATGAAACTGTCAAATTATTAATGAAACAGGCAAAAGTTGCTTTCTAAAGCCTATAAAGCCTTCAGCATTGTCAAGGGATTCTTGGTGGCTTCCCTCTGCAGACAAGATTTACCACAGTACCAAACTGTATTTCTTAATGATTGACATAAATAAAGTCTAAGATATATTCAGTGAGCTGGAAACATTCATGCATCCATTTCCCAACATATCAAAGGAAAACTGGATGTAAAAACGATGATTTTCAGGTATTAGTCAAAATGCCAATAATTGCACCCAGCATATAATTTGTCTTCATTTTGAAATTTTCATTGTATAAAAGCTTTTTATTGTTGTTCTTGCTCAGTAACTGTTAGACGACACACAAAATTGGTTCATTTGCATTTCTTTCTTATATTTTAGACTCTGTAGTTAAAATTCAGGGTTGCCAATAATTCTGACGAGTGTATTTCCATAGTAAGTCTCAAATGAAGGCCGCCAAAAACTAAAGCTTGGCTAAATACAAGGTAAAACCACAAAGTCTGGATTCACCTTGTCTTTCTGAGAGGAATTCCCTCCTTCTGCTTCTGCTTGCCCCGTGGTGGAAACTGCCTCACGATGTACACCATCAGACGCACTCTGTGGATCAACACCGCCCATTTTGTAAGTGTCACTCATGGACCCTGTTTCAGTCACATCCTGTTCAAGCATGAACAAACAAAAGAAACAGCAAATATGAAAGTAGGAGCTAAACATCAGTGTTTAATACTGCAGGTGAGCCGCCCCGTTAGCTTGCACGAGTTAGGGTCCACAAAATCGGGCCGCGAGTTAGTGACGTTGCCTCCCCCCCCAAAAAATATAGTAGTCTAAATTTTTGGGGTCCACAAATCAACTGCGAGTAAAGCTGAATTGTGACTTACGCAGGTTTCACCTGTATTCCATTATTAAATGGAATAGTTTTGAATGCGTTTAATGCCTGGTCTCCAAAGTAAAGGTCAAACAAGGTCAACGTCCACTGAATTCAGTGACACGTTAACACATTATATAACTATGCATGAAACATGGTGCAAAGTATTCTTTTTTTTATTATTATTAATTTAAAAGCAGAAAAGCAGAAATGAGTACATTACAAGACACTGAATGAAAAGGAGCAGAGAGAACAAGTCTTATATTTTCTGCCCTTTTTACAACACAATCTTTCAATTTTAAGCATCATTATTCAACATTATTTAACAGATTACATTTTTTGACTTTGTCACATACCACTGACTTATTTCTTAATTTTTTACATTTTAGACTTAAAACATTTTAGACATTATTAACAGATTACATTTTAGACTTTGTCACAACCCACTGACTTATTTCATAGTTTCATACTTACTTAATACATCTAGTTTAATATGTTTTTTAAATAATTTAAGCGACCTTGATTCTTTGTTGAGGTTGTTCCATAATTTTACACCATTCACTGCAATACTCCGTTCCTTTACTTTGGTTCTGAATCTTGGTTTTTTAAAGACTTCTATTCCTTTCAAATTATAATTACTTACTCTTTTTTCAAACATATTTTGAATGTTTATTGTAAGGTATTTTTATTAGCTCTGTGCATTGTTTGTAATATTTTCAAATCAACTAAATCATGAAATTTAAGTACCTTATACTTAATGAATAATGGATTAGATGCATCTCTAAAAGGACTATTGCTAATCATTTTTAAAGCTCTTTTCTGCAGAATAAATAATGGTTGTGTATAAGTTTTACATGTTGATCCCCAGATTTCTACACAATAAGTTAAATATGGGACAATCAATGAATTGTACAATGTTAATAAACCATAACTATTCAATGAAAATTTTACTTGCAAAACAGCAATGGCTTTCGCTATTTTTCCTTTTGTGTAATTTATGTGTGACTTCCATGTAAGATCTTCATCAATCATGACTCCTAGAAATTTTGTTTCTTTTACCCTTTGTATGTCCATTCCATCCATTTTTAATGACATTTTTTCCCACTCTGTCATTAAACAATCTGAAATTTGTCTTAAGATTTAGTGACAATCTGTTTATATCAAACCAATGTTTAACTTTTTCCAACTCTGTATTTATCACTTGTACTACTTCCTGTATATCTGATCCAGAGTAAAATAATGTTGTATCATCAGCAAATAATATGCTGCCAAGTACTTTAGATACATTCACAAAGTCATTGATATACAAAATAAACAGTTTGGGTCCAAGTACCGACCCTTGTGGTACTCTATAAATAATGTTAAATAATACTAAATCAGAATTGTGTATCTGAACAAACTGTTTTCTATTTTCTAAGTAGCTTTTTACCCACTGATGTGCAATACCTCTAATTCCATATTGTTGTAACTTGTGAAGCAATCTTGAGTGGTTGATAACATCAAAAGCTTTTTTCAGGTCGATAAAAATACTTACAAAATAATCCTTATTATCTATTGTTGTTGATATTTTCTCTGTTAATTCCATAATTGCCATAGCTGTCGAATGTTTTGTTCTGAATCCATACTGAGCATTATTTAAAATATGATGTTTCTCAATGAATTTGTCCAACCTTGTCAGAAAAACTTTTTCCATAATTTCAGAAAACTGTGGAAGCAATGACACTGGCCTGTAATTTGAAAAATTATGTTTGTCTCCATTTTTTATATAATGGGACTACCTTGGCAATTTTCATTTCGTCTGGGAAAATTCCTGTTGAGACAGATTACAAATGTAAGTGAATGGTTCAATAACAGTTTCTATTATACTTTCTAAATCTTCATAGTCAGTTGATCTTTTGCTTACACAGTTTTTTACAATATTTCTTATTTCATCTTTTTCCACATTGTCAAGGAAAATACTATTGACCATATTTACAAGTGTATTTAATTCATCTTCTACTATTAGTTTATTTCCCACCAGACTTGATCCTACATTTGAAAAATAATCATTAAACTCATTTGCAACTTCTTTTATGTCGTATATCTCTTTATTTTCCTTGACAAAGTAATTTGGAAAAGTTGATTTCGCTCCATGACGCTGACATAAACTTCTTCCCAATTTTGATTTTTAAGGTCATAATTTAATGCCTCTAAGGCTTTTACTGACTTATCTCTTTTAAAATTTACAAGTTTTTTTTCTTGTACCAATTTTTGTATTTAAATATTGAAAAAACTGGTAAATGATCACAAAGATCTGTCATCACGATCCCATTCTTAATAATTTCATCTGTTCTATTTGTGAATATACTGTCAATTACAGTTGCACTTTGGGATGTAATTCTGGTTGGTTTTGTTATCAAGGGGAATAAACCCAAACTATACATTGAATTCACAAAATCACTTGTTCTTTGGCAACTGGAGCTTTCTATATTAATGTTAAAGTCCCCACACATAAAAAGGTTTTTGTTTTTGATTTGATGGAATAATTCTATTATTTTATCTGTAAATTTCACAACGCAAGAGTCTGGTGCTCTGTATACACAACTGATTAGAATATTCTTAGATGTTTCATGTTTTTAAAACCCTAATAACTTAAGATAATGTCCCAAGTGGAGGAGTTCAAAGTATCTCAGGGTCTTGTTCATGAGTGGGGGCAATAATTTACACAGTTTTAAATATCTTTGCTGGCAGTTGAGGTTCTCTGTCAAAGTCTTTATGATAACGTAAATTTTCTTGGTGTCTTATTTTGGTGATCTGATGCCTCAGCAAACATGCATTTTAGGAATACAGTATACCCTACTGTAATAACCCATAACCCTGGAAAATGAAAATTGCTCAAGCTTGTTGATCCACACACACTTCAGAATCTCATTTGAGTTTGTCTGACCATTCATTTCAATCAAAAGTGGATGCTGTGCTATAGTGTCTTGAAATAACACACTCTTCCCTGAGGGAATGTTGGGGACTGAAAGAACGACAGACAGTGGGACGAACAATCAGCTGGGACACCTCTGCAGTACTTTGGGCAAAAACTTCACTGAGCCATTGGCAAGTGAAGAGCATATATTACTGCCATTGACTTGAAGGAGCTGGTTCATAGTAACGGCTACATTAATAAAAACAATTACAAGTTAGAGTAGACACAGTACAGACTCAACTGATGACAAGGTAAAAGTACAAAATTCACATTTTATTTTCTTACACCAATCAGCCATAACACTGCAACCACCTGCCTAGGATTCTGTAAGTCCCCCTTTTGCCACCAAAACACCCACTGAAGCCTGGACTCCACTCGGCCTCTGAAGGTGTGCTTTAGTCTCTGGCCCAAAGGCGTAAGCAGCAGATCCTTCAATGGATTGGACTCGTTTGTCTACCACATCACTGTGACCCTGTCAATGGTTTAGTTTTCCTTCCCTGGACTACTTTTAGTAGGTATTGACCACAACAGATTGTGAATATCCAAAAAGAGCTGCAGTGGGTCACTTTCTCAAAGTCACTTAAATGTTTATATGTCCCCATTTTTGCTGCTTCCATCATATCAACAAAATGCAGTCAACATGTCAACTTGCTGCCTAATATATCCTGCCCACTGACGAGTGACACTGAAAGGAGATAATCGGTGTTTTTCACGTCACTTGTCAAGGATCACAATGGCTGATTAGTGTATACAAGATAAAAGTATTCTTGACTGACTAATACAATTCTTACTGATGTGACATATTTAGGAAGAGCGCAGTGGACTGTACTTTTATGGTAGTTTTACGATGGAGTTCATACAAGAGTCTGAATGTAATTAAATAAGAGACAAAACCACGTCAGTTGTTATCTTGAATGTTCATATTTTGCAGAACTGCACACTAGATCAAAAAAGGTGATTTGGGCTAAACAGTGTTTAATTCCTTTTTCCTTTAAGGTTTTGTTAGCTTGTGTGGCTGCATTATTTTTTAATAATTTGTTTTTACTGTTCAGCAATGTGCCTAAAAAATATATTGTGATTCTATATTTTTGCGATGTCGGCCAACACTACACAGTCCTACCTGAATGGATGTCTGGGTTGTAAAGGATGATTTGCGTGCTCCTTCCTGCTTCAACTTCAGCTTATAAAGAGCAAGCTCTGAGTAAGAAATCATTCACAAAAAACAACATATGTACATTAAAATATCAGCTGACAGTCAAACACAACCATAGATAATAAATGTTGATCTCCCGTAGATAAATCTTGAACATGGTATTTTACAAACAAGATAAACTGTTCTATGACTTCAAAGATTCAGAACATTTTGACAAATACAGTTGTGCTTAAAAGTATACCCCTGGCAGAATTTTTACTTTTTTTTGGCCATTTTTAAGAGAATATGAATGACAACACAAAAACCTTTCTTTCACTCATGGTTAGTGATTGGGTGAAGCCATTTATTGTCAAACAACCGTGTTTCCTCTTTTTAAATGAAAATGACAAGAGAACTACACAAATGACCCTGATCCAAAGTTTACATACCCGTTCTTAATACTGTGTATTGCCCCTTTAACATCAACGACAGCTTGGAGTCTTTTGTGGTAGTTTTGGACAAGGCTCTCTGATGGTAAAGCTGCCACTGAACATGTCTTGGACTTTATTTACATTAATTAAAAAGAAATACAAACAGTATGGCACTTTATGGTAAATCTGCATGGAGTAGACAGTTCTCAAAAACTGAGTGACTGTGCAAGAAGAAGAGTGAGGAAAGCCACCAAGACACCCAGACAACCCAGGAGAAGTTATGGGCTTATGTGGCTGTGATTGGAGAAATTGTGCATAGTACAAGCTTTGCATTTTGCATCACTACTCTTAGCTTCATAGTGGAGTAGAGCAGAGAAGGATTTTCCTTCACCAAAACAGATCAAATCCAGGCTTGCATCTCAGATGTACCTTCTGGCAATTTGTAGCTAAACTTTCAGGTCTTCTTTTTAAGAAAATCCTCCTCTATACCACTTCATCATGAAGATGGATAACTGGTGATACAAAATGCAAAGCTTGCACTGTGCATAATTTCTCCAATCACAGCCACGTAAGCCTATAACTTCTTCTGGGTTGTCTGGGTGTCTTGGTGGCTTTCCTCACTCTTCTACTTCTTGCACAGCCGCTCAGTTTTTGAGAACTGTCGACTCCATACAGATTTACCATAGAGTGCCATATTGTTTGTATTTCTTTGTAATTGATGTAAATAAAGTCTGAAACATATTCAGTGGCAGCTTTACCATCAGACAGCCTCGTCCACAACTACCACAAAACACTCCAAGCTGTCACTGGTGTTAAAGAGGGCAACACACAGTATTAAGAACAGGGGTATGTAAACTTTTGATCAGGTTCATTTGGGTAGTTCTCTTGTCATTTTGATTTAAAAAGTGAAAACACAGTTGTTTAACAAAAAATGGCTTCACCCAACCACTAACCATAAGTGAAAAAAAGTTTGTGTTGTCATTCATATTCTCTTAAAAATGGCCAAAAAAGCAAAAATTCTGCCAGGGTATGCAAACTTTTGAGCACAACTGTAAATGTTACACGTAGCACTACGTTCAGTGGCGTTACAAAAACACCTAACAAAGCTACTCTAGAAATAATTAGTGCTTCAAAAAAAGGAACTCGTAAAATAAAAAATGAACACAAGTTGGTGGGTCTGTGGTTAAATGGCTACATCTTTGAAATTCTAACCTCTTGGACAGCATAATGAAAGATACCACTTAGTTACAGGATTTTTGGAACAAACTAAAACCTTAAAGAAAAAGGCTTCTTGTAGTCACTGAAAAGGGAAAAATGTCATGACGAGCATGTTGTTCAAGAAAAGAGCCCCTCATAGATAATCAACTTGGACTTTAGGGTAGCTACTGGAGATGGTTACAACAGAAATAAGTAAACTAAAGAAGTATTTCAACTGTAATAAATTACCACAAAAAAAAAAAAAAATTAAAGTAATATTATTTAGAAAAAATAAGTTAAACACACAAATAAACATTCAAATAGATGGGGTTAATATAGAAAGGAAATTAAATTTCTTGTGATAACTATTGATGAAAACTGCTGGAACCACATATAAGACATACACCAAAGTATCAAAAAGTATTGCAATAATAAACAAAGCAAGACAGTTTCTAGATTACAATTCACTTCCAATTCTACAGTGCACCAGGAAAGTGTTCACAGCGCTTCACTTTTCCCACATTTTGTTGTGTTACAGCCTTATTCCAAAATGGATGAAATTATATTTTTTTTTTCTCCCCCTCAGAATTCTACACCCCATAATGACAATGTGAAAAAAGATTTGTTTGTTTTTTTAGATTTTTGCAAATATATTACTAATAAAAAAGCTAAGAAATCACACGTACAAAAATATTCACAGCCTTTTCCATGAAGCTCAAAATTGAGCTCAGGTGTCACCTGTTTACACTGACTGTGGTGATGCTTCTACATCTTAATTGGCATCCACCTGGGGTAAATTCAGTTGATTGGACATGATTTGTAAAAGAACACACCTGTCTATATATAAGGTCCCACAGTTGACAGTGCATGTCAGAGCACAATCAAAGCAAGAAGTCAAAGGAATTGTCTGTAGACATCTGAGACAGGATTGTCTTGAGGTACAAATCTGGGGAAGCGCACAGAAACATTTCTGCTACTTTGAAGGTCCCAATGAGCACAGTGGCCTGAATCATCCATAAATGGAAGAATTTCAGATCCACCAGGACTCTTCCTAGAGCTGGCGGCCGTATAAACTGAGCAATCGTAGAGCCTAATGGTCACCTTGTCAGAGCTCCTGCATTCCTCTGTGGAGAGAGGAGAACCTTTCACAAGGACAACCATCTCTACAGCAATCCACCAATCAGGCCTGTATGGTTGAGTGGCCAGACAGAAGCCACTCCTTAGTAAATTACGCATGGCAGCCCACACAGAGTTTGGCAAAAGGCACCTGAAGGACTCTCAGACCATGAGAAACAAAATTCTCTGGGAGAAAAAGACTGAACTCTTTGGTGTGAATGCCAGGCGTCATGTTTGCAGGAAACCAGGCACCATCCCTACAGTGAAGGTGGTGGCAGCATCATGCTGTGGGGATGTTTTTCAGCGGCACAAACTGGGAGACTAGTCAGAATTGAGGGAAAGATGAATGCAGCAATTACAGAGACATCCTGGATGAAAACCTGCTCCAGAATGCTGTTGGTCTCAGACTGGGGCGACAGGTCTTTCAGCAGGACAATGACCCTCAGCACACAGCCAAGATATTAAAGGAGTGGCTTCAGGACAACTCTGTGAAAGTCCTTGAGTGACCCATTCAGAGCCCAGACCTGAATCCGACTGAACATCTCTGGAGAGATCTGAAAATGTCTGTGCACTGAAGCTCCTCATCCAACCTGATGGAGCTTGAGAGGTGCTGCAAAGAAGAATGGGCAAAACTGCCCAAATATAGGTGCGCCAGGCTTGTGGCATCATATTCAAGAAGACTTGAGGCTGTAATTGCTGCCAAAGGTGCATCAACAAAGTATTGAGCAAAGGGTGTGAATTCTTATGTACATGTGACTTCTTACTTTTTTCTTTTCTTTTTAATACATTTGCAAAAATTTCAATAAATCTTTTTCATATTGTCATGATGGGGTGTTGTGAGTAGAATTTTGAGGGGAAAATGAATTTACTCCATTTTGTGGAAAAAGTGAAGCGCTGTCAATATTTTCTGGATTCACTGTATTCTGCTCACTGGTTTCACCTTATTTAAGTTATGGTGTTGAGGTGTGGGGAAATAACTACAAAACTACATCACATTCATGTTTTACCCTCCAGAAAAGAGCAATAAGAAATATCCACAAGGCTTGTGGTTACCTGGAACACATTATGTTTAAACTCTAAAACTCTTAAACATGCAGACGTGGTGGACTTCCAAACAGTACAGATATTGTTTAGAGAAAAAAATAACCAACTGCCACAAAATATTCAAAAAATATTCATTGAAGGAGAGAGGGTTATAGGGGTTCACTTAATTTTAAATACAGAAGGGTACACAAGACTATGAAAAGTTTTTGTATTTCGGTTTGTGGGGGTGAAACGGTGGAACACCGAATGAGAAGCTTAAGGTATGTCCAAGCATAAAGCACTTTAAAAGGTTGTACAAAAATGTGGTTTTCACATGGTACAAGGCATTTAAAGATAATTGTCAGTTTACTATGTATTTATTTGGTTTATTTTTACTTATTTAGTCATTTATTTGGCTATTTTGGTTTATTGCATATTCTATTTTTTTTCTTTTTATATTGTTGTTTTACACTGTTGTTATTATTATACATAAAATTGAATGTTTATTTAACTCAGGGTGAGTTATGGAGAAGGAGTGGGGCTATATACGTTTATTACGTCAGCCCACTTCAATGTGCAGGTACTTGCTTCACTGTTTTGTTTTGTTTTTTACTTTGTATACATTTTAAATAAACAACAATTTGGTGGAGAGCAGCACTGTCAGACTGGAAGATGTAAATCATTACTTGTAATGTACTGTCAGCTGTTTTAAAAGTTTTACATTTAGTGAGGTATACATGCACAACGGCCACTTCTGTGGCGATCTTATCCATAGTACCAGACACTCCTGTCATAGAGCACATTTAAAAATGTGCTCTATGAAAATATTAATCAAATAAAGTAATTATTAAAGGGATTGTTTTCATCTACCTTTCCAGTTTCACATTTGAGATTTTATGTTAACACCCTCAATGTCCCACAATTCTGCCTGTCTGCACATAGACAAACTTTTAGATCTAGTGACTGGTAATACTCACTGCTCACAGACTTCTCGGGCTGAGGCCCCTCTGGCTCCTGTATATTCCAGGTAACTCTCTTGACTGGCGTCTTTGATTTGGTCCCCATTGTGACCATTTCCTGCTGCCCCTTATTCTTGCCCTCCTCTCTTTCCTTCTCCTGTTGGGGAGATGTACTACTTCTCTCAGCACTCCCAGACTTTCCAAAGTCCAGGTTGTCTAGCATCAGGTCAACATTGAAATCATCATCCGAGTCTGGGGGTTGGTGACTTTCCCCTTTCATGGATATATCAAATGTAGCAGTATTTGATGGTTCTAAGGATGTGAGTGATGCTGGACACGACTGGCAGCTAGATTCCTGGAGACAACCTGCTGTGACAGGCTGCTCTATTGAGGGAGAGTGCAATATGGAGACTGTAGAAAATGAGGTGTCACTAGGGGTTAAGCTGTACAATTCTGGGCAACTCTGCTCTGATTCAGTTATGGTAACATCAATAGCCTCAGGTTTGATGGCCTCATTTTCAATAGCCAACTTAGATTCAACAACCTCCGTTTTGACAGGCGGGGTCTCGGCAGCCTCCGTTTTGACAGGCGGGGTCTCCACAGCTTCCGTATCTGCAGCCCGATTTTTGATGGCCTCCATATCAGCAGCCTGATTTTCGACGGCTTCTGTTTTGATGGCCCAGCTTTCTGCGGCCTCTCCTTTGACAGCATCTATTTCGACAGCTTCCATTTTGATGGCATCAGAATGGTCTTTTTCACTTTCTTCCTTACTTAACCTTCTGACCACAGTGAAAGAGGGGGTGTCAAGTTCTTCTTTCTTGATTGACCTGATACTTGAGTAATCTTCAAACATATCAAAAGATGGTTGTTTTTCTTTAATTTTGTCAAACTTTTGCTCTTTAACTCTTTTTGCTGTTGCAGCCTCCACATTTGCAGTGGTGTCTTTATCCTCTACTTTAACTTTAGAAATAGAGGTACAGGTGGGCATTATCTGTTTTTTGAGTCTTGCAACTTTTTCTTCGACAGACATTTGATTGCTGTTGTTCTCTCTATGTTTCTCTTTTATGCCCTGTGTACCTTTAGAGAATGAAATTCGGGATTGTGAAATATTCTGTGACCTCTTGGAGGACCCTTCTTTCCTTCTTTCTCTCGACCTAGACCTCGACCTGTATCTCCTTTTGTCTTTTGATCGAGACTCCATTTTATCCCTTGAAGAGGAGGATGAGTGGTGCTTATGTGCATGATCTTTTCTCCTTTCCCTTGATCTAGATCTGGATCGTGATTTAGACCGTGACTTTGAGCGAGACCAATGACGTCTCTTGTCCTTTGACAAACGACCCCTCTCACGATCTCTCTCATTCCTCTCCATGCTCCTTCGTCTATGCTTCTTCCTCCTTGTACGCTCTCTGCTGCTAGAACTGGAAGCAGACCTACAAGTCAGATAGTTAGTTTAGACTTTCATTTGATCGAAACTAAATGACATGGCTGTCGCAAGACTAATATTAGCAAAACTAATACATAGTTACCTGGATCGCTTCCTTTCTTTGGATCGTGACCGAGACTGTTGCCTCTTTCTGCGAGTTCTATCCCATGAACTGGACCGGGAACTGTCACAGGAGGAGCGTTCCTCCTTCCTCTTCCTTGTCCTCCTTTCTCTGGATCTTGACCGCCGGGAACTCCTCTCTCTGTCTCTATCCTGACCTCTTCGCCTGCCATCCTGGCCTAAAGTATGGAGGCTTCCACTCTTGCCTCTGTCTGTCTCTGAACTGCCAGAGCAATGTTCTTTTGATAAGAGACATTTTTTGCCATCTTCCTTCTTACAGCTCAAGTCCCTTGACGGGGACCTGGAACAGAATTTAGAATCTGATTTGATTTTTGCCTTTTCTTTCTTCTTAGTGGAAGCAGAACTACATGCTGCTGAACTAGATACTGTTGAATTGAGTGATGTTGAATCATTTTGAATTTTTGGGGAAGCACTGTTGAGACGTTCAACATTCTGCACAACCTCCTCTTCTAAACTCACTTTCTCATTCTTTAAAAGAATTGGGCTGGGATGAATAGGGAATGGAGATTCCATCTCTGAATTTAAAAAATTTTGCACATTGTGGCAACATCTTTCAGTTTCTCCTGTATACATTTCCCCAGGCTCTTCCTTGCATTTGGAGACAAGTAGTGATGTTTGAGTATCAACTTTAGCATCCACTGGAATAGTTTCTTTTTCATCTTCAACAGATTCATCCAAAGCATCCACTGGAATAGTTTCTTTTTCATCTTCAACAGATTCATCCAAAGCATCCACTGGAATAGTTTCTTTTTCATCTTCAACAGATTCATCCGAGCATTCGAGTTCTTCTGCTTCTGGGGTAAATGGTCTACCTAGCATTTTTTGCAAAACGCTACTCTCCTGTATTTCAGGTTCAAGGGGACACAGTTCCTGTTTGATGTGCCTGAAATCATCCTCATTTTCTAGACTACAAGTATCCGCTTCAGGTGTTGCATGTTGGGAGGGCCGATCCCAGTTTTTGTTCTCAGCTTCACTATCTGAGCTGCTAGAGTCTGAAACAGTGGGATTAAAGGGATCATACACATTATGCCTATCCTGTTGCTTACTGGCAATCGTACGTGATGCCAGCAACATCTGTTTATCCCTGTGCAGCTGTCGTTTTCTTGCTTCATCTTCCTTTTTGCTGCAGCTTAACTGCATACTTCCTCCAGGAACAGTGGCAGATGGAATACTTAGTCGCCTTGAATGCCAGGAGTTCCCACAGGAGTTTATGCGAAAGCTTACTGATGATGAAGATGATGAAGATAATGAGGAAAACCGTGGCTGGCTGGAAATGGAGGAGGAAGTAGTAAATGAGTTTGAGAATGCAGATGATGAGCCTGCTCCATCAGACCTGTGCCTCTGGGTTTGACCACCTCCTCTTCCCTGTTGCTGGTCTACACTCTGCTGCTTGCCCTTACCGCCAGAAAGGCTGTTCATCCCAGTCTGAAGCATTCCGCTTCCATTAGTACTGCTAGTGTCATTGCTACTGCTTCCGTTACTAATTCTATTACTACCACTAGAGTTAGTTTCATGAGTTCCACCTTTTGTCACACTACTGCTTTCCCTTTTAATTTTTGGTATCCTAGGTAGTATTGACACATCTACCCACATGGGCTTTGGAGGTGCTTTTTTAGGTGGGGGCTCTGATGTGCCCTTGTTCCTGGAGCAATGTTCTGGAGTAGGGTGGACAGACGAAGTGGCTTCCCTGGGATACTTATTAAGGGCACCGACCCCAATAGTTCCCTGGTGTCCAAAAGAGGGATTGAGTCTGTTTGGACCAGGGGGCTGGTCATTCAGATGAGGCCAGGGTTGCATGTCAAAACTAGGAATAACTGTGTGGTTGGGCAAAGACGGTGCTGAAAGGGGAAACTGAAGGGAGTTCTGGGAGACAGGCTCATTTAAAGGTCTATAGGAAGATCCTGGTATGTCTCTGTGATTGCTCAAAGATACAGTAAAACCTTCAAGGCTGCTTGATGTCTGTGGGCTGATCTGAGTGTTACTGCTTTTTCCGCAAACTGGATTCAATGAGGGTGACAAACTCACTGGAACACAAGAAATGCAACAAATGATCAGCATATAAGGTATTGGGTAATGCAGTTCTTGTTTCCATGTAACGTTACGTGGTGTTGCTACTCTTTTGTGGATCAAGGGCACTAACCCTGAATTTTATCTATCTTTTGCTCTGTGGTCATTAAGGGTTAATTAGTAATAACACTGTCAGGATTGTTACCTAGTAAGTAAAAAATGAAATGTAAAAATCTTTTAGAGGAAGTTAAAAACATTATTTTGAATCATGTTTCCAATGGTAACTGACAGCAAGGCTTATGCCCCTCTTGCTTGCTGTCTCTCACACACACCCTTACTTACTTGGTTTTGTAGCTTTAAGAGAGCCATCTCTGTTAATGATTACATCTGAGCTGTCCATCAACAGCATGCTCTGTCCTGATAAAATGCTGCCCAGCAGGTCTGGCACAGGAGCTGCCTCCACAACAGTCCCTGAAGGCGGGACATCCAAACCCCTGATGTGGCAAAGAGAATATTTCATTTGGCCACAGCCTGTAAATTCTCACATTACAAATAATACAACTCACAAGTACTGGAACATGAAAATTAAACACTGCAGATATCAGGTTGCTGAGATAATACACATCAGTGCAGCAAGATTATCATTTAGATTTTGTCATTTCAGACACATTCAGATTTCATCACACAAAATTTATAGTAGTTGACTTTTGATTAGGAAGTTACAACACCTTAGTGGGGGTGGTGACCAAGTAGTTAGTGCGCTTGGTTTCAGTGCGGAAGGTTCTCGGTCAGGAAGGGCATCGAGAGTAAAACTTGTGCCAAATCAACATGCAGATCCACCTCAGATTTGCTGTGGTGACCCCAAATGCAACAAGGGAGCAGCCAAAGGGATTTCACTGTCGCCCAACCTCCCAAGTCCGATGTCTTGCATGAACATTGATGATATCAGAACGGATCAATAACTAAAGATCCGACAAGCTGAACATGACTAATCCATGTGTGGGACGAAAAGCAACGTTGTCATACAGAAACAATAGCGGCAAGAACGTTTTATCAATAACTAACTATTTATGCATGTTCACATGCTTGTCTGCATGCGAACAATAATGATGACAAGTAATGACTTCAAAAAAGAAAACACACTGCTGAAGAATTCTATCAACAAAAAAACAACAAAAAAAACAAAAAACAAACAAACATATCTTTAACACATACTCAGTTTTTGGTTCTATTCCCAACATTCTTACTGACAACCCTAAACTTCAGGGTCGAATGTTGTATTACCTGGAAAGGCTAGCAGTGACTGGTCGAGCCACAGGCTGATGCGAGCGAAGAGCAGAATGAGAGATGCCTCTTCTCTTAGCCTCCAAAAGTGACGAAACATGATCCTGCTGCTCCTCCTCACTAGTCAAATCATTAAAATCAAGTTTATTTATTATTAAAGGTGCTTTCACACCTACCCTGTTTGGTCACTTTCAATCAGAACATAGCACATTTATTCTGAATAGCACAGGCACCCATCTTCACTTGGGTGAACAGTAGTTATCAAGTTGTTTTTGTTTATTAAAAAATAAAAATTTAAGCACAATCAGCAAATCAACCCAACGGTTATAGGCAATGAAACTACAGCATTCCTGAAGCGCTCTTGTTCAGTCTTTTAAAAGTGCTGTATAATTGCAGTAAAGTGTTTGTGCTTGTGCTGTTTCAGAATAAAAGGCATTTATTGTCCATTTTTATTAATTTATTTTTCATTTTATTGTTTCATGTTCTGTATTGCATTGTCTTAGAATAATTATACCATGAATCCAAACACAGTAGGTGGCGGTATGCCCCTCTAAAGCAGGTTCGCAATCTGCTGATAAACACAAATACGTTTTATTACCACAAGCCCAAATATGGCCAGCGACTACTGTCTGTCTAAGTCTAGTTCTATCACTGCCAGAGTCTTCAAATTCACAGGAAGCATTCTTGGGACACAGACCTTGAACAAGTTCAAAGATGGCTAACCTTGACCTATTTTAAGTGGTCAAAAGGTCACATTTTTTTCTACAGTTTCACTGATTACATGCTCATACGGACTAGGGTACTTTATCATTGCACTTCGTATTCTCAAGGTCGGTATCCAGGCAGTCTACCTCGATGAGCGGGTTTTCACTGTGAAAACAATTCAGGACTCATTGCAAAGCATCCCTGGTTCTCAAGACCAGGCACCTAAGTGGCTCTACTCTACTCTTTTCTACTCTTCTATTTTACTCTTCCTTTTTAGATATTTAAATACACCTTAGTATACTAGCATAGTTCCACCTTAGAACTGGAATATAATATATGATATACCTTACTGAATTTTCATGTAATTTGGTCACTTTTCAAAGAGGTCAGACTCATCAATAAAGCCAATTTAATGTACAATGGTTCATTTCAGGTCATCTTAAGTGTATAAATCTCACCGTTTGAGGCAATAATAGCTGTCAGATGGCCATTATAAGGAAGTTAGAGACCATAAAAAAACCATCTGATTTCAATAAAACAGCATACAGACTGAGCATGTTGTCACCGAGCGGACAGTCACGGAAGCACAAATTCTCACCTTCGGACTGGCTACTTTGCCTGGTGACGCGGCACCGACCTTGAGAATTTTTTATTAATTTATAAATGTTACGTTTATTTTCACTGTGGCTGACGTGACAAAGGTGAACACCTTAAAGCAATGATTCATTATAGATGCAATCATTTACGTGCCTTCAAATGATATCACCTTTTAGAAGTGGCTAGCATTAAGTAGTGCAATGCTAATGGCTAATGCTAGCATGGCCAAATGAGTGCTATGTCAGCATTTTAGTACAAATATCTGTATAAATATGGCTTGCTGTGCAGTTAATTGGTGTTAATGGAACACCTTAGGGGCATGTGCTTCAGTATACAATTAATGAATGTTTGAGTGCAATAGAAAGAATCTTTCACCAAATGACAGATTCGTTCCACTGCATGAATGACAAAACAACCATTATTTGTTTTATATAATGCCTAAAATAAATCCTTGTCATTTGTTATTTTATTAATTTATAAACAAGAGAAAACAGTCCAACACAAACTTTAAATAGCAATCCAATCCAAAATTGTTCTGTTAACTTGCAAAAACAGTCAGATAGTTAAAAACAATACTGACGATGTAGTCCATACCTGATGCCATGCACTGACTTCTTCGTGTACAGACTGCTGTCTGCTTTTCTCAGTCCAGCGAAAGATCGCGACAGAAATTTATCGAGCTCTTCATCTGACAGCGTTTCTACTTCAGCTACAGACGTCCCAATGAATACTGCAAATCCTCCAGACGGCTTACTGGATTTGTTTTTTGTGTTAGAATGACCACTGTCAATATGCTTGCTCAAATCATCATCTATCATCAAAATAAACCGTGCCATGTTTGTTTTTAAGCTATGCGCTGTCACTCGTGTGAACACGCAGTGGTCATGGTGTACAATGACACAAAATGTATGGAACCAAAATTGCACAGTAAATGGAAGCAAATGGGGTGAATGAATAATCAATATCACGTTACATACAAACCACCAATCAAATGACAAGGATCTATTTAGGTGTTATATAAAACAAAATATTAAAGTGCAAGATTACTGATCTACTTAGCGAGTAAACCAGTGGTGTCTAAGGTATTCCAGAATGTGCTAAGAGGGTGCAGGTTTTCTTTGTAGCCACTGACTCCAGCAGCTGATTTCACTGATTAACATCACTTTGAACAGATGGGATGAGTTCATCAGTGAAATCCTCTGCTGGAGTCAGTGACTGCAAAGAAAACCTGCATCCTCTTAGCCCATTCTGGAATACTCTGGACACCACTGGAGTAGACTATGTCAAAATCAAACAAAATGTTTTTACATGTGGTTACCATTTTGGTTCCGAGAACCAAGCTATAGGTGTGTACTAGGCATGTGAATCTCATCACTGACAACAATTCGATACGCACCTCGATACGCTACCAGCGATACAATACATATCGCGATACATGACGATACAATGCGATAAGATTCATCCCTGTTCCCAATTCAATGCGATTTGATATGTATTTGATGGCGATTCAATTCCTCACAATGCGATACGCTGTGATTCAACATGATGCAAAGAAATTGTACCAAAAATTTAAATAGAAAATAAGCTGCAATTCAGTATGGTACTATAGTATTCTTCTTATTCACTCATTGATAGAGCACCGCTTTGGCAAACATAATTTGACATACTTTTCTCACCAGTTTGCTGGAGCTCGGTTTACATTTTGCCTCAGAGGAATCCAAGTTAGGGCGAGCAGCATCAGCCACGGCATTCTTTACAAACTATCTACGTCTTGTCAAATTTCCCATCTTTTTTTAAAAAAAGGGTAAAGTATTTCCAAACACCTGATTTAAATGTTTTAGGTGTGTCAAAAACGTCTTCCAACCACTTGCTGCGATTCTCGCGGACCTGCATGTTTGTTGTGGTAGAAATGTGCTTTCAGGCTTCCGTCCATGTTCAAAACACAACGCAAAGCAGTGGTGGCGCATTCAATGTGCCTTGGAAAAAATAAATAAAATGAATGCAAGCACGCAGCGAGCGATGCATCACAATTTCGCCCGTCAATTGAAGCGATGCACACTGAATGAATCGATACACTCGCATCGCACACTTTTGTATCTAGATACCGATTCGTATCAATTAATCTCCACATGCCTAGTGTGTACACACCCTAACAGTGTACATGCTCTTGAGTAATTAAACAATGCTTCTTGCTAAGCAACAGTTGCTTAACCTAAGTGAAAATAGTAACAAGATAAATGTAACTAAAGAATGAAAAATATAGCTGACCAAAGTATGGGAGTGCTCACTTATTACTTTGGTATGTCAAAGTCAAATCAGTAGATATACTCAACAAAAATATAAACGCAACACTTTTGGTTTTGCTCCCATTTTGTATGAGATGAACTCAAAGATCTAAAACTTTTTCCACATACACAATATCACCATTTCCCTCAAATATTGTTCACAAACGAGTCTAAATCTGTGATAGTGAGCACTTCTCCTTTGCTGAGATAATCCATCCCACCTCACAGGTGTGCCATACCAAGATGCTGATTAGACACCATGATTAGTGCACAGGTGTGCCTTAGACTGCCCACAATAAAAGGTCACTCTGAAAGGTGCAGTTTTGTTTTATTGGGGGGGGGATATCAATGAAAATGAAAATGAATGTTGGTTTAATATCTTTAACCTGTATTGTTATCAACCCAAGAATATGAGCAGGTCACATACCGTTCCACAAAAGGATCCAGGTCAAATGGATCTCCATAGACAGACAGAGATGCTGCACCTATGTCGGCACGCATGCTGCTTAGTGTGTGCTCTGAGGGCCGGTATACTGTGGGAAGAGAAGAACCAGTGTTGGACTTTACAATTCCAAGACTACTTGCAATGCGGCTTCGAGGAGTGGCTGACTTTTTCACCACCTGGTGGGAAAACAAAGGGGAAAATTACCTTATTTGGACAAGAAATGAACTTCTTAGTGTTTAAGTTCAGCATCATATGCATCCAGTAAGCAAAAATAATGTTTTTCTATTGGACACACTCACCAGCTTTTTTCTGGATTTGGACTTTCTTGCTTTCCGTTTCTGCCTCTTGACTCCTGTGCTTGCAGCTCTACTTTTTCTACCCTTACCAATGGATGTCTTCTTGCTTTTGAGCTTTCTGTGCTTTCCTGTTCAAGTAATCATAAACACAATGTAGGTTTCAGATGTGTGTCCACTTTCCACTGTACAAATGTATTGGTGCTTGCTGTCATGCTGAGTCCATTTAGAAATATGGGGTTGACTTGGACGTGTGGGTGTACTAACCGGCTCTGCGGCGTCTAGTTGTAACACGGGGCGTGAGGTCCCTTACATACACGGCCGTGTTCAGCCCAGCCACCACAGCATTAATCGTCTCATCCAGCCAAGTGGACCTCATCAGATATGTGGGCGCATACTAGTAAGAAAGGGTTTACATTAATGCAAAGATCGATTCAATTCCAACCACCTTTCTACTTCAAACTGGGCTGGGCAATACACCGCTATCAAAGTCACTAACAGCATGACACCATAACACAAGGATTACGCCAATATCTGCGGTATCCTTTAACTGTCCTTTAACACGAAATGTGTGCTGCTGCAAATCTGTGTCCCCTCTGGAAACATATATACAAGTAAATGACAGTGTGACTGATACATAAAAGTTTACCTGTCTTTCTGCACACTCCCAAAGTCAACAGAATATTTCAAGCAAAGATTCAAGGGTGAAAAAGTCTCATGACTTCAGTTTTTGACATTGTAACAGATCAATTACGCCATGACATGACGTCGTTAGAAAGAGAGATTCAAAGCAACCTGGAGACACCCACGCTCCAAACACTGGCACCTTCTGGACTACGTCCTGAAGCGACAGCGTGATAGAAGAGACGTACTACATACCAGGGTGATGCCTAGCGCGGATTGCTATACGGATCATCGATGGTCCGTTCCAAGATTGCTTTCACTTTCAAGCTCCCTCCAAAGAAGAAAGGCCCACAGTTTAAGAAGCTACAAGTCCACAAGCTGCAAGACAGACACAAAAATGGAGTTCCAGGCCAAACTAGAGGAGAGACTGGGTGGAGAAGAAGTCCTGCCTGACGATCCTGAACAACAGTGGATGAGATTAAAGACCATCCTTCAGGAGACGGCAGCATAAGTAGTGGGCTTCTCAGCCAGAAAAAATAAAGACTGGTTTGATGAGTCTGACGCACAGATCCAGGAATTACTAGAAAAGAAACGTGCATGCCACAAGACTCTTTTAGCTAAACCTGATGAGCACTCTGCCAAGACAGCTTACAGAAACGCCTGCTCCAGACTGCAAAGCAAGCTCCGCATATTGCAGAACGACTGGTGGCTAGCTTTTGCGGAGAAGACACAACAACATGCCGGTGCTGGAGACATGCGCTCCTTTTATGAAGCCCTTAAGACCATCCACGGGCCAGCACATCAAGTGCAAGCACCCCTGCTCTCCTCAGACGGCTCCACCTTTCTGAAGGACAAGGAAACCATTATGCAGCGTTGGTCAGAACACTTTGAAAACCTCTTCAGTGACAAGCGCACTGTGCAAGAGTCATCAATCGAGAAGATTCCCCAGGTGGAGGTGAAATGGGAACCTGATGACCCCCCAACACTTGAAGAGATCCGAAAGGCCACCACGCAGCTGAATCCAGGGAAGTCTCCTGGCATAGATGGCATCCCAGCAGAGGTGTACCAAAATGGAGGTGAGGCAGTCCTTGACAAGCTTCAGATTCTCTTCTCCAGTTGCTGGGAAAAGGGAATGGTTCCACATGACCTTCGGGATGCGGTCATTGTCCCCCTGTACAAGAACAAGGGCGACAAGTCTGACTGTTCTAATTACCGGGGCATCACTCTCCTCTCAACAGCAGGCAAGATTCTGGCTCGAGTGCTGCTCAACAGGCTTACCCCTACCATAGCGAAAGAAAATACTCCCGAGAGTCAGTGCGGATTTCGGGCCAACAGGGGAACCACCGACATGATCTTCATCCTGAGACAGATCCAGGAGAAGTGCAGAGAACAGAACATGGCCCTTTATGCAGCCTTCATAGACCTACCCAAGGCTTTTGACATGGTCAGTCATGAGGGTTTGTGGAAGATTCTTGCACACCTTGGCTGCCCTTCAAAGCTCCTCACCATCCTTCACCAGCTGCATGAAGGCCAGATGGGACAAGTGAAGCACAACGGGACTCTGGCAGCTTCCCCATCTTAAATGGCGTCAAACAAGGTTGTATCCTCGCGCCCACTCTGTTCTCCATCTTCTTCAGCATGATGCTTCGTGAGGCCAAAGAAGACTTAACAGACAGCATTTATATCCGCTTCAGAACCGACGGAAGTCTGTTTAACTTGTGGCGCCTTCTGTCCTATACTAAGATCACAGAACAGCTAATCATGGAGCTGCACTTCGCAGATGATTGCACCCTCGTCGCCCATACGGAGCAAGCCTTGCAGCCCATCGTCAACTGTTTTGCTGAAGCAGCAAGAGCCTTCGGCCTCACCATCAGCCTGAGAAAGACAGAAGTGCTATATCAACCGGTCCTCCATACAGCATATACCCCACCCCAAGTCAACATCGAGGGTACCAGCCTGAATGCAGTAGAGCACTTCACGTATCTCGGTAGTGTTATCTCAAACGACGCATCGTCATCTGATGCATCTGTCGCCAAGGACCTAGACAGTCGCCTTGCCAAGGCCAGCAGTTCTTTTGGTCATCTCTCCAAGAAAGTCTGGCAGAATCATGCACTGCGCCTTTCTACAAAAGTGCAGGTCTACAGTGCCATTGTGGTCCCTACCCTCCTGTATGGAGTTGAAACCTGGGTTCTGTATCGCCAGCAGATCAGATTACTGGAACGCTTTCATCAGCGTTGTCTCCGAAACATCCTCGGGATCAAGTGGCAGGACTACGTCTCAAATGAGGACATCCTTACCAGAGCCAAATTGCCCAGCATGGAGTCTATTATACTCAAACAACAGCTTTGTTGGGCAGGTCTCGTAGCCAGGATGGACGATACATGCTTGCAGAAATTAATTCTCTTTGGCGAGCTCAAGGAAGGGAGACGAAACCAAGGGGCCCCCAAAAAGCGCTACAAGGACCAGCTAAAGAAGCAGCTCTCCCTTGCAGGCATTCAGCATCAGTCATGGCAGCATCTAGCTACAGATAGACTTAGCTGGCGTTCCAGCATCAAATCCGCCAGTCTGAAGTTCGAGGCAGAAAGAAGTGAGGCCTCACGCCAGAAGCGTCAAAGGCAGAAAGAGCGGGCAGCAGCACAAGCCCAGCCTACTCAAGTGTTCATTTGCCTCAAGTGTAACAGGTCTTGTGCATCCCGCATCGGACTTTTTAGCCACCAGAGGGCTTTTAGGGGGAAAAAAAAAAAAGCCTTCCCACTATCCTCGCAAGCAAGGAAACTGCCAGAGAGATAACAGATCAATTATAGAAAGTGGCACTGTATTTTGAACAAGCATCTTTTTTTTTTTTTTTTTTAAGAGAGAATTTAATACAATTTTGACTTCAGTGTAAGCATTTCACTCCCACCAACACCTCTAGGACACAAGTACAAGGGATGATTACAGGTTGTAACATAAGACAATGGAGTGCAAGTGGTTTGAACATTTATCATTCTTCTTAAACACAACAAGTAACTCTCCTGCTAGCCTCTTAATTAATGTTGATTTATTCATAATTAGCAGTGTACCCGGGCGATTCCCAGGTGGGAGATTTCATAAGACATTTGTGACTGCTTCACCTTCGACAGTCCTGATACGTCCCTGAATTCAATAGTGTAACTGTTTCAGAATATTTACTGTAATAAAAAAATACTGAATTCATATACTCACATAGGTGGTCTCTACATGTGCATGGCATGAATGCATTTTAAGGATGGAGACTGTACATCAGTACCTATAGGGTTTCACTTTCCAGGTTTAAGTCCTTCATCACATTTAGCAAATGTGTGGCTCCTCACACTGCCTTAAACACTGCCATCTATTGGTAAATGTGATGGACTTAGAATTTTCAGTTTTCAAATTGCCTTTACAAATGGAAAAAAAAGACATATTTACAAATACAGATTTATTTGTAAAACCCACCACACATTTCAGTAACTGTGTTATACCGACCAGCCAACCACTGACATCAGGAAACTAATGTACCCATAATGCAATGCGGCATGTGTGACCAAATGCTAAAAAATTCAAAATTAGTGCATGACTTTAAAACTAAAACATATAGCTGATATTTTCACTTTGTAAAATGACAGACGTGAGGTTAATTTCAATAACTTGTCTGCAATTAATTTGTTTAAAATTATAACCATAAGTCAAAACCGTGTGCCTGTGCAAGACTGCAGTGGAATGACCAACATTGTACGGTATAAAGAGAAATTATCTTTTTTTCTTCTTTCTCTCTCGTAGTCAGCTCTCCTTTGCCTGCAGAGTATAGAGCTCTACCATTCATGACTGGCTGGCTGCTACAAAACATGTAACAGACAGGCACTAAAATCTTCGATTTCAGACTTTAAAAATGTTTTTAAATGTTAAGTTTTATTCACTATGCCCGCAAAAATATGTTAGCGGTCTAAAAGTTATGGAACTAAATTTATCGGAAGCTAATTGGTCCGCTGATGTTTTCAAAGTTATCTGGAAAGCTAATCCACTAATGAAAACATTAGCTTCGATAATTAGCAGTTAGCGGATTAGCAGAACTGTGCCCACCACTGCCTCCAGCTAGGTAAAAGCCATGTCTCCAAGGTTACGTAATGATTATGGATAAAAATGGCTATTAATCTGTCATGTATTTTATTCATGCAATCTGGCTAAGTTGCTTTTATCAGCTATATCAGTGCCCACACAAGATAAAAACTCTGAAGAAATGAATTATAATCTAGTATATAATTTTATTTTTTTAAATAGCACTGACTGGTGTGACATATGCACTTTAAGAATGGTATCCAGTGCATCTAGATAACACACAATATAAGGAGCTACTTGATAATGAATCATAGACCTAATAAATTATATAGAAAGATTGTAAAAACAAAAACTATAGAACATTATGCAACCACCTGGAAAGTGAAACAATATAGTTAGTGATGTACAGTCTACATCCTTAAAATGCCCCCTGGTTGGGACTGTGCCAATTCATGTACATGCATTAATTTATGCAATAACCACCAAGCTGCAATCATGTCATGCAAAAGTAGACACCTTCATTTATAATTCAGTGTTTTTATTGTCAATCACTGTCCATAATCAAGGTATAAAGTTAATGTTAAGACGCTCCCTTTTTTGGCTTATGATGACAAATATATGTATGTGTGCATTTACACATGTACAAATCATCTACATTTGCTGTGCAACAGTAATTTCACAAGCTGTAAATTAAAAAAAAACTGGATTATGTTATTTTTCAAGTACTTATCAAGGTTTTAAGAGCTCTATGTACTGGCAGAAATAGAACATGCTTCACAAAACAAGCAAAACACAGACCACATGTCAGCAACTGTGCTCCTGGAGATCATTTCCCCAGCATGTTTTCCATGTGTGCCTGCTGCAGCCGTAACTGATGGCTCAGTGAGCAGTGGATGGAGCAGAGAGGGTTGGAAATCAGACAGGGCAGATAATCTCCAAGGTCTGATGCTGAGTATCCAGCGTCAGACATTATAACAGCAGGGCACAGTGCCACTGTTCCCAGGTTTTGTTAGCGTCGTTAGAGTCCTTTGACCAGCTTTGCTATTGTTTTTTATTTATTTGTTTGTTTTAAACCTTAAAAGGAAAGATACTGCAATATATTAGAGCAATATATTGTTCATATCACCCAGCCCAAACTTGAAGTCTGCATTGCTGATCATAGGATGCAGTTAAAATTACTGGTCTGAAGTAACAAATACATTCAATTCTATTGTCATTAGAACTTAATGTTAGCTCAATAAATAAATAAGTACAAGCAGCATACAAATGTCAAACTTCCATAGAGCAACAAACTTTGTACAACATCAAGACATTGATCTGTAAAACTCAAATTTGTACATAAGATGCAAATGTGAGTTATTAAATGAGCCAATACAGAAGCATCACGCCTCATGCCAAACCTGTGAGGAGCGTGCCTGTGTGATGCGGTGCCGGTTGACATTAGCGCGAACCCTTTCGCTCTGCTGTGTGCGAGCGATTGCTCGTCTAGACCTGGCAGCATGGGACTGGGAGTGACTCGTGGCACGTTGTTCAGGACGGGCAACACTTTCTGTCTCGCTCACTTCGCCAGCAGGACTCCCTGAGACAGTGGAATTGCAAAATGATGAAAAGATGATGCAGACAGTTTGCTTAAGCAACTGTGTCAAGTGAACCATGACACTCATCTCTGATGGTACCATATATGACATATTGTGTTGAATCATGGGGAAACACTTACAAATCAAATACCAATCCAATATTCCTTTTGCAAAAACGAGCCATACGAATCATCTGCAATAAACATTATCGTGAACCAACTCATTCTCTATTTGTGTATTTAAATTTATTAAAATTCATAGATGTGGTCGATTACATTACAATTCAAACTTTGTTTCGAGTGAAAAACCAAGCCTTACCGAGACATGTCCAGAGTCTGTTCAGATTGAGGGAATCCAGTTATAGTTTAAGAGGTTGTGCAATTTTTATGAAACCACCAGTAAGAACAAATGTAAAGAGTTTTTGTGCGTCTTTGGTTGGGGTGAAGAAATGTAACAAATGTTCAGAGGTTAGAATGAGTGGTACCTTAGTAAGATTTAAGAAACTACTCAAAAAGAACATCATGTCCAAGTATCATAAAGAAGCAAATATAATTTGATTTATAGGGAATGTTCAATTTATAAGTGGGACTTACTGTATATTTGAATGTGTGGGTATGTGTATGCGTATGTAGATATATAGATATGGGTAGGTGTATGTGTATATATGTATATAAGTGACCGTGTATATGTATGTATATATATGTATATATTTATGTATGTAAAGTATATACGTATGTATATAGGTATATATGGCACAGCCCAAGCAGAGGGTCACCCCCAAGAGCCTGGTCTGCTTGAGGTTTCTTCCTTATAGGGAGTTTTTTTTCCTCACCACAGTTGCCTAGTGCTTGCTCTGGGGGTTGGTAAGGTTAGTCCTTACTTGCGTAAAGTGCCTTGATTCGACTTTCTTGTGATCTGGTACTATATAAATATAATTATAAGTGAATAGCATATTGATGTGTATGTCTGTGTGTCGACATGTAGTAGTGAATTTGTTTTTATGTAAATATGACTGATTAGAATTGATGGACTTGTACTAGCAGGGGTGGGCGCTAATAAGCTTTGCTTCAGCCCACACCCTTTCGGACTCACTAGTTTTGTCTATGAGTTTGTGGAATTGTTCATTTTTTTCTATTTGAATATTTTGTGTGCCAAATAAACTTTGTCACTTGTCAAACCATGACACTAAGTCAGTGATGTGTTGTCCTGACACAGAGAGCCAATAGTTTCTAGATTTTCATGGTAAAGACTAAGCAACAATTTGTGACAGTAAATTTCCTGCTGTGGACAGATGCCACCAAAATCTGAAGACAGTTGGTCACGAATGACACATAAATCTTCATCACTATAATGAAATGTGTAATCAATCTACATTTATGAAATCTGTGTTAAAATTTTAAAAACCCATAAACGTTTCTACAAGCAATAAATTCACTTCACTTTATCCATGAGCAATACCTGACTTCAGGGCCTTTCACATATGTAAAATAATTTTTAAGACTCAGACCAACTGCCAAAATCTAAAGTGTTGGTTATTGGTGAATAATGGAGTACATTTTGCTTCATTTTTTTTTTTTTACAAAATTGACATAATAAAAGGTGATATTAGTAGAAATCATATTAAACAGAAATAAAACTAAGCGGAGAGAAAGAAAGCTTTTACTGTTAAGAAAGGTGTTACTGATGGATACCGACCATGCTCCACCTGTGTATTTTCATTCTCTAATCTGCTTAAATCATTCTGGATTAGGGTGCTCACATCAGTTTCGTCCAGTCGAAAACATTGTTTTGACTAAATGTCTTATAGATTTACTTGAATGACGGTTGTTGGCTTCACAATCAGGGCAGAACCATTCCTCAACAGGCACAGCATCCAGAGGCGGTGTGAGACATTCCATGTGATACCTGCAGTATAAAAAGGCAGAATACATTATTCTACAAGAAATATGACAAGTTTTTGAAGACTACAAACCAAGGGGGAAAGTTATTATTAGTATATCAGTTGATGATGTTGTGACTTGCTCTCCACCATATATACAGCAATGTGCAGACATTCTAGAGAATTAAGTTCTAAAAACCTTTACACAAATTTAAAATTATACTCTTATTCCACAGAGTGCCATTCCCTCTCGTTTCATCCTGAATAGAAAATCGGGTTGCGTTTTGAAGCATCACAGTAACTACATGATGCATCTTTTGTCAATCTTGAACAAACTTGGTATACACAGTAGTTACAGCCATCAGTGGCACCAGTTTTGAAATTGGGATGAAATTTTTGAACAGCTCTAAAATTTCATCCCAATTCCCCAAATCTGCATCATTAAGGAGTCACTTCTGGGTGTTCGCAGTCTTAACAGCTTCAATCATGTTCCAACATCTTTAAATGGGGTAGTCCCAGTGAGTACAGCCTGATACTACAATTTATTTTCATTTATATAGTGCCAAATCACAACAGAGTTGCCTCAAGGCACTTCACACAAGTAAGGTCTAACCTTGTTTGACTGCGCTCCAGAGGGGTAAAAATTTGAAGCCAAAGCAGCGTTTGTTGAGGTTGTGGCTGAGAATACAGCTGGGCACAGCTTTACTTTCATTTTCAAGTGGGTTGTCAAGTATGCAATTTATATGCCAGCCAGTTGCCAGGTCTGCATTTTATAAGCCAGCCTGAAAAGAGGCATGTCAGACTAAGCATTTTCATCCCGTTTTTACACTTTATCTGGATTGTGGGGATCATAATAGGAATAGGGGAATATGGGCGTTATTATATCCTTAAAAAGAAATGAAACACTGCTAAATATGCAATAACACACACAGAATGAGAGTACAATGACATATCTGTGTCAACACACACATTTCAAATACAAAGTGTCGACCATACTGGATTCTGTGTTGCTGGAACTACTGTTTTCACAAGAAACACTCAATATGCAAATATATGCACTAAACAACCTTAAAATGTAATCACGTTTACTACCCAGGACTACCAAAGGTACAAGTACAAAGTGTCTACCCTGTATGGTTGCAGTTATGTTCACAAAAACAACTACCCACAGATAGACGCCAGTGTGGCGACATAATAGAGGCAAGACAGAAGGACTTTCCTTTGCATATACAAGGGTAACGAGAAACATATCAGTCATCTCACCCAGAATCACATCCATCACAGAGCAAAAGGCGGTCTTCACGGTCACTGGCACCACACACCTCACAATTGGTTTGGTCAAGCTCCAGGTCAACAACTTCCTCTTCAGCTTCTGTCACAGGCTTTTGAACTGTGATCTGAATGAAACAGAAAATTTGAATAAACTGCAAATGGACTTCGTGTATAGAGAGATTTTACATCTGAGACCAAAAGGGCTATACAATGATGCCACACACATGCACCTTGTGCCCAGTGCTTAAGTGTGGTAACAAGATCACTTTTCTAAACAAATGTCCATGATAGTCATAGTGGTAGCAGTACTGCTGTTACTACTACTACTACCACTAGTTCTACTACTAACAATAATAATGAGCTCAACATATTATAAAAGATAGAAAAACTTTATGCAGTTCAATAAGGCAAGCCAGTTTATCCACAAGCATGTGCCGTGACCATGTCAAATATTCCAATCAAAGTTCACAGTGACCCACATCAGTAAACAAAGCCGCATTTGTGGAGTGTGTGATCTATTTACATCTAGCCCTTAAAGTTAAATGAGCATTTTTAACCAGTGTTAAAGCAGCATGCCAGGTCCACATTGTTTTGTGTCTGGTCATCACAACGGTACATGTGTACTACAAAAGTAGAAAAAGCTAATTTTCCCTGTATATGAGTGCAAACAAGACACCGCACACTGCATATGAGATCTGCCATATGTGCTACACAATTTTCCACCTGAAATGCAAGATCCTGAAGGACATGCTGAGTGGACTAAATTAGAACCTTATAATTATTATTTTTACTTTTATCTGTTACATATCCAAACAAACTCAGCCAAATATTTGAAAATGCAATGTCTATATTGCGGTATACTACCGTGTGTGTGTGTGTGTGTATTATACACGCACGCAAAGTGCATCCGGAAAGTACAGCGCTTTAAGTTTTGTTACATTTCAGCATTATTCCAAAATGGAGTAAATGAATTTCTTCCCCTCAAAATTTGACTCACAACACCCCATAATGACATGAAAATGCTTTTTTTTTTTAATGGTTTGCAAATGTATTAAAAATAAAAAAAAATGTAAGCAATCACATGTACATAAGTATTCACACCCTTTGCTCAATACGTTGTTTATGCACCTTTGGCAGCAATTTCAGCCTAAATTTTTTTTGAATTATGAAGCCACAAGTTTGGTGCACCTATCTTTGGGCAGTTTTGGCCATTCCTCTTTGCAGCACCTCTTAATAGTAAAGCAGCTAAAAGAATATTCAGAGCAAAATCCTGCAAATGGTGATACAAGCATCAAATTTGTCACAAATACTCCTTAGACATTACTCTTTTGAAAAAACTGGCCACTTGAATTTTCAATAGGTGGCCAGTCAGGGGTCAATTGAGGAATTGCACAGGGGTCAAAATTAATGCTGCAATCAAATTGAAAACTACAGGGTTTTAAAAAGGAATAGTTTGGACCATGTATCATGTTTAATTATCATGTTACATTGTAACATATGTCTCATGTCATAGAATCCAATGGACGTTGACCTTGTCTTTGGAGGCCAAGCATTCAACAGTCAAAACTGTTCCATTTATTAATCCTATTAGCTCAACCAATAATTTGCATCACTTTTTTACCAATATTTAAGGATCTTTAACTTTTGACCCCTGTACAAACTGACCTTTGCCACCATTTTTGCTGTTTTTACCCCGTAACTCCTGAACATTCAGGCAGATAGTCCAAACTACAGTGGGGAAAATAAGTATTTGACCCCCTGTCAGTTTTGCAGGTTTTCCCACCTACAAAGAATGGAGAGGTCTGTAATTTGTATCGTAGGTATATTATAACTGTGAGAGACAGAATCTAAAAAGAAATCCAGAAAATCACATTGTATGATTTTTAAATAATTAATTTGCATTTTATTGCAAAAAACAAGTGTTTGACCCCCTACAAAAACAGAGCTTAACAATTGGTACAGAAACATTTGTCTGCCATTACAGAGGTAGACGTTTCCTGTAGTTTTTGACCAAGTTTTCACACACTGCAACAGGGATTCTGGTCCACTCCTCCATACAGATCTTCTCCAAATCTTTCAGGTTTGGAGTTTCAGCTCCCTCCAAAGATTTTCTATTGAGTTCAGGTCTGGAGACTGGCCAGGCCACTCCAGGACCGTGAAATGCTTCTTACGGAGCCCCTCCTTAGTTGCCCTGGCTGTGTGTTTGGGGTCACTGTCATGCTGGAAGACCCAGCCATGATCCATCTTCAATGCTCTTACTGAGGGAAGGAGGTTGTTTGCCAAAATCTCACCATACATGACCCCATCCATCCTCCCTTCAATACGGTGCAGTCATCCTGTCCCTTTTGCAGAAAAGCATCCCCAGAGTATGATGTTTCCACCCCCATGCTTCACAGTTGGGATGGTTTTCTTGGGGTTGTTCTCATCCTCTAAACATGGGAAGTGGAGTTGATTCCAAAAAGCTCTATTTTGGTCTCATCCGACCACATGACGTTCTCCCATACCTCCTCTGGATCATCCAGATGGTCACTGGTGAACTTCAAACGGGCCTGGATATGTGCTGGCTTGAGCAGGGGGACCTTGCTGCCCTGCAGGATTTTAAACCATGACAGCATCATGTGTTACTAATGTAATCTTTGTGACTGTGATCCCAGCTCTCTTCAGGTCATTGACCAGGTCCTCCTGTGTAGTTCTGAGCTTTCTCAGAATCATCCTTACCCCACAAAGTGAGATCTTGCATGAAATCCCAGACCGAGGGAAATTGACAGTCATTTTGTGTTTCTTCCACTTTCTAATAAATAATTATAACAGGTGTTGTCTTCTACCAAGCTGCTTGCCTGTTGTCCTGTAGTCCATCCCAGCTTTGTGCAGGTCTACAGTTTTGTCCCTGGTGTCCTTAGACAGCTCTTTGGTCTTGGCTATGGTGAATAGGTTGGCGTGTGATTGATTGTGTAAACAGGTGTCTTTCATATAGGTAACAAGTTCAAACAGGTGCAATTAATACAGGTAAAGAGTGCAGAATAAGAGGGCTTCTTAAAGAAAAATTAACAGGTCTGTGAGAGCCAGAATTCTTGCTGAGTAGTAGGGGGTCAAATACTTATTTTATGTAATAAAATGCAAATTAATTATTTAAAAATTATACAATGTGACGTTCTGGATTTTTTTTTATTCTGTCTCTCACAGCTGAAGTGTACCTACGATAAAAATTACAGACCTCTCCATTCTTTGTAGGTGGGAAAACCTGCAAAACTGACAGGGGGTCAAATACTTATTTTCCCCACTGTATACCTTTTTGGAATTGTTATGATCAGACAAATACTGTAGTGTAGTTTTCAATTTGATTGGAGCATTTTTAATTTTGACCCCTGTATAATTCTTCTATTGACCCCTACCTGGCTGCCTATTGAAAATTCAAGTGGCTAGTCGTTTTTTTCAAAAGAGTAATGTATAAGGAGTATTTGTGCTGACTTTGGTGCTTGTATTGCCATTTGCAGGATTGTTTCCGTTATCCCCTGCACTTCAGCGCTCCGCATCCAACCTGATGGAGCTTGATGCACAGCCACTTTCAGATCTGTCCAGAGATGGTTATCCCACAGCATGATGCTACTACCACCATTCTTCGCTGTAGGGATGGTGGCTAGTTTCCTCTAAAAATGATGCCTGGCATTCACGCCAAAGAGTTCAATCTTTGTCTCATCAAAGAATTTTATTTATCATGGTCTGAGAGTCCTTCAGGTGCCTTTCGGCAAACTCCAGGCAGGCTGCCATGTGCCTTTTACTAAGGGCCCTGTCACATCATGATGATTTAGTCAGCGTATGTCGACGTATGAAAAATGCACAAAATACGCTGACGTACATCTAATAAATTATGTAGCTGTCACACTATGACGATTCAGCCAACGTACGCTGACAGTCCTGTTTCCACCTAGTGGCCCAGGTAGGTATGGCACAGGTTGGAACGGTTAAGTCTGGCTTGGCTTGTGTTTCCATCGCCGGCAGAACCCTCTTGTCTGGCAGGTGGTGCACATACATATTGACAAGCACGTCATCGAGCACACGTACGCTATCAAGTGGCCTCTCCCCTCCATATGGAGGCCAAAGAGAGTAATTTAACATTTTTTTAAATTTAATTTTTGTCTTTGTTGCTGATGGGATTTATTTTCAATGTGTGCAGAATGCTGAAGAATCGCCTGATGTCTGTGGTAAACGCTGACGTGAATGAATGAGGCCCTATGACCCTTTCAACTTTTAAAATAATTTCATTTTCTTGTTGTGGCACAAAGGGCCAGTTTCCTCTGGTTCAGGCTGAGAAACACACTGGGAGCAGTCAAACACAGAGGGACATTTTTAAAACGCTGCGTTTCTTCAGCCACGACAAAGAACTAAAGTATTTTCAGACGTCATTTTCAAAATAAGGACCCTTTATGTGATATAGAAAAGTTTTCATCAGGCTGCGACGATGAATCCAACTGAAACAAACAGGTAAGACAAGACTTGATATTTACTGTGCGTGAATGGTTTTAATATTTGTAACAGTTTGAACTGGTCTCATGAGGACTGCAGCTTTCAGTTGTTCAGCCAATCAATGGATGTATGTTATGAGCAACTTACAAGAAACGTGTGTCAACAATCACATAACTTACAGGATGCATGAGACATACGCTGGCATGCGTTAAAAATATTGTGCATGCCCAAAAATTTTCAACGTACTTGCAATATTATGAGGTATATCAGCATGGTCTTAACTTACACAAAATGTACCCATGACTGAGTAGATGTACACTTGCGTATGCCAGCGTTTTTAATACGGTTGGCATACGCTAGCAAATCGTCAAGGTGTGACAGGGGTGTAAGGAGTGGCTTTCGTCTGGCCACTCTACCATACAGACCTGATTGGTGGATTGCTGCAGAGACAGTTGTCCTTCTGGAAGGTTCTCCTCTCTCCACAATGGAATGCTGGAGCTCTGACAGAGTGACCATCGGGTTCGTCACCTCCCTGATGAAGGCCCTTCTCCCCTGATCGCTTGGTTTTGACAGGTGACCAGCCCTAGGAAGAGTCCTGGTGGATCTGAATGTCTTCCATTTTCAAATGATGAGCCCGCTGTTCTCATTGGGACCTTCAAATCAGTACAAATGTTTCTGTACCCTTCCCCAGGTTTGTGCCTCGAGACAATCCTGTCTCAGAGGTCTGTCATGGAATAGTCATTCCTTTGACTTCATGCTTGGTCTTTGCTCTGACATGCACTGTCAGCTGTGGGACCTTATATGTAGGCAGCTGTGTGCCTTTCCAAATCATGTCCTATGAACTGAATTTACCCCAGGTGGACTCCAATTATCCTGTAGAAACATCTCAAAGGTCATTAGTGTAAACAGGATGCACCTGAGCTCAATTTTGAGCTTCATGGCAAAGGCTGTGAATACTGATGTACATGAGATTCCTTAGTTTTTTCTTCTTCTTCAATAAATCTGCAAAAATCTAAAAAACTTTTTTTCACATTGTCATTATGGAGTATTGTGTGTAGAATTTTCAGGGGGAAAAAAAATGAATGCCATCCATCTTAGAATAAGGCTGTAACATAAAATGTGGAAAAAGCAAAGCGCTGCGAACAGTTACACTTTCTGGATGCACTATATATATATATATATATATATATATATATATATATATATATATATATATACATACACACACACACTGGGCAAGTTAACGCATTATTATCACATTAACGCATTAATTAATGCCGGCAACAGAACTTTTACATGGCCATTTAAATTTTAAAGTGCTTCCAGACGGCGTAATTGACAGAACCGAAGTTATTTGCAGCCACTGCAAAGCTGCATTTTCTTATCAGCGGAGTACTTTGAGTGTTAAATATCACCTAAATGCAGCACACACAGCTGATACCAGCAAATCACTCAACGAAACACTGCAGCGCGTTAGATGCAGCGTGTGGGAGAACTATAGATAAACAAAGGCAAGAGAAGCTTGCGAATGCAATCGCAACAAATGACGGCACACATGAGATTCCCCCACAATGCGCCATAAAGGAGACGACTGCAAAAGCCACAACTTTACAACGTGCACCCGCTGTTGCTCTCACTGGGAACGACTGGACATCACTGGGTAACTATAATTTACTGTGCTATACACTACTTTTGAATTAATTTTTGGATTTTGCGTATAACAATGCAATTAATCACAATTAATCAAGGATATCATGCGATTAAAATTTTTTATCAGTAATGAGTGACAGCTGACAATGAAGTGGTTGAAGATGAGTGACTACACAAACATAAGGATTATAATACATATGATATAAAGTACACTATAAAAGCACATCAAAAAAAAAAAAAATCTAGAAAAGGACAGGTCTCAATCGAGATACCTGTGTGTTGCATGGCCATGCAAGTGTTGCTCATCTTTCCGTATGATATACTCGTTAATATCTACACACATGCAAGGGCCATTTGCATGTTGCCGATGTCTTGATTACCCAACCCTTTGACAGTTGTAACGGGGCGCACAATATTCTACAAATCATCTAAGTGAACTTTAAACACTTACCATTTTCTGCACTTTGCCCCCAAAACATTTCCTTAGATATATGTTGCTGAAGGTGATGCGGTCAACAGGACAAGAGTTTGCATTCTAAATGCAGAAAAGAAGAAAAACAACAACCGAGCAACTAAGTATCCTCCACAGCTGAACCTTTTTCAATACAGACTAAACATATAAAAAAAATATCTTGTACATAGTTTGTTGATTCTTAAAATCTAAAGTAAAACCTACCTTGGCCCATTCAAGGATGCAGTCAAGACAGAAATAGTGCTCACAGGTCTCTGGTGTTGCCACAAGCTGGCTTCTGAACGAGTTAAGACAAATGGGACACTTCTCACTGTCCTCATCTGAGCTCATCTCTACAAATTCTGCTGAAGATCCTCCATTCTCTGCCTTACATTCTTCCTCCTCTTCATCTGATAAAAGTGGGTAATAATCCAAGTGCTTGTATTAAACAATTATGTCTATGTAAAAGGCACTGCAGCATAATGCAATGTAGTAACCAAACAACTAAAAGAAAGAAATAAAGAAGCCCAAAATACACTGCACAAACATTACAAAAACCATTATTATCAGATAAATAAATTGAACAATTTAACAGCTAAAGGTTACTTACATTCATGAAAAAGTCTACTGGTACGTTTACAACAATGGGCAAATGCAATCTTTCTTACCACCATCTTCATTGTCATTCTCCTCTCCATCAAGGTGATCCTCCTCGTCTTCTTCATCACTGTCAGACTCTGCCTCTTCAGACTCCTCCTCATTGTCAGAGTCATCTGGGGAAAAATGTTAAGTTGCACTATAGCATAAATCTTTAAAGGTTTAAAAAGCCTAAGCCTGGAAGCTGGTGTATTTGCTGAAAAATGATTAATCCAGGTAAGAAAAGTCTAACTTTCTCCACAGTAACTGGACTTATTGGTCTTGAAGACCAATAAGTCCAGTTACTGTGGAATAACAATACTCTTATTTATATAACTGTTGAGTCCATAAAATGTCAAACAATTATGAATAATCATCTTCATAATTTGCCAGGTAAACAGCTTTCATTTTTTTTTATTCTTCTGTCCATTACACTAAAATCTAGAGATATTAATTTTACTCAAACATCAAATTCAGATGTTGACAAAATGATTAATTAATTACGACACCAATTCCAATGAAGTTGGGACATTGTGTAAAATGTAAATAAAAACAGAATACAATGATTTGGAAATCCTCTTCAGCCTATATTCAATTAAATACACCACAAAGACAAGATATTTAATGTTCAAACTGATAAACTTTATTGTTTTTGTGCAAATATTTGCTCATTTTGAAATGGATGCCTGTAACATGTTTCAGAAAAGTTGGGACAGTAGTATGTTCACCACTGTGTTACATCACCTTTCCTTCTAACAACACTCAATAAGCGTTTGGGAACTGAGGACACCAACTGTGAGTGTCATGATTGGGTATAAAAGCAGCACCCCCAAAAGGCTCACCAATTCACAAGCAAAGATGGGGCGAAGATCACTACTTGTGAACAACTGCATGAAACAAATAGTCCAACAGTTTAAGAAGAGCATTTCTCAACGTTCAATTGCAAGGAATTTAGGGATTACATCATCTACAGTCCATAATATAATCAGAAGATTCAGAGAATCTGGAGAACTTTCTACATGTAAGCGACAAGGCCGAAAACCAACACTGAATGCCCGTGACCTTCGATCCCTCAGCGGCACTGCATTAGAAACAGACATCATTGTGTAAAGGATCTTACCGTGTGGGCTCAGGAACACTTCAGGAAACCATTGTCAGTTAACACAGTTCGTCGCTACATGTACAAGTGAAAGTTAAAGCTCTACCATGCAAAGCAAAAGCCATACATCAACAACATCCAGAAATGCCGCCGCCTTCTCTGGGCCCGAGCTCATTTGAAATGGACAGACGCAAAGTGGAAAAGTGTGCTGTGGTCGGATGAGTCCACATTTCAAATAGTTTTTGAAAATCATGGACATCATGTCCTCTGGACAAAATCGGAAAAAGACCATCCAGATTGTTACCAGCTCAACGTTCAAAAGCCAGCATCTGTGATGGTATGGGGGTGTGTAAGTTGCCCATGGCATGGGCAACTTACACATCTGTGATGGCACCATCAATGCTGAAGGGTACATCCAGATTTTAGAGCAACACATGCTGCCATCCAAGCATTCAGCTTGGGACTCTGGCGAGGGCGGCTGCCCCCGTTCACGCCACTCCTGCACCCCCCAAGCTGACGATGGCGGCGTGACCATATGTTGCTGCTCCCCCCCCACCACCACACACACACACACACACACACACACATTGCCTCAATTTGGAAAATGGACTGTTTCAAAGTTTAGTGCACATAAACAATGTCAAATGTATATGTGTTGTTTTTTTAATTCTGATGTGTGCCATTATTACGGTAAACATAAACGTGGATTAATTGCTGTATCCTGTGGTATTTGGAGTGTGGACGCAATTTCATTGTTGTTGCACCTGTGTAATAACAATGACAATAAATCAAATCAATGTTTTTTTCAGGGACATCCCTGCTTATTTCTGCCAGACAATGCCAAGCCACATTCTGCATGTTACAACAGCGTAGTAAAAGAGTGCGGGTACTAGACTGGCCTGCCTGCAGTCCAGACCTGTCACCCACTGAAAATGGGTGGCACATTATGAAGCGCAAAATATAACAATGGAGACCCCGGACTGTTGAACTACTGAAGTCGTACATCAAGCAAGAATGGGAAAGAATTCCACCTACAAAGCTTCAACAATTATTGTCCTCAGTTCCCAAACGCTTATTGAGTGAGTGCTGTTAGAAGGAAAGGTGCTGTAACACAGTGGTAAACATACCACTGTCCCAGCTTTTTTGAAACATGTTGC
Source organism: Thalassophryne amazonica (assembly GCF_902500255.1). Taxonomy (NCBI): domain Eukaryota; kingdom Metazoa; phylum Chordata; class Actinopteri; order Batrachoidiformes; family Batrachoididae; genus Thalassophryne; species Thalassophryne amazonica. The sequence goes on from NC_047110.1 coordinate 84,590,664, forward strand.
AGGCATCCATTTCAAAATGAGCAAATATTTGCACAAAAACAATAAAGTTCATCAGTTTGAACATTAAATATCTTGTCTTTGTGGTGTATTTAATTGAATATAGGTTGAAGAGCATTTGCAAATCATTGTATTCTGTTTTTATTTACATTTTACACAACATCCCAACTTCATTGGAATTGGGGTTGTACCTCATTAGCTGCTGACTGACCTTTTCTCAATTAACTAATGAGTGTATACGTAGTTCTGCCAAATCTGAATAATTCTTGAATTTTACATTTGAATTATCATCATTACAGGTGTAATATCTTACCTGTCCATTTGTATATATTTCATAAACAAAATCAGCAGGAAATGTAACTTGTTGAATAACTTGTCAGTGACAAATATTTCAGTTTTTGAGAATTGTGTGAGATTCCCACGTACACAAATTTGGCTACTACAGTCCATGAGTACACCAGATGAAAGTATGCAGTGATGAATTTTGACAGTGTCCTGTATAAAAATATACTCACAATTTTTCTTCATCCACTGAAGAATTTAATACTTATTTAAGGTCCATGCATGATCATAGAGAATATGCTGAATACCTGAGATGGCCCAGAATGCAGCCCTGTTTCCTTTGATGCGGGATGTACTGCGGTTGATCTGTTCATCTTGGCTGTCATCGTCATCCATAACTGATGTGAGAACAGCAGAATAATTTCTTTGAGCTACGCAATACAATAATTCCAACTTCATGCACTGTAAATCCAGCTGTACCCCACATGATACAAATGTGTGTTACAGCAGCTTGGTACAGAAACACACAGCATATTGCAAAGAATATGTTGTAACTGTGACAAGATCCTGTGTATTGGTTAGAATTGTAGTGTATCGCATAAGTCTGAACATGCGCAAAATGTCTGTAATATAATATGTGCCGTACACTGCAAAAACTGTCTCTCTCAAAATAAGCCAAATAATCTGAAATCTATCCTAATTGTCTTGAATTAAGCAAAAATAAAAATAAAAATAATAATCTGCCAATGTGGTAAAAAAATTTGTTAGAATTCTCAAAACTAGCAAAATGTCTAGGCACTGAATAATCAAGATGTGCCTTTAGAGTAGACAGAATTCTTATTTTAAGATTAGCTTCTGTCTTAAAATAAGGAAAACAATCTTGTTCCTTTGCTTGGATGAGTTAAAATCCATTGCCTTTCCTTGTTATTGGTTAAATAACTTAGTAAGAAAAAGTGAGATACATTTTCCCATAGAGCTGAAACTAATTGAGTTAATTGATTAAAATCGATTATTAAAATAGTTGTTAACTAATGTAGTCATCGATTAGTTGCTAAATAACTTTGTTTTACTGCAAATGTTTCATTTCTTCCATATAATCAACCGAGCTTTGCTTTGAATCTTGAACAAATGAAGAAGTGCTTTGAGCTGCTGCTTCGTTGGTTTCATTTGTTTTATTTCACTTTATCTTAATTTTTCCCCACTAAAATCCTAAAGAGCATATGTCTGTGAGGAATAGTTACCTTTTTTTATGTTAAACTGACCTGTTATGGTCTTCTGAAACAGTTGATACATGTATTTTATGCCAACACCAATGCTAACGCATTAGCATGTCTATGGCGTTTTCAATGTTAAAGTTAGCATTAAGCAGCTGGCATTTCAGCATGTTTGTGCATTTGTTTTCTGTATAATAATTAATGGCTCAGCGTTTGTTGTCATAAAAGAGTCAAATGTATTACAAATTATATTTTTTTAATTTATTTTATTTATATGTTAATAATAATAGCAACAATAATAGCAATAATAACTAATAATGCTACAATACAATTTTAGAGAAAGAGACATGAGTCATGTGGGCAGCACGGTGGCTTAGTGGTTGGCACTGTTGCCCCACAGCGAGAAGGTCGTGGGTTCAATTCCCGTGGCCTTTCTGTGTGGAGTTTGCATGTTCTCCCCGTGTTTGCGTGGGTTTCCTCCGGGTGCTCCGGTTTCCTCCCACATCCAAAGACATGCGGGTTAGGTGAATTGGAATCGTTAAAAAAAATTGTCCGTAGGTGTGTCTGTGGGTGTGTCTGTGTTTGTTTGTCTATTTGTGGGCCTGCGACAGACTAGCGTCCTGTCCTGGGTGTACCCCGCCTCGCGCTCTATGACTGCTGGGATAGGCTCCAGCCCCTCGCGACCCTTAACTGGACTAAGCGGTGGAAGATGAAAGAAAGAAAGACATGAGTCACATTTGTCATTGTGAAATGACCACATAGTTTACAAGTTATGCAGAGAATATTGTACATATCAGTCAGGCTAGTTTTTGATTTAGGTTTATGATTAACTGGTTATGCTAATTGCTCATTTGCAGCAACAAAATACCTCTTTTTTTCACCATATATTTTATAACATTTATATGTTTCAATGTTGTTTTATGGCAACTCAGCACTTTGATAAAGCAATGTCATTTGAAATAATTATTTTTGTTCTTTATTATAAACTGTTTTATTCTTTATTATTTTATATTTCAACAGCCAAGGGACATTTGACGATTTGTTGATTTTCAAGTATTTTAAGTTTTCAAATATTGTTCTGTTGTTAAATAAAGTGATGGAAGGAGAGAAAAATTGTTTCCCTGGGACATTTTTTAAAAATTCCCCGCTAATCCGATTAATCGTGTCAAAACCCCATCAGATTCATCGATGATCCAAATAATCGTTTGTTGCAGCCCTATTCTCCCATAAGACATTTTTCTTATGTAAAAAATTTGCCTGACAAGATTATTTTTCTATTTAGACAAAAAATAAGTCAAATGTCCTTCAAACAAGTCCTTTTTTTTTTTTTTAAACTTTCTTAGATATCAGTTTTTGCAGTGTATTTCAACATGAGATGTACGACAAGTTATGTAAATGAGGCATGCACACACCCACACTGCACATTTGCATTTGATCACATCAACCTATATGCATGTTGCGCTCACCAATCATTAAATACTAGTTTATAAGCACAACTGGCCTCAACAGCAATGCTTCTCAGACTGTCTTGAACAGGCAAAATGTCACACTGGACAGGAGAAAGTCATCTGCTACCAATCCTATGGACCTCATTCACATGGAGGCGTGTATCATTTACAGGGTAAAACTTTCACGCTACCAGTGAACTGGCCCAGTCGTCTATCCATCACAATTTGGCCTTTATCAAAGTCACTGAAATATTTTTATTCTCATTTTTCCTGACCCCAACTTTGAGGACAAAATGTTGACCTGTACATCCCACCCACTGACAGATGCCACTGTAATGAGAAAATCAATGTCATTCATTTCACCTGTCAGTGGCCACAATATTATGGCTGATTGGTGAAAATAGTGGTACACAAACATACTGCAAACATACTGTCAAACACTATTAAAACCCCAACACCTCAAGTGTAGCATCATTTGTTAATGGTATATTATAAATATTTATTTTTCAGAAGCTTTAGCCAAAAATCATGACTGGTCAATGTTACAGAGCTCTGTATGTCAAAACAATGACACACTGGAACAGTTTCTTTCCACAGGTCATCACACTGATGAACAATTTATCCTGCCAAAAAAACTCAATAATTCATATACCTCATGCACAACTTCAATCTGTTAATCTGTTTCATACATGTTTTTTCTTATTGCACATTTTATTTTACTAGCACATTTCTTTTGCACATTTTTTTTTTTTTACTGTGAATTATTCAGTCTTTAGTGGATATTTATACATTCCGTACAGAGTGTGCAGCTCAAACCAAAGTCATATTTCTTGTATTCTTGTGGATACTTGGCAAATAAAGGCTATTCTGATATGTTGTTCTGTCTCAATGCTTGCAAAATTTTAATTCTCTTCTCATCCCTCTTGCATAGATGAATCACAAAGTATTAAAAATATGTAGAATGTAAAGTCTCGTCAACTGCATGGGTCCAACAGGATCAACTTAATATATGTTGAGACATGGGAACTGGTTCTGTGAATAATTTAAATTTTGTGCCACTAGATGTCACACTACAACATCAGCATCTCAGACCAAAACACGGGCTTCCCTTTAGTAACTCCTCCATCCACCGCCCAACCCCTCCTTTGCACTGAGGAGTAGGGACATTAGTTCCGTGGCAACATGCAGCCCTTTAGCAGCTCCAAGAACTCTCCATTTGGGAAAATCCATCCTATGCTTATTCTATTCCAACGTGGTCCTTGCTCAGAGCCATTTTTAACATGAGAACATTGGTTCTCGGTGGAGGAATTTCTGGGCAATTTTTACTGGCATTGAGTGGTTACTACTGTCTTTTTATAAATGTAGGAAAGGATAACAGTTACCCAGGCCAGGACTTTCATGTATAATACATGCACGTGTAACTGGTTCATCTACATAAACATGGAACGGGGGAAGTGTTCTCCTTTTTCTGCTCAGGACAGCATTAACTTCACTACATCTTTAAAACATTTGCTGACTGCTATATTAATGTTTAAAATGTTGCTCCTAGAAATTTACATTAACATGTCACTTCCCCCTTAAAAGTCATTGATTATGGAATGGAACAGGTAAATCTCCAATGTTACCTGTCCTTGTGCACCCTCTGCAATATGCGGTTGAGTTCACAAAAATCAGAGTCCCATAATCATTTCAGGTGAGGTGGAGACAGATGATCTACTGTTGAGCTGAAAGAAAGAAACAAAAAAAAAGCAGTGGCTACAGGTACCATAAGTGCAGACCAATTCTTAGGACTGTTGCGATAATTACTATATTGATTTATCATCCAATAAATAAAGATTAAGATGATAACTTGGCCTTGGGCTATCACCTTTTTAAATGCATGTTTCTTTACACAAGTCAGCAATATTTTAGTGAGCTGAGCTGCTTCTGTCCCTCTTGTCTGTTGTTCTCTGCAGGAGGCAGTGTCAGCCCTGCTCTCTGTGTGGGAGGCACTGCAACAGCAAATCAGCCAGTTCAAACAAAATGACTGCATTATCCATCCATTTTCAATACCCGCTTATTCCAATTAAGGGTCATGGGGGTCTATCGCAGCAGCTGCAGGACATGAGGCAGGGTACACCCTGGAAAGGGTGCCAGTCAGGGCCAGATAGAGACAGACAAACATTCACACTCGCACACACGCCTACAGTCAATTTAAAGTTTCCAATTCACCTGACCTGCATGTCTTTGGATGTGGGAGGAGGCCTGAGCACCTGGAGGGAAACCACACAAACATGGGGAGAACACACAAACCCCACAGAAAAAGGGCAGGAAGCGATTCATAAAATAATCTTAAAATGATGTTGACACTATTGTGATATTTTCTGGGGCAATATATTGGCCGGCAAAATTTGTTATCGTGATAGGCTTTGCAATTGTTCAGATTTGTAATGCCTCTGATTGGCTTATAATTGTCACAAGACAACCCCCGCGAAAACTTTTTCCTCACATTTTGACAGAAGTGGCCGATTAGTTAACCGAAAACCTTCATATCGCTTCATGGAAGCCTGTAATTCATCAAAAGATGAAAAATAATCTCCCGCCTGTAAAATATGTTCCGCCTTTTTTCCCCGTATTTGAACCACAGATGGGACGTCTTAGACTAGACAATGTCACTATAACACATGAATCTTCTGCAATACACTACCATTATACTGATACATTACAATGTAGAGATGTCAAAATGTATTATCTTGTAATCTATAGCTGGGTTAATAGAAGAGCAAATTATCTTTACGCAATTTCGCCTGTGATAAATATTCTGATTAAATAGCAGAGAATGATTGTGTTATTGTAATGGTAAAAAAAAAAAACTCTGCTGTCAGAACTGCCACAATGGGTGAGGGCGGGTATACATCACTCCCAGCAAACTGGCGAATCCAAAGGCGAGAATTTGTAGCGTTCAATGTAAACACGCTTGGGCTGTACGCTGTTCGCTATGTTACGAAAGACCTGGATGTAGTCAAGCTCCCGTATGTCCACCACGGGCAATTACAACCATCTTTCGACATAGCTAACTACATGCATTTCAAAATACTCCCTGTTCAAAGGTTACATAACACAGCTGAAACTAATTGAGTTAATTGATTAAAATCGATTATTAAAATAGTTGTTAACTAATGTAGTCATCGATTAGTTGCTAAATAACTTTGTTTTACTGCAAATGTTTCATTTCTTCCATATAATCAACCGAGCTTTGCTTTGAATCTTGAACAAATGAAGAAGTGCTTTGAGCTGCTGCTTCGTTGGTTTCATTTGTTTTATTTCACTTTATCTTAATTTTTCCCCACTAAAATCCTAAAGAGCATATGTCTGTGAGGAATAGTTACCTTTTTTTATGTTAAACTGACCTGTTATGGTCTTCTGAAACAGTTGATACATGTATTTTATGCCAACACCAATGCTAACGCATTAGCATGTCTATGGCGTTTTCAATGTTAAAGTTAGCATTAAGCAGCTGGCATTTCAGCATGTTTGTGCATTTGTTTTCTGTATAATAATTAATGGCTCAGCGTTTGTTGTCATAAAAGAGTCAAATGTATTACAAATTATATTTTTTTAATTTATTTTATTTATATGTTAATAATAATAGCAACAATAATAGCAATAATAACTAATAATGCTACAATACAATTTTAGAGAAAGAGACATGAGTCATGTGGGCAGCACGGTGGCTTAGTGGTTGGCACTGTTGCCCCACAGCGAGAAGGTCGTGGGTTCAATTCCCGTGGCCTTTCTGTGTGGAGTTTGCATGTTCTCCCCGTGTTTGCGTGGGTTTCCTCCGGGTGCTCCGGTTTCCTCCCACATCCAAAGACATGCGGGTTAGGTGAATTGGAATCGTTAAAAAAAATTGTCCGTAGGTGTGTCTGTGGGTGTGTCTGTGTTTGTTTGTCTATTTGTGGGCCTGCGACAGACTAGCGTCCTGTCCTGGGTGTACCCCGCCTCGCGCTCTATGACTGCTGGGATAGGCTCCAGCCCCTCGCGACCCTTAACTGGACTAAGCGGTGGAAGATGAAAGAAAGAAAGACATGAGTCACATTTGTCATTGTGAAATGACCACATAGTTTACAAGTTATGCAGAGAATATTGTACATATCAGTCAGGCTAGTTTTTGATTTAGGTTTTATGATTAACTGGTTATGCTAATTGCTCATTTGCAGCAACAAAATACCTCTTTTTTTCACCATATATTTTATAACATTTATATGTTTCAATGTTGTTTTATGGCAACTCAGCACTTTGATAAAGCAATGTCATTTGAAATAATTATTTTTGTTCTTTATTATAAACTGTTTTATTCTTTATTATTTTATATTTCAACAGCCAAGGGACATTTGACGATTTGTTGATTTTCAAGTATTTTAAGTTTTCAAATATTGTTCTGTTGTTAAATAAAGTGATGGAAGGAGAGAAAAATTGTTTCCCTGGGACATTTTTTAAAAATTCCCCGCTAATCCGATTAATCGTGTCAAAACCCCATCAGATTCATCGATGATCCAAATAATCGTTTGTTGCAGCCCTATTCTCCCATAAGACATTTTTCTTATGTAAAAAATTTGCCTGACAAGATTATTTTTCTATTTAGACAAAAAATAAGTCAAATGTCCTTCAAACAAGTCCTTTTTTTTTTTTTTAAACTTTCTTAGATATCAGTTTTTGCAGTGTATTTCAACATGAGATGTACGACAAGTTATGTAAATGAGGCATGCACACACCCACACTGCACATTTGCATTTGATCACATCAACCTATATGCATGTTGCGCTCACCAATCATTAAATACTAGTTTATAAGCACAACTGGCCTCAACAGCAATGCTTCTCAGACTGTCTTGAACAGGCAAAATGTCACACTGGACAGGAGAAAGTCATCTGCTACCAATCCTATGGACCTCATTCACATGGAGGCGTGTATCATTTACAGGGTAAAACTTTCACGCTACCAGTGAACTGGCCCAGTCGTCTATCCATCACAATTTGGCCTTTATCAAAGTCACTGAAATATTTTTATTCTCATTTTTCCTGACCCCAACTTTGAGGACAAAATGTTGACCTGTACATCCCACCCACTGACAGATGCCACTGTAATGAGAAAATCAATGTCATTCATTTCACCTGTCAGTGGCCACAATATTATGGCTGATTGGTGAAAATAGTGGTACACAAACATACTGCAAACATACTGTCAAACACTATTAAAACCCCAACACCTCAAGTGTAGCATCATTTGTTAATGGTATATTATAAATATTTATTTTTCAGAAGCTTTAGCCAAAAATCATGACTGGTCAATGTTACAGAGCTCTGTATGTCAAAACAATGACACACTGGAACAGTTTCTTTCCACAGGTCATCACACTGATGAACAATTTATCCTGCCAAAAAAACTCAATAATTCATATACCTCATGCACAACTTCAATCTGTTAATCTGTTTCATACATGTTTTTTCTTATTGCACATTTTATTTTACTAGCACATTTCTTTTGCACATTTTTTTTTTTTACTGTGAATTATTCAGTCTTTAGTGGATATTTATACATTCCGTACAGAGTGTGCAGCTCAAACCAAAGTCATATTTCTTGTATTCTTGTGGATACTTGGCAAATAAAGGCTATTCTGATATGTTGTTCTGTCTCAATGCTTGCAAAATTTTAATTCTCTTCTCATCCCTCTTGCATAGATGAATCACAAAGTATTAAAAATATGTAGAATGTAAAGTCTCGTCAACTGCATGGGTCCAACAGGATCAACTTAATATATGTTGAGACATGGGAACTGGTTCTGTGAATAATTTAAATTTTGTGCCACTAGATGTCACACTACAACATCAGCATCTCAGACCAAAACACGGGCTTCCCTTTAGTAACTCCTCCATCCACCGCCCAACCCCTCCTTTGCACTGAGGAGTAGGGACATTAGTTCCGTGGCAACATGCAGCCCTTTAGCAGCTCCAAGAACTCTCCATTTGGGAAAATCCATCCTATGCTTATTCTATTCCAACGTGGTCCTTGCTCAGAGCCATTTTAACATGAGAACATTGGTTCTCGGTGGAGGAATTTCTGGGCAATTTTTACTGGCATTGAGTGGTTACTACTGTCTTTTTATAAATGTAGGAAAGGATAACAGTTACCCAGGCCAGGACTTTCATGTATAATACATGCACGTGTAACTGGTTCATCTACATAAACATGGAACGGGGGAAGTGTTCTCCTTTTTCTGCTCAGGACAGCATTAACTTCACTACATCTTTAAAACATTTGCTGACTGCTATATTAATGTTTAAAATGTTGCTCCTAGAAATTTACATTAACATGTCACTTCCCCCTTAAAAGTCATTGATTATGGAATGGAACAGGTAAATCTCCAATGTTACCTGTCCTTGTGCACCCTCTGCAATATGCGGTTGAGTTCACAAAAATCAGAGTCCCATAATCATTTCAGGTGAGGTGGAGACAGATGATCTACTGTTGAGCTGAAAGAAAGAAACAAAAAAAAAGCAGTGGCTACAGGTACCATAAGTGCAGACCAATTCTTAGGACTGTTGCGATAATTACTATATTGATTTATCATCCAATAAATAAAGATTAAGATGATAACTTGGCCTTGGGCTATCACCTTTTTAAATGCATGTTTCTTTACACAAGTCAGCAATATTTTAGTGAGCTGAGCTGCTTCTGTCCCTCTTGTCTGTTGTTCTCTGCAGGAGGCAGTGTCAGCCCTGCTCTCTGTGTGGGAGGCACTGCAACAGCAAATCAGCCAGTTCAAACAAAATGACTGCATTATCCATCCATTTTCAATACCCGCTTATTCCAATTAAGGGTCATGGGGGTCTATCGCAGCAGCTGCAGGACATGAGGCAGGGTACACCCTGGAAAGGGTGCCAGTCAGGGCCAGATAGAGACAGACAAACATTCACACTCGCACACACGCCTACAGTCAATTTAAAGTTTCCAATTCACCTGACCTGCATGTCTTTGGATGTGGGAGGAGGCCTGAGCACCTGGAGGGAAACCACACAAACATGGGGAGAACACACAAACCCCACAGAAAAAGGGCAGGAAGCGATTCATAAAATAATCTTAAATGATGTTGACACTATTGTGATATTTTCTGGGGCAATATATTGGCCGGCAAAATTTGTTATCGTGATAGGCTTTGCAATTGTTCAGATTTGTAATGCCTCTGATTGGCTTATAATTGTCACAAGACAACCCCCGCGAAAACTTTTTCCTCACATTTTGACAGAAGTGGCCGATTAGTTAACCGAAAACCTTCATATCGCTTCATGGAAGCCTGTAATTCATCAAAAGATGAAAAATAATCTCCCGCCTGTAAAATATGTTCCGCCTTTTTTCCCCGTATTTGAACCACAGATGGGACGTCTTAGACTAGACAATGTCACTATAACACATGAATCTTCTGCAATACACTACCATTATACTGATACATTACAATGTAGAGATGTCAAAATGTATTATCTTGTAATCTATAGCTGGGTTAATAGAAGAGCAAATTATCTTTACGCAATTTCGCCTGTGATAAATATTCTGATTAAATAGCAGAGAATGATTGTGTTATTGTAATGGTAAAAAAAAACAACTCTGCTGTCAGAACTGCCACAATGGGTGAGGGCGGGTATACATCACTCCAGCAAACTGGCGAATCCAAAGGCGAGAATTTGTAGCGTTCAATGTAAACACGCTTGGGCTGTACGCTGTTCGCTATGTTACGAAAGACCTGGATGTAGTCAAGCTCCCGTATGTCCACCACGGGCAATTACAACCATCTTTCGACATAGCTAACTACATGCATTTCAAAATACTCCCTGTTCAAAGGTTACATAACACAGAAAACAATTTCAAACTAAAAGTCTTTGCCAAAGCCTGTGTGTGTGTGTGTGTGTGGTAAAACAATCAGTCACCTGTTTTTTTTCTTTACAATCTGTTGGAGTTTATATCCAATATGCTCAGTGGAACTAAGTTAATTATCATTATTTATTATTAGTTCTTAATTTGACAGCTGTAACCTAAAGAATAAAAATAAATAAAATAATGTCTGA